>NC_142505.1:28219722-28537500 GCF_057876585.1 Rhinolophus sinicus
GGGAAATTATAAATCAGACACCATGGTGTGAAGTTAAAAAAATATATATATGTATATGGATTGCATTGGCTCACTGATAAATGCAGGAGTGGGCAGACTGGTGACGAAACAAATATGTCACTGGTTGCCCTTGAAGTTTCAGTCCACCTCAGCATGATGCAGTTAAACGCCTCGGCAGTGCAAAGCCAAAACCACATTTACTCAGCCTCGTCAGATCACACTGCACTGTGTGGCACAGACAGGATGCCTGGTCCACAAATTAGTTGTAATTCCCAGAGCCTCACTCGCCTTTTCTCTTTTTATTTTTATCTCTTTTTATTTGTTTGTTTGCCCAATTTCAGTGTTAATCTCAATAGACTCTTAAATGCTGCCTCTGAATAGAGACCTGTATTTAGGGTTTTCTTAATATATCCACACTGAGCTTGTCTGGAAAGAACCCAGAGAAAATTGGTCTTATGGGCAGCCTCAACACAATTCCATCTGACCCGATTTAGGAAATATGATGGAGAAAACAGGGCAAAGGCCCTAACTGACAGCCTCACCTTACCTTTCAACTAAATTATCAATGGTCTAGGAAAGGAGTTAATCTTTCTGACTCTAGGACTCACACACCTTGACACATGAACTCAGTGGCTGCCTGATGAATACTCACTGAGGAACTGAAGCTTTGCCCCTTCACTGAGTCACTTTTGCCTGTGACCTTCTTTACTCCACTGCCCACTAACAGGCCACTTCTGCCAGCTTTTCACCTGCTTGATTGGGTGCCAACCATTGACTCCCCATGGAAAATAGTCCCTAGGGGACTGGGGGAAGGAGGCCAAGCAGTGCAGTGATGTCAGTGCCAAGGAGAACCCCTCTGCCCTGCCCCTCCTCACCACCACCAATGAAGCCTGTTTTACATTCCACCTTCCCCAGCTGGTATCTTTTCATGAACCACTGAAAGAAGTGGGGGAGAAGCTGAGATGTGTCAGGAACTGCTTTCCATTTTTCAGGGATTCCAAAAAGGTAATTCCAGCATGTGAGGAAGCTCTATTAGAAAAATTTCCAGCTCTCTTAAGGAAATTGAAGCACAAACTTCCAATAGATAGTACAGGGAGAAATCTATACTTGTAACAAGTAGTTGTACCTTTATTCTGAATTCTCTTTCCTACAATGTACATTTTCCTGGAGGTTGCTAAAACATTATCACAGCTATCATTATCCTGGTTTCAGAGGGCCTTTTGGCCCCAGATGTGGATACATAGTTCTTCTTTTTTTAACTGAGAAGAAGTGAGAAAACGTAAACCAGACTTTACCAAGGATTCAGGGATGGGGAAAAAAAAAAGGAAAAGAGACAGTAAAAGAAATATACAATTTGGTAATCTGATTCACATACCAGCTTTATAAAGCTATCTGATGGGGCATTGATTTCCACAGCAAATTTCTGATGGAGTTTTCATTGGTGCCCAGTGTACCAAAATGCAGTAAGATTTTCATGCTATATATAATTATATAGTAACTTACATTTATTTTATTTGAGATTATTTTCTCCCTCTGCTTATTATCATAAATAGTCCCCTCTTCTGATAGTAGACCGTACCTGCTTTTTTAGTGTCCTAATTTGGTAAAATAAAAAATTAATCATTGTGTGTTGCTCTCCCACTTTTTCAATTTTACTGGTCTCAGAAATCCAAAAATCTGTAACTCCCCACAACAAAGGGGTGGCTCTCAAATGCTTTGTTCCCAGTCTGCCTCAACATGACAGAGGCTGCCTTTCCCCCATCACTATGGAACCAGTTGCCTTGAACATATCCAGAGATCTTAAAGTACAGGCCCAAGACAACAAGTTTCCCCCACTACCCTCCCCGCAAAATACAGGAGTTCCCTTTCACTCCAACTTTGAAATACAAGCTTCAAATTTTTATTCTGACAACCTCGTTTTTTAAAATTAAATTTATTGGGGTGACAATGCTTAGTAAAATTGCATACTTTCAAAGTGTACAATTCTATAATACATCATATATATAGCACATTGTGTGCTCACTACCCAGAGTCAGTTCTCCTTCCATCACCATATATTTGACTCCCTTTACCCTCTTCTACCATCCCCCTAGCCCCCTTACCCGCTGGTAGCAAATAACTATTGTCTGTATCTATGAGTTTTTGTTTCTTTGTCTTGTTCCTTTCAGTTTTATATCCACATATGAATGAAGTCATATGGTTCTTGACTTTTTTCTGTCTGACTTATTTTGCTTAGCATTATAATCTCAAAATCTATCCATATTGTTGCAAATGGCACTATTTCATCTTTTCTTATGGCAGACTAATATTCCATTGTATATATATGCACCATATCTTCTTTAGCCAATCATCTATCAAAGGACACTTTGGTTGTTACTATGTCTTGGCCACCGTAAATAATGCTGCAATGAACATCGGATTACATACATCTTTACGGATAAATGTTTTCAGATTTTTTGGGTATATACCCAGGAGAGGGATTGCTGGGTCATATGGTAATTCTATTCTTAATTTTTTGAGGAACCTCCACACTGCCTTCCATAGTGACTGTACCAATCTGCATTCCCACCAACAGTGTATGAGGGTTCCTTTTTCTCCACACCCTCTCCCACACTTGTTATTGCTTGTCTTGTTGATGATAGCCATTCTGACTGGGGTGAGGTGATATCTCATTGTGGTTTTGATTTGCATTTCTCTAATAGCTAGTGAAGTTGAACATTTTTTTATATAGCTATTGGCCATTTGTATGTCTTCTTGGGAGAAATTTCTGTTCGTGTCCTCTGCCCATTTTTTAATTGGACTGTTTGTCTTTTTGTTGTTGAGTTGTATGAGTTCCTTATATATTTTGGATATTAGCCCCCTATAAAAGGCATTGTTTGCAAATATCTTCTCCCATTCAATTGGTTGCCTCTTTGTTTTTGTTTTGATGGTTTCTTTTGCTGTGCAGAAGCTTTTTAGTTTGACATAGTCCCATTCATTTGTTTTAGCCTTTATTTCCCTTTAATTTGAAGCCAAATTCATAAAATCCTTCTGACAACCTTCTTTATACCTAGCTTTGAGAGAGAATTGGTTTCTGGAGAGTGCTGCTACTGTGACATCTACCACATGAAGACAGACACAACCACCTCATAAGCCAAGCCAAAGATTCCTTTTCCCTTCTATGTACACTTAACAGTGCTATTGTATTTATTTGGTTGATTTATTATCAGAGGGGACTTTGTAATGTTGTCAAATGTGTAGCCCCATACCTATTTGGAGAATAAAGTCCATGACAGAATCTAGTAATTTAGTCATTTTAATTTATTAATACCAATTTTTAATTGGTGTTACTTAATAACAAATGAATAACCCAACCATGGTGGGTTAACTAATACTTAACTCAATAGGTTATTCATTATGTAGCTCTTGGTCAAATGCAAAAATAAAGGCTATAAACTGGTATATGTTGTTTGCCCCTAATTTCTAAGTATTAAAGAAAGAACTTATGTCTGAAGGAGACCCTCAGTGGGCAACCAGGGACCATAAACCATTCTTTAAACATCAGCACTTTAGGCACCCTAAGCTACAGGAGAATAAGCCATGTCTACAGACCAGAATGTTGGCCTTGTAGATTCTGTATGGGCTTATTTTCTTTTGTTATTCATGAGTTTTCAGTTAAGTTTTTTCCTTACGTGTTCCTGCTATGCAGAGAGACATTAAAGAAGAGCCTTAAGTCTACATCTGAATTAGGAGTACTCAGAGATATAGTAGGAAGAGCCTCAAGTCCACGTGTAAAATTGGAGTTAGAAAAGGAGCAGAGACCCCTGGGCCAGTATGTGCTTTCTAAAGGAAATAAACATCTTGGGACTAGAAAGAAAAAGTCTATAGGCAAAACCACCTCTCTCCCATTTGGAGGTTCTTCATCGTGACCAATTTTAGAGAACTGAGGTCCTATTTTACTAAAGATACCACTAAATGCTGTTGGGTCGTCAATAGGACAGAAAATCAACCTTTGAAATTGGTCCGTGAAGCTTGTTGAGGGTCTTAAGGAAAGCGATTGCAGTGAAGCAGCAGGGGTGGAAGCCATTCTGGAATTCAAAGAAAATGTGGATGTAGCATTTGCAGGCCAATCTTGGGAAGCTGAGCTATGAAAAGGTGTGGGAAAATGGGGCAGTAGCAGGAGGGCTTACAGAGTAAAAGAAGTGTAAAGATGGAAGAAAATACAGTATTTTTGTGTTATGGGAAAGATCATTTAGGAATAGAAAAGATTGATGATGTAAGAGAAAGACGGAATGGCCAAATGAGCAAATACCTTAGTAAGTGAGATGGGGATGAGATCTGGAGTATATGTGGGGGCACCAACATTTAAAGGACAAAAGATATGTACTTCATTTTAATAGCAAGAAAGAAGAGACTAGGTACTGTTGCAAGTATCAAGTTTAGATTACCAATTTGGTGATGGAAAAAATGACAGAGTTCTCATCTTATGGTTTCTACTTTCATAATGACACTAGGTTATTAGCTGAAATGAGAGGGAATGAAGTGAGAATAGAAGAGATTTTTAAATGGTGAATTACATTTTTTTTTAAGTGTAGAATTGTTTTGTAGTGTTGAGAAGCCATTCGAGGTCTAATACCTTGATATTTTTACATCAGTGGGGTTGTACTTCTTCATGTGCAGATGTGGAAAAGGCAAGACAAATTGAATCAAGTTTGGAATTTTACAATATTTATGTAACAGAGGGGGAGAGGACAACAGCATTGAGAATATTTGCAAGAGAGGAAGTGTAATAATGGATCATAAAATTTAAGCTAGAAATGAAGCAAAGTGACAATAGAAATGAGCTAAAATATTATGAGGAAGCAACTGGATCAATGACTTGATGTCATGGAGTAGGAAGTGCCAGAATAATGGAAAATTGTGGTCAGAGAAAGAGATATGTGCATTTGAGATTTTGGAGTGGGTGGAGAGGAAAAGGTCACTTTAAAGAAAAATAAGGAAACTGAGAAGCCAAGTGCCCAAGAATGATAAAAGGAACATCCAAGGAAATGAAGACAGTGAGGTCAAAACTTAATGAAAGAAGAGAAGTGGCTATGTGAGGAAATCTGCAAGCAATGGTCACGAGAAGAACATGATGGTCTACCTAGAAGAATCAAGCCTCAAAGATGCAGACATTGTGGAGGAGGGAGGGGAATACTGGTTTAAAAGTAGCACGATACAGAAGAAGACAATCATGTCTCTCTCCTTCCACCCTTGGAAAGTGAGGGGAAAAAATCTTCGAAAGAAAGAGCTGCCACATAGTGAGGTCTTCAGAAGAGAATCATATTAAAAGTCCAAGTGGTAAAGTGGACATTTATCAGCATTTGAGTCTCTAGGGTTGTTTACCTCTCAAGGGAAGAGTGTCCGGATTTTAAAATAAGAGGAGAGTGGAGGGCTGAACCAGTTATCTAGTGATGAGAGTTCAGAGAATTGGGGATGAGAAGAGGACAGGCAGGGTTGTGAGGCATGATAGAACTGTTCCCAGGTACTGTTTTTTCTATAAACATGGTCCGCAATGTGTGAGGTATGCATTTGACATGCATTGTCTCATTTACACTTCATGACCATTTGTGAGCAAGTTGCCTCATTGCCCATTTTACAAAGGATGAAATTAGGACTTAGAAAAACCATGTAACTTACCCCAAAACACATAGCTTTTAAGTGACAGAGCTTACCCATTATTCTACATTGCCTATCATTTAGTAACAGATGTATTATTGAAAGAGTTGATCGTCACCTGAATTTTTGTAAATCAAGCCATAGTTGTAAAGGAGTGTAACACTTCTGGGAGTACTACTGTGAATTCTTTGTCAATGCAAAAATAACCTCCCCAAATGGACAGACACCTCCTCAGTAATCTGTTTGGCCAGTCCCCATTTTCTTGAAGCAAGATTAATTTTTATTAAAAGGTATAGTTACAAGTACTCTATGTCAGAAATGATCAAAGCATCTTATAGATAATAAGTTGTCTCTCTGATTTAAAAAGAATGACCCAATAAGGTCAGTGGCAAAAACAAGAATTACACCAAGGCATTATGACACTACACACTATAAAACACTGCAATTCCTTACTCATTAGCTGAGCTCTATTTTCCATGGGATGTCTTTCAAATGAGGATATGCTATAAGTAGAAAACAATACATACGGGTTCATTAGTCTTGCTCTTTTAAAGATAAATGCTGTATGTGGGATAAATGCTGTGAGCAAGAAATTATAAGCAGGTTCCCATATGCTAGATATCTATTTCCACAGCTCCTATCATCATGGTTTCTGGGCACTTTGACAGATAGATGAGGCTAATTCAGGCAATGCAGTACATTCAGAAGAGTAGGTGAAAATCCTCTTTCTCCTTAGTTTCCTGCCTCGGAAAACAATAATTCATTGGAAAAGTGAGAAGAATAAAAGCTTTTCTAGAATGGAAACCTGAGAGAAAAGCCATGCAGGAGAGGCAAATTTCAATCATTGGTTTAAAGTAATAATGTTGACTGTATTACCCTTTGATCAAGGTGTTTGGGAATCCATACTAAATAATCCTAAGTGGGGGAGATGTTGTATACTAATCATCATAGCATTAGACAGGGAAAAAATTCAAAAGCAAACAAGAAAGAAAACTGTTCAAAAGTAGGAGATATTTTTAAATAATTTATGGTGTATATCTCTTTGACTATTATATAACTAAAAATATCATGTTTATAAAACCTCTAGAATTCTTTGGGAAAATCCTTATACTGTTAAATAACAACAGCAGAAATATGTTAAATGTAATATGTAAAATGTTAAATGAAGAGTGTGATTATAAAAGAAAAAGAAAAATACAAAGCATAGAAAAAAGGTTGGGTTTTGGTGTTGAGACAAAAAGTAATTTCTTTTTATTCTTTTAGTTTTTCTGTATTTTCAAATTACTATTAAGCAAACTGTTTTATTTTAAAACATAAGTGATGATGTCATGATCTGGAAGTTTAAGAATTGGAATTTCTACCAATATCCACCACATTTTAAAAATCAGTCAATACGGGTTTCCACTAAGTATACCATTATTGGCTAACCCTGTGGTATTTTTAAATCATCTTTTAATCAAACTTTCCTGATTTTACATAACTTAAAGTACATTAAAGTGTGGACAGTTTATGAATTTTGACAAGCAGACACACCCATCTAACCACATCATCATCAAAATACAGAACATGTCCATTATTCCAAAAAGTTTTATGTCCTTTGCCAGTCAAATCCTTCCATACTTCTAAAAATAGGCAACCGCGATCTGTTTCCTATCACTATAGATTAGTTTTTCCTGTTCCAGAATTTCACATAAGTGGAATCATACATTTTGTACTCTTTTGTATGTCTTCTTTCATTCAGCATAATGTTTAAGATTAATCCATATTATTGTCTGTATCAGTAGTTTGTTCGCTTTTTATTGCTATTGTATATATAGAATACACACACACACACACACACACACACACACACACACATATCACATTTTTATCCATTCACCTGATGGTGGTCATTTGAGTTGTTTCCATTTGGGGATATTATGAATAAAGATGTTATAAACATTTGTGTTCAAATATTTCTATGAACACATGTTTTCATTTTTCTTGGGTAAATACCAACTAATGGAATTCCTGGGTATGGAAAGTGTATATTTAACTTTATAAAAGTTAAACCACCTTCCACGTGGTTTTCCAAAGTGGTTTTAACCATAAAGCTTCTAGGAGAAAATATTTTCAATCTTAGACTAAGCAAAAAATTCTTAGATAGGACACAAAAAGCATAGACCATAAAAGAAAAAAAATTATATATAGGACTCCCTCAAAGTTAAAACTTTCTGTTCTTCTAAAGGCAGCACTAAGGAAATGAAAAGGCAAGCAACAGACTGGAAGAAAATATTTACAATACATGTATGGGGAAAAGAACTTGCATCAGAATATATAACTTTTATAACTCGATGATAAGAATTCAAACACCCAATAAAAACATGGGCAAAAGATTTGAACAGACATTTCTACAAAGAAGATAAACAGATGGCAAAAAAAGCACATGAATAAATGTTCAGTATCATTAGTCATCAGGGAAATGCAAATTAAAACCCTGATGAAATGCCATTACACTTCTACCAGAGTGTCTAAAATTAGGAAGATTGACAATACCAAATGTTGGTGGGGATGTGGAGCAACCAGAACTCTCAAATACTGTGTTGCTATTCTTTGTTTGTTTGTTTGTTTAGTGGAATGATTCATCGTACATTGATATATTAAATAAGTAAAGGATTATTCATTTGAGGCAGGCCTGAGATTTAATTAATGTTCATACTTTGTCTCATTATGACCTGGGACTTTGCTAATTTCCATGGCTGGCTTATAGTATATAGCATAATTAAATATAAAATACTCACTACATCAGGACAAAAACAATTATTATTGGTCTAATAAGTTATTTTAGGACATGACCTCTAATATACTATCACTTCTTACATTCAATATCTCATTGCAACTTCTATTTCAATAGTCATAAATTATTTTAGAGTCCATACTATGTCTCCTTTATACAATGTAAATCTTATAATATCTTTGGCCAAAAGTAATAAAATTCAGATCCGAAACAAAAGTAGCAAATTCTTGGGTTATCTTTCAGTTTATATGTCAATTTCAAAAGCTAAATTTCCCTTTGACTCAAGTCAAGCTTTATGGAATCAATTTGAATGTTAACTGTGCTAGGTTGTAGAGTTTGAACTATGAGGATGGGAAATTCAAACAGAGTTTCATTTACTCTAGACTTTTAATTTTCCATAATGGTCTCACAATCTATGATAAGACATTTTTATTGGTCTCTCTAAAGTGAAAACAGGATCACTCCTGAATTTTACTAATTGCACTTCCATACAAGCCTTATTTACTCTATTTTTGTATTATTCTGACTTTCCAAACCCCAAACCAGATATTTATGGGCAGCCAAGAGGAAAACAATCTGAGATATGTTATTTCTATGCCAGAAGAATGAAATTTCTACAATATTTTGATGATTTATGGAAACAATGGAACAGATATTTTAAATACAATTTTTCCTAGATCATCAGATCATACATTTAGTGAAACTATAGCAATATCCAACATTCCCATCACACCATAGCAGAAATATGTTTTGATGATGTAACATTGAGACTTCCAAGTTTAGATTTCAGATGTATTTCATGGTTTTCTAAATTTTCTATAGATTCTGTCCCCTCTTCAGTATCAGTATTGATGGGTTTCACTTCATTATTCATTTCTTCCTAAATTTGTTTAAAATGCAGACACGTACAGATTATATCACATGGCAGAATTGTTCATGGTACAACCTGTGCCTTCTGGGACAAACATATTTAATTAATTAAGAAAAAATAATATCATTCTGCAAGAATAGCAAAAATGCATGATCAAAACTCCAGCTACACCCTTTAAGCTATTGCGAGTGACCTCTAAACCACAAACAATGCTAAATTTCTTGGGAAAACTTTAACTGGCACTCACAATACATATAAATTCAGAAGCAGAACTCTGCCAAAAATTTACACCAATCACTCTTTGTTAATGTGAAAAGAAAATTAACTCATGAGCAAGAGGAAAATCATTTTTGGTGTCAACCTTTCTGTGAACTTCTCCTCAGCGACTACAGTTTTCTTTGCTGCTTTTTGCAGAGGTGTGATGGACAGAGGGAAAGGTATACCTGTAGTGAATAGTGCACCTGCTTGTTGTTGCAGGCTGCAACCATTTCAGGTACAAATGTGTTCATTGTCTGTGATTTCTAATTTACAGAGCCCCTTAAAATCACTGCAAAAGAAGCAAGTTTTGCAGAGATCCCCAATTCTGGCTGCACATTGGACTCATTAGAGTTTTTTTGGGGAAAAAAAAAACCTCTCCAATGCCTGATTTCTTCTCCAAGTTTACTGAATAAGAATCTCTGGGCATGGGGCATGGGCATCAGCATTCCCTAATAACCCCTGGAGATTCTGATGCAAAGTTAGGTCTGAAAACTGTTTTAAAACAAACGTTAGAAGTTGTGTCCAACCCAGACTTCTAAGATGGTAGTGGAGGTAGGGACGGGATTGAAGGTTATAGACCTATTTCCAATTTATCAAAAAGTCCAAGAGAAACCATACATGCAACCTACAATATCCAAGCTTTTGATTTGTTTGTTTGTTGTTTTTTGTTTTCTTTTCTTTTGTTTTGACTGTAATTATATTGGCTCAGTATATTGTCATGAAAGAAAGATTAATTTACTTGAGGAATAGGAAATGAAAAATGAATTATTACATAGGAAAGCATTTTTTAGTAGACAAATATATTCAACTATGGGCTTCCTTTGGGAAAAACAAAAAAGAGGATCACTAGTAGATTGGTGTGGCTTTTGCCTATAAAGCGTTCATTCTCTTTCTTTTGGGTATAATGCTGTAATTTTGTACTGGGGAAAGATCCCTCCCCCAGTGTGAATCTGAGTTTTATTGAGCCCACCACCTGGTTCTGGGATGAGCATGTGACTCAGACCTAGATAATGCCAATATCATATCCCCTCATCCAGAATGATTGGTTCAGATCCTTGAAGATGACCTTAGTCGGGCTATTAGAGTGATCAAGTGTCAGCCCAAGTCTGGGCCTTTTCTAGAGGGATAAGAAGGAAACCTGAGCCCCCAGGACCACCATGAGAGAAAGTCTGTGTTAACAGGAAGGCATTGCAGAGGAAAGCAGAGACTAGCAAAGAAAACAGAACCAGTTAACATCATTAGACACCCTGGATACAGATGTGCGTCAAATCAGCAAGATCTTGGACTTGTCAGGTATGTGACTGGATAAATTTAATTTTATTAAATTCATTTATTCAGTCATCCATTTTGTGAAAGCCAATTTGAATAAAGGTTCTGTTACTAAAAGCCAAGTAAGTCTGATGAATGGGAGATTCTTGTTAGCAAAAGTATCAGAACCATTAAGAAATCTAGAGCTGCTTCACTATTCTACAGTTTTTTGTTTGTTTGCTGTTTGTTTGTTTGTTTGTTTTGTTAGGTAAACTAAAGCTTTAATTTCCCAGAATCAGAACCTCAAGGAAATTTCTGATCAATCACCCAATCCATCAACAAGTATTAAATCAGGTCCCTTTCTGGGCCTATTAATCTACTAGGCATGACAGGAAAATCAAAGTATGTAGAAGTAGTGGCTTCAATAAGCTTACAACCCACTCAGAGAGATGAGGCAAATGTATTAGAAATAACTTGGGAGAACAAAGCACATCAATTTCAGTGGAAACATGTGTTAATTGGCATACCTTCAACACTTTCTGTGTTGTAGAGGACCTAAGAAATAAATAGTACAACCACTGCCCTCAAGGAGCATATAGTCAAGAACATAAAACACAGATTCCAGAGATTATTTCTGTGCATTACAAAGCAGCATGCATAATTTAATAACAAAAATGATACGTTAGTACTAAGGCCTTACTAAGTAGTATGGTAATTACTTTATTAACGTATTCTAAAAGCTTAGAGACTTTTTTTCCTATGGCTCCCAAAAGTCACCAACCTCCATCTCAGAGCCTAATCTCACCTAACCATTGGATCTCTAGAGTTCGGGGTCTTCTCCAAACTGAACCACAGATCCCATGGTCTGTGCTGAAATATGCCGGTCCCTGAAAAATAAAACAAAAGCCCCCTCTGCTCCCCAATCCTCCATCATTCTCCAACTTTTCATTATTCTGCAACTTCTTGTCACCCTTCAACTCCCAATCATTCTCTAATTCTCCACCACTTCTCCAACTCTCCAAACTATTTACAGCTCAGTTTCCAGAGTTGTCCAAATGTAGCATCATCTAGTTCTCATGGTAAAGATAGAGGAGGAGGAGATGGAAGGATGGACACAAGAGAGCAAACATGGGATCCATGTTGATACAAATCTATTTTTTTTCTTTTCTTCTGGTTTTCTTCTTCCTTTTAACCTCTAAATACTCCTTTGGAAACAAAACTTCTATTAAGTAAAGAGTTGCTCCTGTACTCCAAAAGAGGAGTTTGTTCATCCAAATAACTGCAGTATATGTGTGTCTGTCTGTTTGTCTCTCTCTCTCTCTCTCTCTCTCTCTCTCTCTCTCTCTCTCTCTCTGTGTTGAATGTTTCAGAGCTTTGGAAGAAGGGGAGGCCAGGGGAGGGTTGAGAATGAAGTTTGCCAAATAAAGATCCTTATTTATTTGATGCACTCTTTTATCATTTCTTCAGCCGGTGTGGGGATAGATTAGATTAGTACTGCAAATATTCACATACCAAGAACACAAAGAATACCTCAGTAACAGAATGAGAGAAAAATCCAAGAATTAGAGGTTCTCTAGTAACTATTCTGCTACTTTACTACCTTAATTTTCCCTTTGAATTCTTACCAACCTTTCTGTTAATGCATGGAGAATATGAGGCATTGAAATGGAAATTACACAATTTGAGGACCACTTAGAACTCCTATTTTTAAATAAAAAATTGACATTTAATTGAGTTATGAAATATCAATCTTAGAATATTAGCCAGCATGATCCCAACCACGCACCCCTAGTGGTCTCTTAGCACATGTTTGGCTTTCCACTGTTCAGTCAGCTAAACTGTTCCCATCTAATTGTTTCAGAGAAGGAATGTGACAGCAGAAATCAAAGAAAAGAGTAGTTGTTTCTTGACTTTTGGATTCAAAATACTAAACAATGTGGTATAGGAGTAGAAAGGAATCATATTCTAGCAAAAGATACAGGATAAAATATCATGGCAAAGCACACAGTTTCCCTAGGTCCCCATGGTCAATTTAGAAGACATTCCCTGAATCTTGATAGAAGTAGGAGCAAAGGAAATGCAATGCAAACACAGGCTTCAGTGTCTTCCCAATGGAGGGTCACTGCCTGTGCTCCTCAGCTAAGCCCAAGTCAGGGGACAAAACCCCCTAAGAAGTTGATGGAATCTAGGTTTAATCAAAGAAGACAAAACGAGGTGAAGCCTTACACAATATCAGAATTTCAGGCAGGTAGAGCCTTACACAATATCAGAATTTCCCGGTCTGCAGTGTGGCAGAGGAGAAGGAAGATGATTGACTTTGGTCAAGTGTGCTTCAGAGGTAGCAGGAGAACCAACAGACCTGAAGTGAACAGTGATCAAGCATACTGGAAGAAAGCATATCTCCGTGGTGACCTGAGTGGCCTAACAGCTAGGATCCAGATGAGACAATGAATGTCACCACCATTGTGGACAGAGACCATTGAGCATCAGATAAGGCAATGGATGTCTTCAAAAGTGCCTGTGTAAGTAAAGGACATTGAGTACCAGACTTTGCCTACACCTGTTGCCTGTTCATGCATAGTCACCCATAATGCAAGATCTTTAACATTAAACAACGCAATATCTGTTAAGCTCTATAAAAATCTGACAGTTAAGTAATAAAAACCCATTAACGAACTGAATGATAACATTCAAGTAACTGCTCTTAATTCAAAAACGTATTTTTCATATTAATGATCACAAAATTCTGTAAGTGCTCTCTTACTAAAATGAAGCTGATCAAAATTTTACAACTGACAAATATGATCAACAGTTCTCACATAACCTTAGAGTACCAAAAGCTGAAACAGTCACACTTAAACCTCCTGAGAACAAACACACAACTGAAATATTTGCGAGCCAACAGGCACCAAAGGCACCGGTTCAAACAATGCTTCATAATAGTGCCATTTTCTGGTTCCCAGAGCAATGAGTGGGTGGCTTAGGACCAGAGCAGAGGAATCCTCTGAGCTTTTATGCTGGGGGTAAATTAAAATGTATTATAATGTCACTCATTTGATGCCTCCACAATCATGTATCATTTACATCATATTGTGATATGCTGCCTTTAAATGCCTTGGGCATTTCCAGGGTTTATGCTTTGTGCCATCAACAAAAGCTCTCTGAGGAAGGGCATTATGTCAAATCCAATGGACACCTCTTAATTTTGTTAGACCTTTCTCCTGTATTTGACATTGCTGCCCATTTATTCTTCCTAAAGCTCTCTTTCCATTTTTCTCCTTGACTTAAAACATTTGATCATTCAATAAATATTAATAGTTATTGACCATTTGCTATGTGGCAAGTACTATCCCAGGTCCTAGGAATACTTATATAAGCAAGAAAGGTTTTCATTGAGTCAATATTCCAGTGCAGAAAAAAGGGGCAATAAAAATAGAAATATACGAATTAAATGACTTCAGATTTGGATAGGTGCTAGAAAGAAAATAAAGCAGAATACCACGATAGGATAATATGGAAAGGGTATTTTTATTGGAGGTTATCAGGAAAGACTTCTCTGAAGAGGTGACTTATGAGCTGAGACTTGAATGACTGAAATGAATTAGGCTTGCAAAGATCTAGGAGGCAAAGGGAATAACAAGTGCAAAGGCTCAGAGACAGGATCCATCAGGCCTCTTGGCAAGAAGACTGTGTGTCAAGCTGAGCCATCCGGAAGGAGTGATAAGGTCTGGAAAGGCCGGCTGGGCCCAGCTCTTGTTGGGCCTGTGGGCCATGTCACCACCCTCCACGATTTCCCTCTTCTCTTTCTGATCATTTTATCTTAATCTCTGTCATTGGCTCTTCCTACTTTGCCAGATGCTCACATGGAGGAGTTCCCCAGATTTCAATGTTGCCTTCATCCTTCCTTCCCCTTCTAAGCTTTTCCTAGGTTATCACCACTACCAACCATTTGATGGAAACTCCAGAATCATTATATCCAGTTGTAGAATGTATTAATTATGACTTTTAAGCCCCAGTGATACCACATAATCATATCAGTGCCAACATTGGAGAGTTGTCTAGAGTTGTGTGTCTATGTAACATATAGCCAAATGAGTGGGGTAGCAGAGTCAACATATATGGGAATTATATTAGGGTGGTGCAAAAGTAATTGAGGTAAAAAAAGGTTACAAACAATTGCAAAAAACCACAATTACTTTTGCACCAACCTAATATATAGCATCAACTTGTAAGAGTTGTATATAGTACAATATAACAAGCCTAGAAATAATATCACCTATGGGGAAACCAGTCATGAGATAAGAAATTTCCTAATATGGAGCTGTTACACCTCTGTGGCACTTCTCCTATGGCAGGGTTTATACTGTCTTATCTCTTTCCTAACTTGCTTGAAGGTCAAGCTTCCAGGGAACGAGAGAACATCCATCCCTATACAATGTCTAATGGTCTATTGTAGGCACTCACGCAGTGGTTAAGGTAACAAGTCTCTATACCCACACCCCAAGGGAACATGAACATTTAGTCTAGATAGAATAATTTTATACTGGAATATTTTTGTAGTGTTGAGTAGTCTTACAACAATTATAAGTAGTTTAGAAAGGCTAATACTGGTCATTTCCACTTTCCACATAGAAGAAGCCAAAAGAGCAAATCTTACACTGCTGGCTATAAGTCTTAGACCTCCATTGCTGTGATGTCAGCCCTGAAATTTCCTCTGAGTTTCAAGTTCATATATTCAACTTCCTAGGTCTATCCACTTTGATATGATTAAGAAATGCAGACTCAGTAGATTCAAAACTGAACTGATCGCTCTCCTCCACAGACTTAGTTCTATACTCCTCCTGTATTTCTGACTTATTTAATGCCAGAATCTAGGAGTCAATTTGGACCCTTCTATCTCCCTCATCCCTTATATCCAATTAACTAGCAGATACTTTGTATTTTATACCTCTTAAATATTTACCCAATTTTATTCCTTTTTCACAGTTTCATAACCTCTGTTCAAGTTCGGTCACATCACCTTTCACTAGACCAATATGATGGCCTTCTAACTAGCTTCTTTACATCTAGTTTAGTTTTATTGTTCCTGAGTCCCATCTACACACTGTCAGAAAGATTCATTGAAAACCACCATCTGCATATACCATTCTTTTCAATGAGTCCCCATTTCCAACGAAATGTCCAAGCCTCCTATTCTGCAAACAAAGCTCTCAGTGACTGGCCTCTATTCATTTTTCTAGCATAATTCCAGTATAACTCTGCCTCACCCTTTGCTAACAACACATTTTTTTCCTTCATTCCCTCACACCACATACTGTTTTTTATCTCTTTGGAATTAGCTTTGACACTTCTCTTCAATTCATACCACCATATCCAATTCATCAGGAAGTCATATCAGCTCTTGCTTTGGAATTTATCTGGGGTCTTTTCACTTTACACCCCCTTCAATGAAATCATTCTATTTCAAAACTTTGTCGTCTCTCACCTGGATTATTGTGATGGCCTTCTAATTGTGTCCATGCTCCCGCCTTGGTCCCTGCAGTCTAGTTTCCCCCCAAGAAGCCAGAGTAACACTTTTTAAATGTCAGTCATATCATATCTTTTATTTAATGTTTTCCCATTTTGCTTAAGTATAATCCAGATTCTTTATAATGGTTCATAATGTCTTATATGATGTTAACCTGAACTCATTGCTTCTCAGATCTCCTCTCCTCTCACTCTTCCCTTTGTACATTCCTTTCCAGCCACACTAGCCTCCCTACTCTTCCTTGAACATGTAAAGCACGCACTTGCTCATGGCTTTTTTGCGTGCTGTTCCATCTGCCTTGGAGGTTCTTCCTCTCAATAGCCACATGGCTTATTCTCTATCTTCCTTCAGAGACATGGCAAAAGAGTCCTTCTATGAAAACCCTTCATAAACTAAAAGACCAACCTCCTCCATCACTTCCTATGGCCCATACTCTGCTTTATTCTTCCTTTATTACCTTTATTTCTCCCTTATCAGCACTGTTTCTCTATTTAAGTAGGGTTTTTTTTTACATTATCTGTCTCCCCCACTAGAATATAAGCTCTGTGAAGACAGAGTGTTTTCTGTCTCACTCATCTTCAGTCCTTTGCCTCTATAACAGCGCCTAGCACATAATAGCTGTGCAGTAAATATTCCTTAAATGAAGGAGTGAATCTCCTTGCCCCTGCATAGGCTGGTTTTTCTGCTTGGCGTATTTTACCTTTTCTCTTCTGTTTTGTTTATATTCATTTTTCTCAGCACGGACATCATCCCCTCCATAAAGCCTTTCCAGAAACTCCAGTTTGTGCTAATTGCTCCTCTTCACTACATCCATAGCACTGAATGTGTTATTATCTAGCAATTATTTGTCTATTAAAATGACATGAATCTATGCCTTCCTCTTGCACTAGATTTCAATATCCATCATGAGAGAGAATATGTCTTCATTCGACACATTCAATAAGCATGTGTTAAGCATATAGTGGTAGGCACTAGGAATACAACATTGAACAGACAGGCAAACCCTCATTTTCATAATGCTTGTAGTCAAATGTCTTACTCTTTGATGTACTCCCAACACTTAACATGACTTGGCACATCTTGGCACATTAATCAACTTGGATGATTAATGAGTGTCTTTATTTGGACCTATTATCTTATATATTACATTTTAAAGAGGGTTTTGTCTCATATTACCTCTGTCTTTCATCAGAATAAAGGGTCCAAAATTGAAGATATTAACTTAGGTTTTCCTTTGTAGTTTTGCAATGTTGCTCCCATTCCAAAAGTTAAAGGCATTCATGCATTTTCCAAAGAGAATCAAAGAAAATAAGGAAATAAATTGAGCCTCTAATTTGTTTACTTTTAAATTAACTATGTTGTACAATTGACGTGCACTAAAATGTATCCATTTTAAGTTATATTTTGATGAGTTTGGGCTAATTTATTAACCCTTGCAACCACCATCAGAATAAAGATGTAGAACATTTTCATCACCCCCAAAAAGTTCCCAGGACTCCTTGCCAGCCAACCCTACCAATACTCCTAGCCCAAGGCAACCATTGGTCTGACTTCTGTCCATTTAAAGTTTATTTGTGTTTTCTAGTTTCACGTAAATGAAATCATTCTGTATGTAATTTTTTGGATCTGACTACTTTTGCACAACTTAGCGTTTTTAAGATTTATTTATACTGTTGTTTGTATAAATATTTCATTCCTTTTTATTGCTGAGTAGTATTCCATTGTATAGATATGCCACAATTTTGATCCATTCATCAGTGGATGGACATTTGAGTTATTTCCAATTTGCAGCAATTATGAATAAAGCTTCCATGAACACTTGCATACAAGTCTTTGGCAGATAACTATCTATTTCTCTTAGACAAATACTTATAAGTGGAAATGTTGAGTCATATGGTAAGTGTATATTTAATTTAATGAGACACTGCCAAACTCTTTTCCAATGTGACTGAACTATTTTACATTCCAACCAGCAACGTATTAGAATTCCAGTTTCTTTGCATCCTTACCAGCACTTGTCATTCTTTTTTATGTCAACCTATTTATGTCAATCTATTTCTTACACATTTCTAAGCAGAGTAGTGTCTTGATATCTAGCGCAGAGCTGGGGAATAATTAAGCCTTGTAGAATAACAAGAACTGATCTGCCTATGTGTTCTTATAGGCAACTTGATGAAGCTCTATATATCTGAGGCTGGTACCAAGAAAGTAGTCAAGATTTTCTGAGTCCCAGGAGCTGAAAGGGGCAACAACACTGAAAGAACTTTAGGGTTCAGAAGATAAGGATGCAGAGGATACGAAGACAGAGATCATAGTTGGATCACAAGTTTTAGTAGAGGAAAAAGAGGGTTAGATACCTGCAAGTCTCTGGTCGCATTTTCATCAATCAATACATAACCGTGTTTTATGTCTGTTTCTGTTTAAAGACATCTTAGTTAATATATATTGTTGATTCATAACATTGAACTTACAGCCAACAGCATTATAACTCATGCCTGAATGAAGTTATTTAACGCACATAATTTTCTTCGTAAGGCCCATCACAGCCTTCGTGTTCTTAGGAACACTAGCCATCACTTCAGTGCTTCAGCACTGTGTTTGGGCACCATTTCAAACAGCAAACTCACCAAAAGCACAAAATTGAAAAAAATCTGGCACTAACTAGACCACAAAAGGACACTTGTTTACCCTCTGAGAGTGAAACAAGAAGGCAGAGTGTTGCCTCGTTTAACCTGACCTGGGAATGTGCACATCTGGTGACAAGACATTTCATGTCCACGAATGACTGTGAAAGTGCCATGAGTACTGATATGGGAATTACAGAAAACTTTTAGCAAGTAGGCAAATTTGCAAACATAGAATCTGCAAATAGTGAATTTCAACTGTGTGTGTGTGTTTGTGTGTGTTTGCGTGCGTGCTAAGTGGATAGTATACAGCATTGAAAATATAAATATTGCTGATATTGCTGATACACCTCTAAAGGAAAATGAACACTCTGTGGATACTCAACACATATTGAATAATCAGTAATTCTTGATGCAACATTAGTCAATTAAAGGAATTTAACTAAGGCTCTGTTTCTCTCCAGAGGTGTTAATAAATTATAATCACTTAACCTTAGACATTCCCTAGACTAACTAAAATGCTTTGCATAGGTGATGCTTAACTTTGTGAAATAACAATTTTATCCAAAATGCTAACATCCCAAAGTTCAGAAACCAGTCATCTCGTTGCTGGAAATCCAGTATGCCAGGCTTAGAAACTTTATTGTTTGGAGTTGGGTCTTTGTGGCCCAACCTGAGAATTTAGGTCTTTGTGCAATCATAGTTACTTAGCACCCACACTTTCCCCTTTCATTTCTAACCCCTCACCAACCCTTTCTAGAAGGAGCCAATACAATACCCGCCATATTTTAAACAAACTGATGTCACCCCATACCAAATGTAGATTGCTCTTTCTATCGTTTTAATATTTTTTGTTATTGACTCAGGGAAGATGTATAATAATCAGCTATTCATTCACTTATTTTTAAAAAGCATTTAAGAAATGATGATCGAGTGAGTATTATATCCTAGATCACCATCCTGCTCTGTGTAAGGAATCCATCATCTACTTGAATGTCATCCAGCCAGTTCTCAGCTAGGTCTAATAATCTTGATTCATAATTCCCAAACTTTCAATCATCTTCATTTTTTGCTTCTATTATCATTTTTCTTGTTCTGAAGGTCTTCCTTTGGTTCAAAAGCCCAGAACTGAATCAAATAAATATCTGACCTAGTGCAAGTAAAACCAACAAACATCAACAAAAAGAATCTCTGGATTTGAGACAGAGGAAGCTTAAATTTTTGTAATTATAAAACTAATGGTCTCTATAGTCCCAAAACATTTGAAATAATTAGTAAACTTACATGAAAGACAATAATGTAAAATAATAAAAATCATCTCTAATCCCAGCACCTCTTTACAATTTGTTGTATTTCTCGTCTATGTATATTGTTTTAAATAGTTCAAATGGACAATTTATACATTTTCTTGCCTCTTCTGTCCCATAATTTAAATTACTTATAAATATAATAATATTCTCTTTCATAATGACAACATAATGTAATTAGTAATTCCTATGCTGGGGATTGCAGAAACATAGATTTTTTTGCAACTAAATAACATTGCAAAGGATTAGTTTGCTATCCAAGGGAAGCTCTAGTCATTTTTGCCATGGTTAAATATGGACTGTTATTTCTAACTGGTATACATAGTGTTAAATTTATTCTTGGAGAACACAATACTCTGTTTTTTTACTTCATTTTGTGTTTACCAAGGTCACTTGAAATCTATTCCTACTAAAGGTGTGAATTTAGCAATGAAATTTTAAGTGGCTTTATTATAAATAAGTGACACTTGGACAGAAAATACATGGAAGGACATCTCTGCTATGAACAAAACAAACAAAAATATTATTTTTTAAACAAAGAATGTTAGAATAATGCCAAAATTTAGCATGGAGTTTATCTATGTTAAGGTTTAAACTGGGCAGTAAAGATAATAACATAGCCTACTTAGGATAGTCCATTTCACAATAAATTATATATTTTACATCAAGCAGGTAACTGGAAAAACAAAACAGCTCTTATTACTCGGAGCTTGTTAAACAAGATCCACTTTTTCAAATGTAAGCATTTACTTTATAATTTTAATCATGGCAACTGTTCTCACCACTTAATATTTATTGAGCCCCCCTCCACTCACCGCAGGGAATATGGCAATGTACCAATTTGCTTTATATTTGCTGAAAATGGCAATTAAAAAGTCAAGAGAATTTTTATTTTAAAGCAAATTATTAACTGCTAATAGGTAAAAGCTACTCTCTTTATATCCCTAAGGTGAAGAAATCAATAGAACCTCAACTATGATCACCTAAGAGTAGTAGAATTCACTTGAACTGTAATTATTTGCTTATATGGTAACAGGAGTAAGAAAATAACTAAGTGGCAGCTTGACTGTGGGCAGCCTCTCTCGCTGGCTCTCTCTCTCTCTCTCTCTCTCTCTCTCTCTCTCTCTCTCTCTCAATTGTGGGTATGGAGTGAGAGGAAGAATGTGTTCTGGGAAGCAATTTGTGGGCAAATTACGTCTATGATATAGATGTAAAAACCAGTCCTCAACAGAAGGGAGGCCAAACTGGGATGCTGAAAAATATGTAAATGTTGGTGATTTTACATGGAAATAAATCCCATCCAGCATTCCCCAGAATATGCACACAGTAAGATTGCACTTCCCTGCCTCTTTGACGTGAGAGGTGCTCACGTGACTTACATGGGCCAATGAAACATAAGGAGGTGCATCGCTTGCAGGTGACAGCTTAAAGAACCATTGCACAATTTGCCATGACTTCTTCTACTGTGATTGTGGATTCACATTTTGAGATATAACCTCCATCTCCCTGGGTTCCTGAATAACTATAATGAACAGAGTCCCATTACTAATTTGCTTTGGAAATGCAGCATGCACAAGAAATAAGTTTTTATCATTTTAAGTCACTGGAATTTTTGAGTTGTTACTATAGTGTAACCCTAATTTAACATAACCGATAACCACCCCTGTGAAAAAAATCTTCAGTAACAAATCATAAAATGTTTCTTTTTTCAGAATAACTTCATCTACAAAGAACCAAGTAGAACTGTGGTAGGAATTGTGGTCTTGTGACTTTAATCTTGAAAGCCTATAGAATTGGTGATATTTGAAATTTGCCTCTAGTAGACCTCGAAGACTTGCTGAAAATTCCTTAATCTATGAGGTAAAATCTCCTTCTTAATTCATTTTATTTTTTTCCTTTTTTCATATTCATTCACTCCACAAACATTCATTATTACCTAATATGAGCAAATCGATAGGGAGGTCATCTTCACAGATGACATTAACCTTATACTTGACGACCTAAGGATGGGGATAAACTATTTCCTAGAATTAGCATATAAAATAAGAAGTGAATTTCCCTCTCATGACTCAATACTTTGGAAACAATTATTTAACTTGCTGCATAGCTTTCAGGATTTTGATGCACATAAAAATAGTCTGTTTTTTACATAAAGGGAAATGAACTCTATGTGATTTTCTGGAACCTGATTTTTTTTTTTTCTCCCACTTCTGGAGCACCTTTCCATATGAATAAACCATAAAACTCATTATTTTTTAACAGCTGTTTTGCATTACATTTAGAAATATCTCGGTTTACATAACCAACCCCCCCATTACTTTTCTGAGTTACTTAGAAATCACTTTAAATGTATGCAAAACTAACTCATATTTTCTTCTCTTTCTTTAATGCCACTTTTTCATTTAAGTCATTGATCGATTTAAAATATCGTTAGTCTTGGAATTTGGTAGTCATTAGTCATTTGTTTCTCTCTTCTTCTAGATACACGGTAGATGGCATGTACACATCTCATGGTGGATTGGGGCCATGTAACTGGTTCTGGGTGGAAGTGGCACAGGTCACTATAGGGCAGACTACTTAATTACTAATACGAGGCCTCATTCTCCCTTTTGATAACAGCATCATCTGTGTTTGAGATAGTAGCTGTTCCACCAGCCTGGGTCTTTGAGTTCATACAATCCACAGAGGTCCCCCGACAACTGTGAGTGAAAAATAAACTTTTCTGGCATTGAGCCACTAATGCTTGGTTGCTTTTTAACTGCAGCATAGCCAACTCTATCCCAATGGACACAGAAATCAAGTGTTATTTTTGAATTTTTTAATAGACACTATTTGTCCTGAATTTTCATCTTTTCTCTTGGCACAGTTGTAGCACATGGTATTACTTCCCTGTTACACTTGTTTGCAATTGGTCCAACTTCTAACTCCCAGCACCAGCAATTCTTAGTTGAAGGTGTCCTCTCACTGACGGAACTCACTTTGCCACTTGTTCAACAGGTTGGAAGTTTCTAGAATTCATGCTTCTGGGAGCAATTCTCAAGAAATATCTGAGCAATGTTGGGGTATAAGTAATGTAGCTCCCTTACGCCTTGGGTGGGTAACTCTAACGTAGAATAACTTACATGGGTTGCCAGAGCGTCCTTAGTATGATCAGTTGCTCCCTGGAACTGGAAGCAGGCTTGACAATTTCATCTTCTAGAATAAACTTTCCTTTCTTGTTTCACGTATCCATCCTCCTGCCTTTACCTTCTAACAAACTACGTGAGCTTAAAATGTATCTCAGCATCTGAATCTCAGGGAACCCAAAATAAGTCAAACTTAAACAACCAAAATTTTAGAACAGAGAACGTCAGGGGGATAAAGCAGGATGAGAATAGGTTTAGAGGTAGAAAATAAAAAAATGAAACACTTGAAGAATAGTAAGTCATTTGGTTTGTGTGGATTAAACAACATGCAAAGGAAAATAATGTGGGATATAGCTGGGAAAATACATCATAAAGGATCTGGAATGATAAAGTGTTTGGGCTTTTAAATACAAGTATGTGGATTCCTAGTCTATTATGATGCCTTCCCTTCATTCTCAGGTATTTTCTCTCATGATTTTTTAAAACCTCTCCCATACGAACAACAAAAAAAAATGTTGTATACCTGTTAAGTACAGCAAAGTGAAGAAAAGCAGAAAGTAATTTTCTCAATCATTTACTCACTTGATAATAATAAACTATAAAAGACTTGGACCATAGCAGCTCTGTATTCCTAATATATATGACCTATATCATCTTACCTTTCTGCTGGAAATGTATAGGCATTGTTTCTGAACAGAGTCATTAATAAAATTTCATACTCAGAAACAAACTCACGTAAAACTTGAAAGACATATGGCTATTATCTGTCCAATAAGATAAGCAAGCACAAACACATGAAATGAAAACAAATAACTATGCATTTCTTAGTTTGCTGTATCAAAGGGCCCAAATTGTCTCTCTCTGGAGATCACAGAACTTTAAAAGGCAGCATATGCTAGTATGGTAAGAACACTGGGTACAACTCAAGGGATACAGGATTTTGCCTTCTGTGTAATCTTAACCAACTCACTTCTCCTCTTTGGGACTCAGTTTTTATATCTCGAAAATGATGGGATAGGGCTAGAAGAATACCTAGGAAATTTCTCCCTCAAATATTCTAGGCTTTTAAATATTTTTAATTTGTATATGCTTTATTGGTAAGCAGAACAAACATATCAAACATTCCTATACCTTTAGCTGGTTCTGCAATTCCAAATTTTTGTGACAGGTACATGCATGCTTATTACTACTACTCTGAAATCACCTTCCTCCTCTGGTGGCTTTCCTTTCCTTTACACTTCTAGAAAGTTAATATGCAAATATTTCCTCTATCCTCTGGGAAGAGTTTGACGAGGAAGTTGTCCCTTCTCTCAAGAAAATGGAAATTAATTTTTTGGTTGTAAATGACTAGGTCTTAGGGTTTAATAAGCCCTCAGGCTCTACTGGGACAGAACAGAGGGTAAAGCTTTGAGGGGAGAATACCTCGGAAGAGGGAGGGCTGAATGATTGAGAGGATTCTCAGCTGAAGCTCCAGGAGTTTAAAAGTTGCTGAGAGTGCGGAGCACCCCTTAGCCCTAGAAGGGCTGTGTAACAAGATCTAGAAAATCTCCATTATTTGGCTACACAGGAGTCCCATGGAAAGAGGGGGGTGGAGTCACTTAAGCCACCATTGCCAATATCCAAGAACCATGCCATTGTTTCTTCCTATTAACAAATACAAAAGAACTAATTGGTCAACCTCTATGACTATCTGGTAGAAAGGATACTTAGCCACACAATGGCATAATACTTTGCTCAGTATTTTTCTGATTACAACTCTAGTAATCCCATTTTCACCACAAATCACAGTCCAAAGAAGATATGGAGGAAGGAACTTGACATCAGCCATTAAAGCTTAATGTAAATAATTACCTGGAAGCTCTAAGTCTCAGAAGATAGAAATGGTTTCCAAAAATGTAATAAGCCAGTCAATTATCCCATGCTATTCACATTTAGCATTTATACTTAACTGTTTTTTGTTGTTAAATTTGAAATCTTATTTGAAATTCTCTTTTAACAAAGATCTCTCAATTTTGAACTGAATGGTTGGATTTTGATAAAAGGTATAGTTCTTAAATTTAGAACAACTCATATATGGGTGACCAGAAAATCGTGACTATAATTCAGAGATAATATAGTAATTCTTGTGATATCATTAATGTAATTAAACTTTTAAATATAATTTTATTGATGATAAATTTCAAGTGAGAAGAATAATTTTTGAATGAAAGAGAATGAACTGGTATCCAAAGGATTAAATAGTTATTTACCTCAATTAATTCAAAGGCCATCTAATATCTCCCATGAGAAGGGAATTTCAGGAATGTAGAAGTCTGAGTTGTGAAATTAATACCTTTCCACCATGAATTAATCAGTATCCTCAGAGTTGAACAGGTGTCAGATGAGAAAGTTCAGGCTTTACTGACCTAAGGCAGCAGGAAACCAACCAAGTGAAGACCCGATAATCTATTATCAGACTGCAAAACAAAATTCAAAACTCTATTTCAAATTATAGTTTTAATATTTTATCAAAAGCCAATATTGCTCTGTATTAGAGAAAAAGAGATTTGAGGAACTCAGAGAGAAAAACCCACTTTTGTAATTTACATGAGATTATGGCTGTGGGAGGAATTTTTCTACTACTGGCAAACCCGGAAAAAAAAATCTTTGTTTTTTGTTTTTTGCAGAATTTGCAAAAACAATAACTTTAAATCAGCCCTCCCGATCTACCACAGGCTCTGGGTAATTATCCCCAATAGGTCCCTTTAGTGAGTCAGTTTCTATTTTTTTCTTCAAAAGTAGTTTCTTTTTGACATTTTTATGTAGTCTTTCTGTTTGCTAAAATAACAGAAGTCTCCTATTACAAAAACATCAACAACTGTCAGGGATTTTGTTTCTCCAGAGCTCAGCACTCAAGCCTCCTGACACAGTGGCTAACATGGCAATCAGTGAATTTCATGCAAATCCCTCTTTTTCCTTAGCAGATTAATGAAACTAAAATTGAGATGGGCTCACTACTCTATTTAATTATCAAACACCTATGCTGTATACCTGCAGTCTCTTTGAGTTTCTGCAAGACTCTTTTTTTTATTATTCTGATCTTAACGAATTCAGTGTAAGCCAAAAAAGAAAATCAAATAATGAGAACTTCTGCTTCTGGCTGGGATAGAGAAAAGGCACCAACTTACTCTCCCACTTGAAGCAACAAAAAATTAGACAAAAATATGTGAAGCAATGGTTTTTAAGACCTTAGATCATCAGGCGATGAAGGACCCTGATTTCTGAGATATTAGAAACAAATGAAGAGAACCCCAATGTTGCGCCACCTTACTACCTTAAATGAGTTTCCAGGCCACAACCAGAGAGAGCCCAGGTAGAGTGCAGCTGACTCCTTGAGTTGAGGAGATAATGGTGAGGGTCTAAGGAGACCAAAGTAGCTCTAGTTCATAGTACAAAGTACCAGAGAAGAAAGACCTGCACGGAGATCACTGCAGATATCTACAGAGTGCCTCTCTTTAGTATTCAGCTGATTACAGATCAGCGCATGTATGTGGGGAAACTATCTAAGGCCAGAGAAAAAAATCACCCCACAGGATTAGAGATACCAGTGCCCAGTGAACACTCAGGGGTAAGAACAGTGCCTGTACCCATCCAGCAGACTGGAAACTTCAAGATTTACAGGGCATCGAGTACAATACTCAGAAGGGTCTTTCCTCAGTAGTTAGGAATAATTAGCCCATGACCAAGCACTACACTGGTTCTATCTAACAATTAAAAGATAGGACCAAACTGTTTCCAAGTAACTTAACTGTGTCCTAGAAAAAAGCTCAAGAGTATTTATAGGAGCACAAAAACATTCAGCATCCCATAAGGTATAATTTACAATATCTGGCATCCAATCAAAAAGTTTCAGACCTACAAAGAAACAGGAAAATATGATCCATAATGAGGAGATAAATCAATCAATTGAATCTGATTAAGAACTAACCACAGATGTTAGAGTTAGCAGAGGACATTAAAATGGTTATTATAACTGTATTCCATATGTTCAAAAAGTTAAGGAAAAACATGGAAGATATAAAAAAATTCAAATCAAACTTCTAGTGATGAAAACTACAATGTGTGAGATGAAAACTATACTTTCTAGGATTAATAGTAGTTTAGATATTACAGAGGAAAAGATTAGTGAACTTGAAGGCATATCAACAACAATCCACAATGAAACAGAGAGAACTTTACAAAATTGGACACAGTACCAGAGATGTGAGATAATTTCAAGCAGTCTAATATATGAGTAATTGGAGTCACCATAAGGAAGTGGGCAAAAAATATGTGAAGAAATTTAGGATAAAAAATTCCCAAAGTTTCTAAAAACTATAAATATACACATATGACAAGCTAAAGAAAATGATATTAAATTACAGCATTATCAAATTTATCAAAACCAGTAATAAAACCTTAAAAGCAATCAGAGAAAAAGATATGTACAGAAGAACAAAGAAAAGAATAACAGTAGATTTCTTATTGCAAACAATGCAAGAAAAAAAAGCAGTGGAGCAACATTTTTAAGTATATGAAAGACAAATATCTGTCATTCCAGAATTCTATACCTAGTGAAAAGATCTTTCAAACATGAAAGCAAAATAAAGACTTTTTCAACATACAGAAGTTGAAAGAATGTATAACCTTTTTTGATTTATCAAGTAAAATTGATAAATCTCTAGACTAATCGGGGGAAATAATACAAATTGTTGACATCAGAAATGAGAGAAGTGATATCACTACAGAACACCCCAACCTTCAGCAACTACCACTCTGATCAGTAAGCAGCCATCAACATCAAGGAGTGGAGTGGCTGTGCAATTTCTCAAAATAAGACAACAATGAAGTATACCATGTCAATTGACTCTTCCTTTCGTGAATGATTTTTCTGTAGCACATGATGCTGTTTGATAGCACTTTACCCAAAGTAGAACTACTTTCAAAATTGGAATCAATCCTCTTATGCCCTGAAACTTCTTTATCAACTAAATTCATGTAAAATTCTAAATCCTTCTTGTCATTTCAGCAATTTTCACAGCATCTTCACCAAGAGTAAATACCATCTCAAGAGATCACTTTCTTTGCCTATTATAAGAAGCAATTTCTCATCCATTTAAGTTTTATCATGAGATTGTAGAAATTCAATCACATCTTCAGGCTCTACTTCTAATTCTAGTTCTCTTGCTATTTCCATCACATCTGCAGTCTTGAACCCCTCCAAGTCATCCATGAGGGTTGGAATCAACTTCTTCCAAACTCTTTTTCAGAAAGTTTTCAATTACCTTTCCCAGATCTGTCAGAGGAATCATTATTGCAACTATAGCTTTACAAAATGTATTTCTTAAATAGTAAGACTTGAAAGTTGAAATGATTTCTTGATCCATGGGCTGCAGAAAAGTTGTTGTGTTAGCAGGCATGAAAACAACATTAATCTTATTGTACGTCTCCATCAGAGCCCTTGGGTGACCAGGTGCATTATCAATGAGTGGTAATATTTTGAAAGGAATCTTTTTTTTTTTTTTTCTTTCTGAACAGTATTCTCAACAGTGGGCTTAAAATATTCAGCAAACCACGTTGTAAACAGATGTGCTGTCATCCAGGCTTTGTTATTCCATTTATAGAGTACAGGCAGGGTAGATGTAGGACAATACTTACGGGCCCTGGGATTTTCAGAATGGTAAATGAGCACTGGCTTCTCCTTAAAGTTGCCAGCTGCATCAGCCCCTAACAAGAGAGTCAGCCCATCCTTTGAAGTTTGAAACCAGGCATTGACTTCTCCTCTCTAGCTGTGAAAGTCCTACATGACATCTTCTTCCAATATAAGGCTGTTTTGTCTACATTAAAAATCTGTTGTTTAGTGTAGCCACCATCATTAATTAGCTTACCTAGATCTTTTGGATAAGTTGATGTAGCTTCTACATCAGCATTTGCTGCCTCGCCTTGCACTTTTATGTTATGGAGACGGCTTCTCTCTTTAAACCTCATGAACCAACCTCTGCCAGCTTCAATCTTTTCTTCTGCAGCTTCCTCACCTCTCTCAGCCTTCATAGAATTGAAGAGAGTTAGGGCCTTTCTCTGTATTAGGTTTTGTCTTAAGGAAACGTTGTGTCTGATTTGATCTTCTATCCAGACAACTAAAACTTTCTCCATATCAGCAATAAGGCTTTCTGCTTCCTTATCATTTGTGTGTTCACTGGAGTTGCACTAATTTCCTTCAAGAACTTTTCTTTTGCATTCCTAATGCGACTAACTGTTTGGCACAACAGGCCTAGCTTGTGGCCTACCTCAGCTTTTGACATGCCTTCCTCACTAAGCTAAATCATTTCTAGCTTTTGATTTAAAGTGGGAGATGTGCAGCTCTTCCTTTCACTTGATCACTTAGAGGCTGCTATAGGTTTATTAATTGGTATAATTTCAATATTGTTTTGTCTCAGGAAATAGGGAGGCCCATGGAGAGGGAAAAAGATGGGGGAATGGCCAGTCAGTGAAGTAGTCAAAACACACAACATTTATTGATGAAGTTCACATTCTTACATGGGCATGGTTCAACAGCATTACAATAGTAACACCAAAGATCACTCATCATAGATCAACATAGCAAATACAATAATAATGGAAAAGTTTGATATACTGCAAGAATTATCAAAATGTAGTACAGAGACATACAGTGAGCAAATGCTGTTAGAAAAAGTGACACTGATAGACTTGCTGGACACAAGTTTGCCACAAAACTTCAATCTGTGAAAAAGGCAATAACTGTGAAGAAGCATAATAAAGCAGAGCACAATAAAATGAGGAATGCCTGTATATAGTTTTTTATGGTACAAGATTTGGAGATATATACATATACATGTGTATGTATGCGTATATATGTATGTATATATCTATGATCCACACCTTGTGTGATAAAATTTACTCAGCATGGATCATAGACGTAAATGTTAAACTTAAACCTATAAAACTTCTAGGAGAAAACTTTTTTGACTTTGAGTTAGGCAAAGTTGGCTTAGATATGATGCCAAAACACAATCTGTAAAAGAAAATATTGACAAATTGAACATCATAAAACTTTAAAACTTCTGCTTTTTGAAATACACTGTTAACAGAATGAAAAGAGAAGCTACAGACTTGGAAAAATATTTGCAAATTATATATCTGGTTAAGGACTTGTGTCCAAAATATATGTAGTTGTAAAAACTCTTAAAACTCAATACTATGAAAAGAAACCACGAGCAAAAGATTTGAACAGACCCTTCAACAAAGAAGATATAGAAATGGCAAATAAGCTCATGAAAAATCCTCAACAGTATTAAATTAAACCTACAATGAAATAGCATTACAGACCTATTAGAATGCCTAAAAAAAAAATTTGTTTTTAACTATATTTGATGTTACCAAGGATTCCAAGCAACTGGAACTGCCAAACGCTGCTGGTGTGAGTATAAAATGTTTCAACGACTTTATAAAACCATTTTAAAGTTTTCTTAAAAAGTGAAACATATCCTTATATATAATCCAGGCAATCCTTTTCCAGATATTTACCCAAGAAAATTAAAGTGTATGTCAACACAACGACTTGTACACAAATGTTCGTAGTACATTCATTTGTAATAGCCATAAACTAGAAGCAGCCCAAATATTCAGCGCAGGAGGTTGGATATAACTGTGGTTTAGCAACACAATGGAATACTACTCAGCAATAAAAACGAATGAACCATTGATACAAGCAATAGCATGTGTGGATCTCAGAATAATGATGCTGAGTGAAAGAAGCCAGACCAAAAAACAAAAAATGGTGCATACTGTTTGATTCTAAATAAATTTCTAGAAAATGCAAACTAACCTATCAAGGCAGAAAACAGTCAGTGGTTGACTGGAGATGGGAGGGGGCCATGAGGAGAGGTGGTACGAAGAGATTTAAAAGGCATATGAAGAAATCTTTGGGTGTGATGGACATTTTTATTATCTCGATTATGTTAACAGTTTCATGGGTGTCAAAACTTACCAAATTGTACACTTTAAGTAAATATGCACTGCTTCTTTTATGTCAATTATTCCTTAATGAAGCAGATAAAAAAAATTAATATGAAATAAGTAGACTTGATCTTTCCTTTTATACAAGAATCCAGAAGCCCTTTAATGAAGACTTGAGGTGATACTTATGGTGACCCCACAAACAGTTATCAGACTATAACCTTGGAAGGCATCAGGGTTCATCTAGAGGTTGACATAATTCCTTTTTACCTAAAGCTTGAAGAGGCCAAACCAAGGTCAGATCCAGTGTTTGGGGCCTAAAAAATCTTAATTTTAGGACATTAATTTTTAAGAAAAGAAATAAAAAAATTAAAATATTAAATTAAGTTTGGAAGTCATTATTAATACAGAATAAGAAACCAGAAAATCTTTCTAATTTTAGAAGCTGACAAACACCACAAATTGGACAAGATTTATAAAAATGAAATATATTATTTATTAATTCACCGCTTGCACACTACTTAATGTTTTCTTGTGAAAAATCTTTGTTCGTCTTTTTCATGATGATTTTGCAACAGTGTCTGTAAGAAACTCAAAAGATAATTCAGTCCTTCCTCTACAGACATGCATATAGCATTAGTAATTAGATATGCAGCATTATTTATTATATTCCTGACAGGAGCAAACTTTCTGTTTAACTTCATGTTGGTGAGCACTGAATCCTCCACTGGCAATTTTACATTTTTGATAATTGGAAGAATTTCCCTAGACTACCTTCTGTCTGTGTACATTTCAACCCAGGTTTCTCCTCACCACCTATATACTTCTGCTGCTGGACACCTCAGCACCCAATTCGTATCATAATAAAACCTCTGATCCTCCAGATTCTTATCGCAATACCAGGTGAATTGGCACACTCGACAGAATGAGCGTTCCTGGACCGCAAGCCTACACTGGGTGGCTAGCAATCCCTTAACTAAATGTGAACGTGATTATGACCCACATAAATATGTACATCCCTGTTGAAGTGTATTCCCAATAGAACTTTCCCTTGGCTAGATCCCTAAAATTTCTGTGGTCACTCCAGTACTACCCTATGCAGTAGAATATAACGAGGCAGAGAGGATTAGAGGGGAGGAAAGATAGTCATCTTAACCAATTGCACATATTAGAAAATGCCTAGATTTTGATATTTTGGGAAAATCTTACACCCATCTGAACACACTGTTAGAGTTCCTCTCACTGCCTTAGAAGGAGAAGTGAGGGAAACTTATGCTTCAACTTCATTAGTTTCCCAGTGAAATGGCCTTTGAAATGAGCCATGATTACTTCTTCCTACACCTTCCCATTTTCTCTGTACTATTTGCTACTCCATTCATAGCCATTCCTCAGTTTCTCTCGGTTTCTTAACTTAGGGTTAAAAATAGGCATTTGACTTAATATGTGATCCATACAATACCTTGAACATTATAGCCATATTTTCTTACCACATATAGGAAGAGGGACTGAAGATAGTTTCAACAAAAGAAGGAATTATCAAGATAAAGGGAAATAACTGCTTAAGATATATTAACATATTGCCTCAGATGAGAAACCAATGTGCACATACATATTTTTAATTAAACATATATAAATAATTTGAAAAGTTTTCTCCTCAAACATATTGCAGACCCCAGTTTTTATTGTTCCTATGGAATCAAAATTTCAGTTAACTAGAATTATCAGAGAATGGCATCCTTTAATTGTTTTTCTTGGCTAACTTAAAATCATTAAACAAAACATTCTTTCTTTTCATTCTGTGTTGTTCAGAATTTGGAAATTTTAAGTGGACAACTTTTCTTTCTCAGTGAGGATAGCCTGAATGGAATTGAATGTGATTAATTACGTGGCTGAATGATTTCAGAAATGTGACTCTGGAAGTCAACTCTCATCATTCCAGAAGTTTGGAAAATAAAGGGTTCTTAATGAAGGTACATTTCCTGGGGAGTGCCTGTGTCACTTATAACTCCTTGTGGTGAAAGTGGCACAAAACCTATAAAATTATTCAAACTACAAATAGTAGTCTGAGCAAAGTAAGTTTGCAATTAAGTCCAGAAGCAGCCTTACTTCAGGTAAGGTTTGCTCCAGGGGTTCAATGGTTGTCGGCATGAACCTGCATTTCCTCTGTCTCTGACTTCTGTGTTCTGCCCCAGAGGCTTCAAAATCAAGCTCCACATAGTGGTTACCCCAGCAGAGCCATGCTTTCTCCTATAGGTAAGAAAATGCTGCCATCATGTCATAACTCACATTCTTATACAACACGGTTAAGGAAGGGAGCTTCTCATTCCCAAAAGACCAGCAAAAATCTCACCCTATTTTATTAGCTCTGATGGAGTTACCTACTCATTCATCTCTGAACCAGGCAATATGGCAGGTGGGATTGGAGGAGATGAATAGAATATAGCGGTTGGCTTAAGTGAATTTGGGCTCACTCCAGCAGGTGGTAGAGTCAATTTCACAGAAACTAAATGACTGTGGTGTGATGTGGTGTGGTGTAGGGGATAGGTAGTGAGAGCTAAATTTTCCAAAAGGGAATAATGCTAAGAGAGAATGGATTTCAAGAACGCAACCAACAAGTGTTCACCACAACATCCGTTGGATGATTAGGCTTTAGAGTTAGACCGTGTGGAGCTCTAAGTCCATCTGATTCGATCAGGTTCTATAATTTATCATTTATAGCATGTCAGGCAAGATGACTCTTTTGTCAGTTTCCTCTTTTGTAAAATGACAATAATACCTACATCTCAAATTTATTATGAAGGCTATATGAGGTAATATACATAAAGTGAATGACAATGTCTGAGACATAGTAGGTGTTCAATAATAATAACATTTGTAAATTTTGTACAAATTCTTCAGTCCTATGAATGGCTGCTCTTGAAATGGAAGGCAGGGGAATTCTCTCCTACAGAGAACACATCACCACTCTGGCTGGAGGAAGAGCAGCCGTGGACTTCTGTGGGGTAATTAACTTTTCACTCTTGACCTCACCCAATGTGTAGAAAATCCCCTACAAGCCTCCACTGAGAGGTATATTAGGATGGAAATATTCCTGGGATCCCAAATTCAAATTGGAATTCATTTTTCCAGAGAAATAATGATCTGAATGGTGATCGAGTTCCAATGCTAGTTCAGAATTATAAATTTAGTCCACAGTGTAGCCAAAAAAATCATGCCTTCACAAGTACATTTGGTGTTATTGCAATCGTGTTCTGCCCCAAATCATAATCTGTCTATGCCAGCATTTCTATAGGGAAGGTATATTCAGAAATGACTTCTACATGAATTTTCAGTACACACCCCATTATAAAATAATGAGATAGATGAGTCTGGCTGCAGTACACACCACACACATGCATCCCATGTGTATTTTTTTAATATTTACAAACTCTAAATAGAATCATCTTACACAGAAAATCTCTGAGGGCAGGAGCAATAGATGGGCAGAGAACAACAAAACAACAAGTTATTCAAAGGTATGCAACACTTCTCCAGGTGAGCTGCCAAATTCCATTCCATCTGCTATCTGGGCGTTGGCCCTATGCCACATTGTGGCACCAACAAGTGTTATTTCTGTGTATTTCTCTATAAAATGCTCTACTACACATATATAGTAACATTTGAGATAAATCGTCAGAGGAGAAAAAACAAAAGTGAAAAAGAGTTCTCACTGAGAATCAAACTACCAGAGCAGACTAGTTTGATTCTTTTCCACGGCACAAACAATATGATAGTTTTTGGAGGGCCATCGGGATTCCAAGCATCCTCACATCTCCTTAATAAATCATTGGTACACAAATGCTCACCTCAGGATCTGCCTCTGGGGTCCTGACCTGAGACAGTTACCAATAGAATTATCATCCTCACTTCCTCAGAGTGTAAGTTGCTCGAATACCTCAGTTTAAGAAAGATAGCACTGAGTTTTGCTCAGGTAGACACACATTCAGAAAAAATTTCCAAACAGGGCAACTTCCTTAACGCATCACACTATAGACAAACTGTAGCATATAGTCAATAACTTAGGTAATTAAGGAATCACCAGAAGTAAAGGTGGTTTCAAACAGGTGGCATGGGCATTTCTAAAATAATTCAATATTTTTGCCTTGCCATTTCTCACCTTTTTCCTGTACTACAGAGCCCATAACAAATGAAATATGCCCCAGCCTGTGGATACAGTTCTACTCTAATCTCCGCTCTTTCCTTCCGAGAGAGCTAGGACTAGACACAAGGTCTTTTTTTATTTTACTAAATTTATTGAAGTCATTGGTTAATAAAATTATACAGGTTTCAAGTGTACAATTCTATGATATATCATCTGTATATTCCACAACCCAAAGTCACATTTCCTTCATTCATCATATATTTGACCCCCTTTACTTTTATCTACCTCCCCCGCCCCACCCCCCTTACCCTCTGGTACCACCTCACTATTATCTGTGTCTATGAGTCTTTGTCTTCTTTGTTCCTTTGTTCCTTTCAGTTTTATATCCCATGTATGAGTGAAATCATGATTCTTGACTTTTTCTGTCTGACTTATTTTACTTCGCATGATAATTTCAAGTTGAGAAGTTGGAACAAGTCCTCTTACCCACATCACCCTGGAAAAGGAGACATGAGAATCAAGCACTTGAGAGACAAGTACAAACACACACTGGAATTGGAGAGGAAAGAGAAGAGTTTGAGGTATAGGCAAGAACAATGAAGAACACTCAAAAAGCACCTAGGGTAATTACCAGCCAGTTCTCTGGGTCACCGAATTTGAGGGGTGGGAGTATGTCAGGCTGGTTTAAAAGTCCAGAGGCATAGATTTTAGAGCTGAAGATGACCAAGGATGGGAGTTTATTGTATCTCACTGTCAAGCCACAACTCCTGAGGGGGCATTTAAAGGACTTCAATTAAGTAATTTGGGCCATCTCTTATTTTTGTTTCTATTTTCCTCATTGCACCCAACTCCTGGATTGGTCAACAATTAGTCAGCACATCTGCTGTCCCTAATTTAAGAGGAAATTGGATAACCAACAGTGATCAGTATGTTTATTGTTTGGCCCACCCTGTGGGGCAGTACCATGCCTGCACTATACTGCAGAAGCTTTGTGACGTCTTTCTCTTAAGAGGATATATTTCAGTAAGTTGTGGCTGCCAAAATGCATTCCCAAATACGTGAAGCAATACCATCATTATTGTTTACATGCATCTGCCTTTCATGAGGCAAAGGTGTACATTTTTTTCAACTTTGAAATTAATCTGATCACTCCCCTCGATCGCTCTCCCCTTTTATCAATTCTCACTTCGTTTAAACTGAGTTTGAGGCCTTCTAAAAACCAAAAGGATAGCTTTTGTTTTAGCCAAGATTACCCTCCACGCTGTAGCATAATTAGACTTCCTACCAAATCCACCCACAACTGCAACTTGGGCCGCTCTTTCTCTCAACCCATCCATTTTTTAATTGGATTTTTACATTTAAATCAATAACTATAGAAAGGATTTCTAACCACTTACATTAGACCAGTTTTTTCTTTTCTTTTCTTTTTTTCTTTTTTTTTCTTTTGTTTCCAAAGGATGAAGCATTTTTGCTCTTGCCAAGGCCACAGCATGATAAATACATTGAGAAAGCAGAGTGTGCACACACATACACAAATTCCCTACAAGGCCTCTTTCCCCGTTGTCATGGTTTCTATTGAAGCCCATTACCTAGGGTAATCCTATTTGGATGATGTTCTGTTTGTTTGCTTCTTTTTCTGTTTATTTTAAAAATCACATCCCTTCAATACCTTAGATTATAGGATGGTGCCGATAAAGAATTTAGAACTCTCTTCCTCAGTATCTTGTTTCCTCACTCCAGCCTGCTTTTAAGCAAGTTGTTTACAACTGAACTCATTTTCTTACTTAACCCACAGAGGTTAATGAGGTATCTTGAATTATTAGACCTTGAACCCAACAGAATTAAGTTCTTCTCAAAGTCACAGATGAACTCTATAATGTTAAGTGCAATACTAAGTCCCATCCGATGATTCTCATCTTATTAGATCTTTCAGCAACATTTGACACAACTGATGGCTATTTTTGCCTTGAAACATTTCCTTCACTTGGTTTCCAGGACATCATATTCTTTTTGACCATTGCTTCTCAGCTTCATTGGCTTATTTCTTCTGAACCCCAGTATTCAATCAACAGATCTCTTCTCTAAGAAGTGATCTAAGTGATCTCATCCAATCTTATGGCTTTAAGCACCATCTACATGCTGATAATCCTCAAATTTTATCTTCAAGTTGGGCCTCACTCTCCCTCAACTCCAGACTCATATCCAAGTGCTTACTTGATAACTCCACTTGGATATCTAATAGACATATCACTTTTAACATGTCCCAAATCAGGATTTTTACACACACACACACACACACACACACACACACACACACCATCCTTCTCCAATCTTCTCCATCTTTATTAACTGAATCTCTATTCTACCAGTTACTCAAATCAGTATCTTGGTGGCATCCATAACTCTACTTTTACCTTAAGAACCATCATCACATTCTATTGTCTCTACCTTTGACATATATCCAGAACTTGACACTACCACCACCATGATCCAGTCCGGTCTGTATAATTTCAGTAGCCTCTTGTGTAATCTCCATCTATGCTGGCCACTCTTCCATATATTCTCAGTCAATATAACATCCAAAGTGATCCTGTTAAAAGGTAAATATGATCCTCTCAGTCTTTGGCACAAAAATGCTCCAATGGCTTCTAATGGGACTCAAAGCAAAAACCAACGCACTTTTTATGATTTACACAGATCTACGTGGTCTGGTCTTCCTTATCTCTGTGGTGTCATCTCCTATAATTCTCTTCCTCATTTACTCCATTCTAGTAATCCCAGACTCTTTGCTTTCTTCCCACAAAAATGCCAGGTATGCCCTAGCTCCATGGCCTTTGCACTTCTGTTCCCTCTGCCTGAATTGTTCACCCTCCAGAAATCTACATGCCTACTTCTCCCATTTTCTTCAGATCGTCACTTAAAATCACCTTCTCAGTGAGGCTAACTTTGCATACTCTATCTAGAACTTCTCCTCTTCCCCTCCTCTATTATTTGCCTGTATCACTATCAAATATGTCATCTACTTTATATATTTTGTTTATTATCTGTCTTGCTCACTACAATGTGAGATTCATGAAGGCAGTTTTTCTTTTTCTGTTTTATTCCCTAGTGAATCCCCAGCTCCCAGTGCCAGAATCATAATAAGTGCTCAATGGATATTTGTTGAATGAATGTATAATGGTCAATAAACACAGAGATAATTTTATCTAACCCATCTCACCTATCCCAAATACACAGAAGATAGGCAGAGTAAGAGCTATACTGGGAATGAGTATAAGAATGGACACAGGAGGACCACGCCCAGTCATTACTAAAGCAATACAAGATGTCAGACTTGAACTTATAACCTTCCACCTTTAACTTTGCTCCCATATGCATTAGCACTGGATGTACCTAGTGAAGAACTGGATTTCACCCAAATCGTCAGGCATGTGAAGTTGCTAAAAACAAATTTTGTTCTAGATTACCTGCTGAAGCTTTATCAAGCCCTCAACTTACTTCCATGTAGTGGGCTTACCAAATTCACTATCCAGTAGTGCTGGTTTTATTAGGACCTAAATCTTGGTCCTCTTCTTTGAAGTGTATGTAAACGTGATGCTGCTTGGCCTTGATATATCAAAAGATAATTATGTTAAGTTTTGTTTAAAAAATGGGATTCTCATAAATTGATGACAAATAGGTACCACAATTTAGAGATTCAAATCCCTCTGCCTGATCCTCCTGTCCTTTGTTTTGCTGATTTTTTACAGTTCTCTTCTGTGCCAACTCTTTTGTTGCCTTCTTTTTTGTTGTTGTTATTATTATTATTATTTTAATTTGAAGATACATAACAGGGATTTAAATCGTTTGCCTGAAAGCAACAGAAAATTAGTCAAGGAGTGAAGAAATACCTGCCATTTTATTACTCCATGGAGACCATTTGAGACTTTTCAAATATGTGGCAAGTTTTCCAATTTTGTTTGTTTGTTTGTTTGTTTGTTTGTTTATCTTTGTGTGTCTCTGATTCCATCATACCAAAGACCAGGGGGACCTTCCCTTCCTATATTATATCACCTGCAGGCATGAAAATACCTATAGGCACTTGTGTGCATTGTCTATTCATTTGAGGATTTAGAATATTACTATTAGGGTGTGGAAGATTTGTTTCATACAGGGAGTTATGTAGCATCTTCAGGGGATCTGAGACCTAGAAAACAGCAGTCCTATTCAAGGAAGACCATGCTACCAGGGAGTCCAGTTATCAATCAATGTACCACAAAAATTAAACCGTCTCTTATAACAGCAGTTGAAGCACTGTGGGCAATGAATTCTTAGGGGGTGGCAAAACAGATGAAATCCAGTCATCACATTTTACAACAGATCTGCTGCTTGATAAAGTACAACTGGAGAGCAGACTGTTAGCAATAAGGCCATTTCTAAGAATAAAATGAGAGTTTGTAAAAGATCAGTTTGAATTATTAACTCCAAAAAGTGGCTGGAGAAGAAAATGGTTGCTGGTATCACTGGCTTTTCTCCTCACGTGTATGATTAGAACAAAGGGAGGCACAGAAGACCAGGGGAAAGAAGTGAAAGCAAATTTCCCTCTGACATAAGGAGGCACATTTTCACACAGCGCCTCATAGATACATGGAGAGGCCACCTACCAGGTAAAGAAAAACACTGCGGCCATTGTGAAAGCAAGCAGATGCCGAAGCAGGGGAAAACGACATTCATTTTTACCGAACACTGTCTTTTTGCTTGCAAAAGCATTCCTTTAATACCAAGTGGACACATCTAGCCTTTACTTTACTTTGCCCCCTGTGGGGTTCCACTCCTCACTCCCAAACACGCCAGTCCAGATTCAATAAAAATTCGAGCCATGTTGGAGGTCAAAAAGAAACAGCCAAGGTGACCATTAATACCTTCTCTCTTATTCTGACTTTACAAACAAAGGATGAATCAATATGTAAAAATATTAGTTTTTCCAATTTACTATTTTTCACCACATTAATGATGAGATTTGAAATCTTTCATCCAAAACGAAGCAGAACAACATTGTAAACAGGTCACAGTGGTCAATGTTCTCCTTTGATTTTGCGAGCATGTTTTCTCCATGTTGTATGGAGACACACAGATACATTCTGACTCCAGAAAATAAAGATGCTTTGTTATGGAATCTAGTCCACGGAAGTATCACTAGTACTGAAGATCCTGGGATATCATTTAGCCTTTTGCACTTCAGGATGTTGTTCTCAGGACCCTTCCTTTTCAAATCCTTTTAGTAGAAAATCCCAAAGTTCTCCTTAAAGAATGTACAACATGACCTTTCAGAACAGGTAGTTTCCATCGACCATAAGTACTGTTAATAAATAATGTCAATGTTTCCTGTTTACTTCATTGTTAAAGATGCATTCCTTTGTTACATAAAGCAATTGAATGAATGTAAGTTTAATATTTAGAACCATTAAAAAAAATTAATTGTCCTTCTATTTAAAAGACAGGGGGAATAGTGTTTATACCTCAAGTATTATGGGTCTGATCAGGGCACTTCAAGAAAGACAGTAAAAAACCCAAGATAAAAAAGATGTTAGAACATGCTTAGTCTAAAAATGTAAAGGATGAAAGAAAGGCATATGTTAAAATGTTACAAAAATCACCATGTGTACGTAAACTTGCTCACCAAATTCTGGAATAACAGGACTACAGTACTTGAAAGAAGTAGTGTAGAGTCAAATTATTGCAATTCTTTGTTGTTGGATTTTTTTTTTTTTCAGTAAATTTTGCATATCACAGGGAGGATATAGAATTAGAAAGCCGATTTCTTCTATGAGGTTGTATATATGATCCAAAAGATTTGGGTAAATTTTATATCTATGTATTCACTTTGTTCAAGGTGCTCTCCGAAGCACTTTTGAAAAATTAACTCATTAAGCCCCACAAAAGTTCAGTAAGGTAGGTATTCTTATCCTCATTTTTCAGATGGAAAATGGGGCTCAGAGAGAGTAAGTAACCTTCTTGGCATTACAAAGCTGATAGGTGGTAGAATCTGGCCTGAGGGGTCTATGCTTATAGCTACTCCATCACCTGTCATTCAATCACACATTCAATAAATGTTCAGTGAGCATCTACCAGGTACAAGGAGCTGTGCTAAGGTAAATTAAATATTATTCTTTCTCTACAGATTAAGAAGAGAACTGGACACAAACGCTTATATCTTAAGGAAGCATGTGACAGGCTACCTAATGGAAACCTAAAATATATGAAACAATTCCATCATCCCTACAGATGGTTCAAATTGCATAGGATGTAGAAAAGTAGGAGAAGAAAAGGATTTAGGAGAAGGGGACCAACAATCAGGATGGGGATAGTTAAAAAGTGAGTCTATAGTAAATACCATTCAAATGTGGAGAAAAGAGAGTTCTCAGGAGAGAAAAATCAATTCTTACAAAATGCTGAGGATTTGCCAATTTCAATGTGTGTAGACACAGTGAAGCCAGGTTTGTTGGAGCAAAACTTGGCTCTGGCCTTTTTTCCCACTTGGACATCAAAGAAACTCACTAAGTATTTATATATTTTAAAAATATAATTTAGCCACTATATACCCATGAGAATGACTGAAATTTAAAAAAGAAAAAGAACTGACAATGCCAAGGGTTGTTAAGAATAAGGAATAATGAGACTCTCGTAAATTATAGGTAGAAATGTAAAATGGTGCAACCTCTTTGGAAAATGTCGACCAGTTTCTTATAAAACTAAATACACACCTATTCAATAAGTCAGCAATTTTATCCCTAGGTATTCACCCAAAAGAGAAAAAAACAGATGTTCACAGAAAGGCTTGTACAAGAAATACAACAACATAGATAAATCTCAAAAACATTATGCTGAGTGAACGTAGACAAACACAAAAGACTACATGGTGTATGATTGCTTTTATATGAAGTTCTAGACTTGAAAAAACAATTATTTGGTGGAATCAAATCAGAACAATGGTTGGCTCTGGGAGGATAGTTTAGGGATTACTGGGAAGGAGGACGAGAGAACTTCCTGGATGGTGGTGATGTTCTATATCTTGATAGGAGTTTGGGTGACAAAGATATACAATTAACTTCGCAAATTCATCCTAGAAAAAGTGCTACATATCTCATTGCAGAATATCACTACAGTTACCTTCAAAGTACTTCCCTTGGGAAGCTATGCACTAACGCTAGTGCCCAGTACAGCCTTCAAAGCAATTTTGAAACTCTTTTTCTGGAATGGCCATCAGAGCTGTCATTGTATTACCCTTGATGTCCTGAATGTCATCAAAATGTCTTCCTTTCCTTTCAATATGTCCTTTATCTTCAGGTAAAGAAAGAAGTCATTGGGGGTCAGATCAGGTTAGTAGGGAGGGTGTTTCAGTACAGTTATTTGTTTACTGGCTAAAAACTCCCTCACAGACAGTGCCGTGTGAGCTGGTGCATCGTCGTGATGCAAGAGCCATGAATTGTTGGCAAAAAGTTCAGGTCGTCTAACTTTCATGCAGCCTTTTCAGCACTTCCAAATAGTAAACTTGGTTAACTGTTTGTCCAGTTGGTACAAATTCACAATGAATAATCCCACTGATATCAAAAAAGGTTAGCAATATCGCTGCAACAAGTTTGCGAACTTAATTGTCACACCTCGTATGCATTTGTCAAAACTAGTTGAATGATCACTTAAGATTTATATATTCCATTGCATATAAATTTTACCATGAAAGATAAGAAGTCAAAGATATGGAATTCTAGTTAAAGATATGCATGATGTAGCATTCAGAAGTGAAATGTCCTTATGTCTGCTCCTTACTTGAAATGTATCAAAAAAATAAGATGGATTGATGCATGGATAAATAGATATGTGATAAAGTATATTAAATGTTAATTATAGAATTTAATTGGTAGATCTAAGAGTGTTCACTTTAATAGTCTTTCAACTCTTCTGTGTTTGAAATTTTTCATAATAAAATGTTGGAAAAATACAACTCAAGAATATAGTAATACATATTTTTTTCTTTTTTTAAAAGGGCTTGAAGATTTGAATTCCCTACAAATTGAAGGTACTTTACAGTGAGGAAAGATTAGGGTTTTATTTCTAAACTATCCTCCTTTCTTGAAGTAGAGAAGGAAATGATCAGAGAAGTAATACCAACACACAACATGAGTGAAAGGCTCCAGTTTTATGACACAAGACATATGTCTTATGTGTTTTAGATAATTTGACTGTAGACTTCAGATAGACTTAATTAAAAAAACCTCGAGGGATAAACCAAGGATATTGGAATATAAGTACTGTCCATGGAGCCCTGAGAATTTGTTAAAGACATTTTTTGCTTGTTGTTCAAAAAATCTGGAAAAGCTCATAAGTGCACAGTGAAGAGGGAAGAAACTATATAATAATCCTACCACCAAAAGAAAATTGCTGTTAATAGTTTGAGAAATTTATTTTCAATAATTTTTCTTTCCACATTTTTAATAGAGTTTAATAGTAAATATAATATTTCCATAGTGTAAATATGTTTCATGTGAATAAACATTTTTCCATAAGTAATTTTATAAATGATGTGATTTTTTTCAAATTTGGGTATGCCATATTTTGCTATGAAAACGTGGGCATATAGGTTGTTTTAATTTTATTTTGCTATAATAAATAATGTTGAAAAAACATCTGGGCAAAAAGTTCTTTACTTATTTATTATTTTAGAACAAAGAATTTCTGGAAATGTATATTTAACAGAGCATCTTAGCTGGCCTATGGGTTGAGAATAGTCTCCAGATGCTCTTGACAGAGTACCCTATTGCTACAGAAAGCTAAGTGATATCAAAAGACACGTTTAACCTCATCCCATAGTTTGTCAGCATTCCAGCAGCCCATGGAAAAAGTCTTGAACCCTGAGTACACCTACAGTTCATGCAAACACAGACCTATGCACTAGACAAAGGTGGGATGGGAGATAGGAGATGATGAACTCAGTTTGAAAGTGTTCCATTCTTCTCCAGAAAGGGGGGAATGAAAATAATCTTGAGTGAGGCAGGAATCTAGCCCTGGAAGATGCATAAGAGAGTAAAGGGAAGAGTTGCTCTTCTCAACTGTGAGGTTGTGCTTGAACCCCTCCCAGGCTGAAGCACCTGATGGGTTTTCCTGCAAAGAGCAGCTTCCGCATTGTAAAAGGATGACAAAACTGTATCACATCAACAGGTGAATGGACAAACAAACCACTGTGCGGAAGAGGCCCTCTTTAAAAGCAGTGAATATGAGATGATAAGATATTTTCATTCCACAGAAGAAAAAGGTGTGAGCCACAGAGAGACACTCAGAAATAGAGACTCATAGCAAAAGAACTTAAACTCGGTGTATCCTGTAGGCAAGAGGACCTGGTGCAAGGTGAGAAAAGATTTATATCTCTCTCAAATCTCAGCAAATGACTCATACCTAGTGGTGTACTAGAGCCAGCAGACACCAACTCGAGAGGGCCAATTGGTAAATATTCAGGAATTTTGCAAAGCTGTTTGGTAACTTGAAACTGGCCATGATGGGAGTATTTATAGCACAGAAATCAGCAAATGCCATATATCAGAGCTTTTTTTTTTTTGAGATCTGGTTTACCAGTTCACCACAGCTCAAATCCAAAGCTCCTTTTTTGATTTCGCTCCCAAATTCCAGACCCATTATTCCCAACTATATCAGTACACCTCTCCTCAAATTCATTAGGTTGAAAGAACTCATCATACTGTCTCCCAGGTATGATGACTAATGTGTCCTGTACTTCTGTTAACAATTTACCATCTTCCCAAACACCATAACTCAAAACCTCCCAATTATATTTGACACTTTGCTCAAAAACATGAAGAAGAAAAAAGGAGTAGGAGAATTATTTAAGTGGCGTTATTTTCTTAACACATTATGTCAACCCTTTTGATAAACTCTTTCCAAACATCCTCACAACATCTCTTGGAAGAAGGTATTATTTCAGTTCTGCAAAGGGAAAACTGAAGTTCAGGAAAGTTATGTTACTCACTCAAAATTTCACAACTAATAAGTTTCAGAACTGTGATTTGAATCCAGGGCCCTCCAAGTACAAAATTAACTCTTAAACCCATATGTCGATTTTCTAATCAGTGGCTAACTTCAGCCCTTTAGGACTTTTCATTGTTTTTATGGATAAATTATTTTCATACAATTAAATGCACAAATCTTAAATATATATTTACTGTGTTGGCAAATGCATACACTTGTAAAAATTAACACTCCTAGCAAAATATAGGCCATTCCCATCATCCCTGAGAATTTCCTCCTTCCTTGTTCCAGTGAATCCCCCCTGGAAAGCAACTACTGCTTTGATTTATTTCATCACAAAGGAGTTTTATCTCTTCTAGAACTTCATATAAAAGAAATCATACAGCATGCACTTGGAAAACTTCTTTAACTCAGCATTTTGAGAATAAGCTGTATTGTTTGTGTCTATCAGTATTTTGTGTCTGTATTACTGAGTAACATTCTATTGTATGTATAAATCAATGTTTGTTTACCCACTCTTTTATTGATGACCATGCGAATGATGCTATCAACACTCTTTTACAAGTATTTTTGTTGACATATGTCCTCATTTCTTTTGGGTAAAACCTAAAAGTATAAGAGCTTACCCATAGCTTAGCTGTATGTTTACCTATATGAGAAACTGTCAGCGTGATTTTCAAAGTGATTTTGTCATTTTATATTTCAACAAGCAGTATATGATAACTCCATTTGCTCCACATCCTTGTCAACACTTAGCATTACCAGTCTTTTTAATTTTAGCAATCCTAGTGAGTATGCAGTGATAACATATTGGCTTTAGTTTGCATTTCCCTAATGACTTAAGAGGTAGACCGACACATCAAAGAAAACACAGAGGATCAGGAGTGTGTCTTCATGACTTTAGAGTAGGCCAAAATTCCTTTGACAAGACTCAGGAAGCATTAACTTTAAAAGAAAAAAAATTACATATATATATATATATATATATATATATATATATATATATATATATATATAAAATTAAAACCTTAAGAAAATGAATACACAAGGCATATATAAACATACAAAAGGCTTATACCCAGACTATATAAACAACTCTTTCAACTCAACAACTCTCAAAAAAAAAAAAAATCCAATGGCATATTATGGGCAAAAGATACGAACAGGCACTTCACAAAGGAAGACATACCAGTGGCCAAAATGTATGTGAGAAAATTATTTGTAGCACTTTATTTTTACCTTTTTTTAGGAGCCAATCATGTTTTGTTTTGTACTATAGTTTGTGTATGTACAACTCCCAACCCAAATTGTAAACCACTTGAAAGCAGAATGAACATTTGAGGCATCTTTCTACCCTCAGGGTATATACATAGATGAGGAGATAGGTTAGGCTTACAAATATTTTAAAATGATTGACCAAATGAATTAACAATGTATATCTTAAGACATTTTAGCTGGCCATTAATATTGTAAGCAACATGAAGCAGTAATATTAGCGCAGTGCCAAGAAAGAAAAAAAGAAAACACATAACAAGAGGAACATGCCTCAGAGGTGAAAAAAAAAATTCCCACAAGACAGACGAAATGACATTTTAAGTATTACTGTAAAATATAAGAGGAAATAGCATTAGTAGAATAAAACAACAAAGATATTGTGAAACAAAGCTTTCCAAAAATAAGACATCTACTCTTTTGCATGGGCAACCCATCTCTGTGTGGGTAACTTTGCATCTATGAAAGCCCAGGGGAAGCTATCAGACCAAAACAGGAAGCTATGCATGTACTCTCAGACGGAAGTCACCAAGACATGCCTCTTCTGTACTCTGATGTGCATCCTGCTTGCCAGAAAACTCAGATTCCTTGTCAAAAATTAGACTCAGACAATGCAGATGGCATCATTGGTACCTCACAACAGTGTTTTCATATTCAGGTGACACCTTGGAATTGCCACCTCACCATAATTTTAAGTCCTATAGGGCAAGCCCCCCAAAATAAAATTTGTTCACTGAGGCACTTGTGAATGACTTGTTCATTTCTATGATTCATGACTATTGTTCAATATTTACAATAACTCTGAAAGGAATTTTCTAGAACTATAGGCTTAATCAGACAATCATCATAAGTATTTTAAAATAATAATGCACTCTCTGTTTCAAATGATGACCTCAAGAGCCAGGCCTTTTCAAGAAAACAAAATCACTGAATGTTTTCCAATGATCAATCTTATTTCTATCCCAAATTTCAAACTAATTTGTATAAAACATTCAATTCCCAGATAAAAGAAATATTTTTGTCTTTCCTGATTAGAGCTTTGACATGTGAAAATTCTGAACAACAGAAAATAATTTTCATGGGTTTTCCTTTTTGAGATTCTCAGGAGGGAAAAAAAGCAGCAGTACTGAATAAATTAAATTATATTTCATGCCTAGAGCAGTAAACAAGAGGGTTAGGGGGACACTGGGTGGGCTCATCTAGGTCCTAGGAAAAGAAGGAAAAACAGAAGCTTAAAAAAGTGAGAGAAGAGTTAAAGGATTTGGAGGACCCTAAAAATTGACATCCCAGACCTCTAAAACGTTTGTGTGTGTGTTTATGGAGGTGGAGGGAAGAGGTGTATGAAGTTAGAGAAAAGAAAACCTTAAATGAAAGTTAAGTTTTGTCAGGAAACCTTGGACGATAAACGTATTTATCTCTATTCAAGCAAAGCTCAGATAATTAGCACAAGTCCTTAAATAATATGAGTTCACCCAAGATGCCACTTCAGAAGCATTATTCTCCACCTAATACACACACACACACACACACACACACACACACGCGCACACACACACACACACACACACACACACACACACACACACACACCACATCACATTTAACACCAGACCTGAAACCATAGTAAGAGATATAAAAGAAGAAGGTGTCGAACAGCAAAACTGAGAGTACTCTGAAATATGTTGGCTGGAATACTTACAACCTTCAAGCCACTCTGTTGAAGACTCACGTCTTTCTCAAGTTTTCTCAATGAAATAATAAAATAAAATAAAAGAAAGAAAGATAGGTGCTTGTGGCTGGGGTTAGAAGACAACAAAAAGTAAACGGTCCAAAGTTCTAAAATGACATCACGGTAAAGGCAAATTCATTCCAGGTATTACATTCTATGTCCTTTCCAACTTATAAATAGACAGAGAATACCTGCTCAAGCCTCCTCTGCTTTCCTAACTGCTCTTTCACTCAGGGCCACGTTGGCTTAGATTTTTTTTCAACAAATTTGATGCATTTCTGTAAAAGATATATGTATATCATTTTTTAGATCTGTCATATTTTTTAAATACTCAACGAGAGCCTATTATTTAAAGCGTTCCCAATAGTTTCTATATGTCTAAGTTCCAATTTGGCATTTTGGACGTTTATAAAATGTGGCATATCAGAATAGGATTCCATTTCAGAATCAGTGAATGGGTTTGCCATACCAGAATGTCAGGCTTCAGCGTGTTATTTTTGAATTTTAATTCAGATCCTTTATGTGACTATCTATCCATTTCTAATTTGAATTTTGCTGGGTGGTTTAAAGCTTTTAAGTTCTTTCACATCTATTCTTTAAGATGCTTAGTTTAGCATCTTACATTTTCCCGCCAGGGTTTTCTTTGTGCATAATTTTTTGGCACCCCGGGCGGCAGGCTCTGAAACAGTTGTTGGGCTTTCTGTGGCCCCCAAACGCTCCCAAGGAATATGGGCAACATGGGAGCGTCCTGAAGGATTTGGTGCCTGGGGTAATGTGTGCTGTTTGTTTAGTGAATTAGCACCTCAGACAAAGATCATAAAGAAGGTGTTCCTGATGGCTTGAAACGCAAAAAAAAAAAGGAAGCGTAGTGGATGTGTTTCAGCACTATTCCGTGCTCTGTCAGCACTATCCAACTTTTAGACTCCGGTTTAAAATTGAGAACCTCAATGTTTTTATCCAGGATTTACAATGTTGGAAGATACCAGTTAGAAGCTGTCAGCTGGAGTCCATGATCTCAGAGGCACTTTTCATGAGAATGTGGTTTATTTGGTCACTGATGATTCTAACGCTTGTCTTGTTCTTTTGTGCTGTCTTGCGGGAATATGGAGCAAATTTTCCAGGGACTTCTGTTCTGGTGAGGGTTTTTGTAATTCTGTGCTTTAGCAATAAATCTATAATGACTATTTTAAGATCTAAACATATGAAACATAAATGGTGAGAAGGACACCTGTATTATGGCAGTTCCAATAATAGCTACCAGTTATGTGGTGCTAACTAGGGCACAACCACAAGACTAATCTATTTATATACATTTAATCTATGTAATGATGCTACGCCTTAGGTACTACTATTAATATTTAACAGATAAAAGACTGAGCCTTTACATAGCTAAAAAATGTATGTCCCCTTGACTCCAAAGCCTACGTTTTTGACCATTACCCTATACCGCCTCTCTCTGTAATGCACTGAAGTGCACTTTGCAGCGGTATAACACTCTATGCATGTCAGGTGGTATTATCATGGCTGCTGGAAGAGTCTTACTCTTGCACGATTCTTATTGCTACTATCTAAAGGAAGAAATACCTTAAAGTGGTTTAAATAGTACAGCTCTCCTTGGGAACTAGGTGCAGGAATACTTAAAAACTAGTGTTTTACAATTTCAAGAACTCATGATATGGGCCAATGTCATCAGAAGCTACTGCTATCTACTTCTGAGTGTGGAGGACAAACGTCGGCAAAAAATAGCAAACAAAACAACTACTTCAAGGCTGACAAAGCCTGCCTTGGATGCCTACATTTTTCTGCTGCAGTTGCAAAGAAAACATTTGCATTCGAAAAGCACTTCAAAATGAGTTCATTTATCTGCTACTTAGAAGACACCTACATGTTAAGGTCTCCAAGGAAAAGAGCTTGTTTCTTGACACCACAAGTTAAACACATCTGTTTGCATTATCCATCGCTATTATTATGAAATGAGATATTAATGGAAAGTCAAAGGTCAAGAGTCCTGAAGCAGAAAATTCAAGACAGAGAGTTTAGTACAGTCATATGCTGCATAGCGATGTTTCAGTCAATGCTGGACCGCATATACCTTGATGGTCCCCTAAAATTATAATGGAGCTGAAAAATTCCTAGTGCTTAGTGACGTTAAAGCCGTGCTAATGTCACAGCACAACGCACTACTCAAACGTTTGTAGTGACGCTGCGCTGTCAGTCATGTAAAATGTAGCACATAGAAATACAGTAACGGACTATGCCATCTAGGTTTGTGCAAGTACATTCTATATTTGCACAACCACGAAATCACTTAACAATGCATTTTTCAGATTGTATCCCCATCATTAGGCAGCACATAGCTGTACTTCGGTAATACTCCTCTAACTTATGCAGATATGACATCACACAGTTTAAGCGTTGTTATTTTCTGATATATCTTTATGAAAAAAATATTACTTATCAGACTTCCCTGAAAAAGTACACATCACTATTGAGACATGAGACTTCTTTGGCTAAAAAGTTGATAATTTGGGCACCAATAAGCAATTTCAAGTTATCAATAACTGCTTTGTTAAATGAACAGATTTCAGCAATTTCTCTCCAGTAAAATATTGCTTTCATGACATCAATCTTTTAGCTGAAAAAAAGAATTAATCTGTTGTTGAGGCACTAAAGTGATCTTAACTACAGCTGTGAGTTTTCTCTCATCCATAGATTAGGGGAACTATTTTATTGACCTCAATGGATTCTTGAATTTGTAAGAATTGTCTTCTCTCTCTCTCCCTCCTCTCTCTGTCTCTGTCTCTGTCTCTGTCTCTCTTTCTCTCTCTCCCCACCCCTCCTGTCAATTTTACAAGAATCCTTAGGCCTGAACTACTGTAATAAATATCTATTAAGGCATTCAAATATCTACCATCACCATATCAGTAAGCACTGCTTTGGAGCAGGCACAACTGTAACAGTCTCTGCCAGTTGAGAGGGAATGTCAATACATCCTTCTTGATAAGGTGAGATACCTGTGATCACACACCGTCAGAAGGGAGAAGATGGAGTGTGTCTGGGTGAGAAAGGTGAATAAGCAAACTCGGTGACCATCCAAGCCAAGAGTAGCTCAAGAACTGGAATTGGAAAAATACAACAGAGCTACAATGTATGACTGATTTCTACTTGTTTTTGTTTCTTAAATTCTTACTTAAAAATTTAACGGAGAAACTGTCCATGGTATCCCTTTTCAGCATTTTTATTTTGCTCTGCCCTAAGTAATTGTCTAATTTATTGTTGTATACAATTCCAACTTGTTTTGTGTTATTACCAATTTATCTCATTTTGTTTTAAATTGTGCTCTGCTTTGTTATGGACGGGAAACCTTGAAAATGTAAATGACAATGTAGTGGAGAACCTGTGGTCAGTTTTGTAATTTCTATCAGCCTATATCTACAGATACAGTTTGAAAAATCAGAGCATTCTATGCAAATTGTTATTCTGAATTAATGAGAAAAGGGCTTTGTCCAATTAATGCATGCTTCTTAGACTTTAAAACAATGTGGGAAAATCCTTAAAAGATTTCTGACAGAAATAGCTAAAACATGGTGTGTTTGTGTGTGTGTGTGTGTGTGTGTGTGTGTGTGTGTGTGTGTGTGTGTGTGCATACATACATACATGCACATTCCTTAGGTTTGGGTTAGAAGCCACAATGAAAGTTGAAAATTAAAACTAATAGGCACTCAAAAGTCTAAGTATTGTTTCCAGTTTGAATCTTAAAGAAGGGTTTGAGTGGTTCATATTCTAAATGGTTTGTTCATAAATAATGAATGTTAGAAAGGCAGAATGCCTGAAGTCCCTTTACATCCAAAAGGAAATTTATGATCCCTTCGAAATTTTAAATCATTTCAGACGGTATAAAAAAAGAATACCTTTAGGTATTCTTTACCTAAGTTCTACTCTGGCAACTTGCTAGAATTATATTCTATACCAGGCAGATTTAATCAGCTTCAGTACTATTGATATTTTGGACCAGATAATTCCTTGTTATTAGGTGCTATCCTCTGACTGATAGCATGTTTAGCGATATTCCTAGCCTCTGCCCACTAGATTCTAGCAGCAACTCCCACCATTAGTTGTGAGAATAAAAAATGTCCCAGACATTGCCAAATGTCCTTTGAAAAAGATGAAGACAAAATCATGCCTGTTTGAGACTTACTAATATAACAGTAACTATGTAGTGAGTGTGAGTGTGTGGGCGGTGGTAGGGGGAGGGTTGTTCTTACTAAAGGAACAAACTGTAAGACAATTTTACCTTTAATTTGGTATTTTACATTGAAAAACCTGGCTACAACATTTGACACCTCCTCTCACAAGAGGTGGAGTCTATTTCCCCTCCTTTTGAATCTGCCCTTGCCTTGTAAAGAGCTATGACAAAGAGAATGTGCGTAAGTGGTATATTGTGACAACTGAAGCTAGGCCTTAAGAGACCTTGCAGCTCCCAATTTGCTGTATTGGAGTGCTGTCCTGGGACTACCAAGTAAGGGAGCCGGTCCAGCCTCCTAGAAGATGAGAGGGCACATGAAAGTCACAAGGTTCTCCAACCAATAACAAGCACCGATTGCCAGATATATGAGTGACCCCATCTTGGACTTTGCAGGCCATCTGACCCTCCAACTAATTCGGTCTCATGAGTGAACCTGGGTCAAACCAGCAGAGGAAATATAGAGCCAATCTATAGAAGAAAGAGAAAAAAGGAATTGTTCTTGTTTTAAGCCTCTAAATTTGGGGGTGGTTTCTTATGCAACAAAGACTAACATGGTTCCCTGGCTTGGATCCAAAGTATGCTTGCAGCTTTCAAGAGCCTCCTACATGAAATGTCGTAGGACAGATGCAGAGAGGTGAATGACTTACGGGTTGGGTCATGAAGACATGGTTCCTAGTATCCTTGGAGACTTCATACAGCTTCTCAAGGGCACACGTGTAGATAATGAAGTAGGAATATTTTTCTGTGAGTTCCCAAATGATGTAAATGATGTTGGATCTGCCGGCAGTTTTTGGGTGTGGGCCTGGATCGTGTCTTGTGAAGCCAAAGAATGGACACACAGACCAGGGAGGGGCAAAAGTTGTAAAGGAAGATAGTTTGTTAGAGGCAGGAGAAGAGGCTGCAGCTCCCGAGCGGGAGGGGGTCCCGAATGGGGGTGCCCAGTGACTGAGTCAAAAGTTCTTACTTCTATACCTTCCCTTGCCTGTTTGGGGAAGGGGGCTGGAGACTTCTAATGGAATTCATCTATCAGGTTTGTCCTGTTTGGCCATCCTGAAGGGAGAGATTAACGAAATAACCCATTTCTATCTATCAGATCTGCTTTTTTGTCCAGCCAAAAGGGATTTGAGATTATCTATTAACCTCAAGGCATATTCTCCTGTCTCTATTCTGGAGTGAAGGAGACATTCCAGGACCTGGAGTTTCAGGATATGGCTGCTTTGGTGTTTATTTCATCCCTGTCTACCTAGCAATATGCTAACTAACCTGTCTCAATAAGATAACTAACTTCAGAACCTCACTCAATTCAATTAGGAAAAGGTGTTTTTGTACTGTATCAACAATGTGTAAAGTACACAAGAGGATGAAAGGGAGGCTATAGTTTTCCACCTGTTTTAAAGTAGGTTAAAACAAAAGCTTAGCTATTATTGTGTCAAGCAATAAAACATGATGCCCCGGAACAAACAAAAATATATGCCTAAAATAAATAATGATTGCATAGGTATTGTATTAGTAACTTGTCACTTGGCTATGCTGGAAGAAATTTCACAGAATCTCCTTCCATTTATGGTTTGAGTTGACCAAAAAAGAAATTCACATGAGTGTTTTGAAAGGTAGAGGTGAAGCTATAGTCATTATGCTCTGAAGGTTTTCATGGTTAAATGCAGTGAGAGATGCGTGCAGAGATGCCAATAGATTCCAGCGTGTCCTTGTTCTACACCCCACCCTGTGTCTGGTTCTTTTTTCCAACTGGTGGTCCTGCTGACCAGCAGCTACTCCAGACCCACCACCTGACGCAGAGGTGACAGCTTTCATGGACTCTGCCAGCTTTTCTTCCTAAACAACTTCAGCATTTGGATGTGCTTAGCTTCCAAGACTTTCCTGTAGCCCATCATTTGTTCTTTTGTACCAGTGTGTCAGATGGATTGATTAGTGGTTTTGTTCTGACCCTTCAACGTTTCCTTTTGGACTTCTCTCCAACTTCTCCCATATTTGTGTAAGGTCTTCCTATAATGGAATTTTTATATCATGATGCTCAGAGTGGTTTTTACTTCCTAATTAAATCCTGGCAGATGGGGTAACACAACAGTTCAGAAAGAAGAAATGCTAAGGATTAGATTTTGGTTTGACATTCCACATATTCTTACTTAATTTTGAGGATCCTATGTATTTGCTTGATTTCCTAGCATCAATGATACTGGAAAATGCCCTTTTATTATCTTGTACACACAGTCCATTCATTCTTCCCCTAGTCATGGAGAGGCAGAGGATAGGAGAAAACATTAAAAATCACTCTTGTCCCTTAGTTGTTTCAGTTATGAATCCAGGAAGTCTCAAGGGGTATTTTCACTACATAGAAAATAGGATTAGCACACTGTCTGTAGAGGTAAAAATCTCTTGGGCAAAAACTGTATTGAGGAACAATAATCAGGGGCCTTTTTTTTTTTTTTTTTTTTTAAATCAGAAGTAGAGAAAAAGTAACACTAGACATTTTGGTGAGACAAGAAAATGTTTATGGCATTTGAAGGAAGATGTTTCTCAGAAATAATTTAAAAAGGCTTCAGTGCCCATCATAAATACCAAAATACCAAAAGAAAAATCTGTAGGCAAATGTAACACTAAGAGATATAACTCAGTGAAGAATAAAAAAAATTCTCTATAAGACAAATCGAAAGGTGTCAGGGAGAAATAAATGCCGTAAGCTCCATACTTGATAAAATTGAACTTTGGATTTCTGAAAGTATTATATGTGTAAACAGTTATGATGCTCATGGTATATTACATAATGGTTAGAAGGAATTTTGAAATTACAAAAAGGATACTGCAAGACTACAATTCTGAACTGTAGCTAATTTTTTATGCTCAATGGATTAAGTCAAACATATGCTACTGGGTTTTATTTACTTTTGCCCCTAAATGGTAACCCTTGGGCCAAAGTGGAGGCAAGGTCCTCACTGGTGGTTCACAAACTCTAAGGTGCATCAAAAACCTCACGGGAGCTTGCCGAAAATATGCCTGAGTGTTAGCTGCATGTATACAAAAAAAAAAAAAAAAATTGGTCATTAGTTCCAACATGTGTAACTACATCAACAAAAGCAAACATAATAATATATTACACACCCTCAGTAGCAAACCAGTACATTAACAAATAACTAAAGAGTAGTATGCCATGCTGTTTAAATGCTACAAAGTTACAATGTGATTAGAATTTACACTGCAACACACACATAAACAAAGACAATGAAGTTTTCTGACCGTTTTGTTTACCTGGCACAGCACCTCGCCCAGAGCTGAGCAAACAGTCATCTTTTTATTTCCTTTGGTCTGACTAACAGGAACTAGTATTATTCTTTGAGGTAAGTGTACAAATTCTCCTTACCAAAAATAAAAACACAAATATATGATTTTTCAAAGAAAAACAAAAAGCATACAATTATTTCCTTTTATTGATTGATTGATTTAAAACACAAGCCCATCACTTAATTAATCTTGCTTCTTTGGGTACAATTTTACATTTGTTTTTACTGTTCAAATTTTTTTTTTTTTAAAGTACAGATTGCTTATTTGTTTTATATTATTTTCTCCCACTGCAAGTTAAGCTGTGCAGCTCCAACCAAACTGTGATTAAGAAAATGAGTTTTGCTTTTAATCAATTAAATGAAAAAGTTGGCACATGAACCTTGTAACTCCTTAAAATAATGACTAAATAAAGAAGAGATAGTTTAATATTTAGCATAGTGAGACAATAATCAGAAAGTAATAAAAACAGACATCTTTAAATAGATAAAAGTGGCAAACCTATATAATGCATAGAGCTGATTCCAATAACATCCAAAATTAATACCTCATGGAAGAAAGTGTGCAAATCACCGCACCTTATTCAGTGTTCAGATTGAACCTGCTGTCTGACTATAAAGCTATCATTGCAGAGGTATTTATATCCTCAGCAAACAAAGATTATTCAGGTGTGAAGATGAACACACATGAAAAAAAGCAAACATGTCCATATTTCACATGAAAAAGTATTTATTGAATCAAAAAAAAAGAGGAGTTCAAATATTTTGAGCCCTACGGTCACTGAAAAATCTCTATCTCATTTCAGATCATTCTTAAAAATCATGAAGCTTTATGATTTCAAATATAGTCTACCTTGAGAGATGAATGAAGACGCATTTTGGAGGTACAATTTTTTTTTTAAAAGAGGGATACCTACTTATTAGATTCTGAGACAGGCATGAACTAATATGTTGATATAAATTATTCTAAAAGAAATAGTTAGACATTGATATGGAAGGAACTTCAGTGTATTTTAGGGAATATGCTAGGGTAATGTGAACTTGGGGTTGTGATGAATCAAAATGATTTTCCAATTTACGAAAAGATAGTTCTTAATTTCCCTTTGAAAACAAAACCAAATTTCCCTTTGTAGAATACTTAGAGCAATAGTCCATAAACCCTATCTACTGTTTCACCTCCTTCATGTCTTGGCTCAAACGTTTTGTTGATTAATGAGGTCCACCTCAAAGACCTATTTAAAATTGAAATATTATATTCACACTGTTGATACCCTTTACTTTGCTTTTTGTTCACTGTTTTCATAGTACTTCCTATTTAATTTCTATACTATCTTTATTATTTAATCTGTCTCCCCACACAAGACTCTAAACTCCCTGAAAGAGGTATTTTATCTGCTTTGCTCAGTGTTATGTCCAAACTCCTAGAATAGTAGCTGCTACAGGGTGGGGCATACAATAAACATCAGTTGATTTTCAGTGAATTTGTGTACAGTCTGAAAAGGTAAAATGTATGTTTAATAAAACCCATTTTTCCAATGTATAGTAGTTGAACTTAAGTATTATTTGGCATAAATTCATGGAATAAATTTTAAGCAATTTTTACATTGTACTCCAATATTCAGAATATTGTTTTCAAATGTATTTTTACTAATATAAATATATCTGAGACTTCTGTACATCAGCGTGTAGAAACTATTTTTTGCCAGTTTACAGATTTGCATCTATGGAGAAACTCATTTTTACAAGAAAGTCTGAACAAAACACAGAGTCTGACAAAACTGGGTTCGTTTTCAGTCAAAAAATTAAATCTGAAAACTCTGCCTTAAGTTTAGCATTAGAAAACTTTTGAAAGAAAACAATCGAAAGGTATTTTTATAATACATTGTTATACGACTATTTCCTTGATGATCCCATCCATCTCCATTACTGATCTCTCGCCTCTGTTCTACTTACTCATCCATTTAAATTTCAACACCTGCTCCACATCTGCCTTGTCAGGATGACCTCAGTGCTTCGTCATACATAGGACTATGAGTAGAGTAAGTACTTTTATCACTACACTTTGATTAAATTTTCCCAGTGCCTAATTTTCTAGTCAGAAAAGTCTGACCTTGTCTGTAAATTCTACTACTATAGTAATTGGATTATCCTTGACATAAGAATTCCCCTACTCGACCAGGGAACATTGTCTTCTCCAACTACCCAGCATATATTTGAGGAGGAACTTTAGAATCCACCATGGAACTTAGGAATGAATTGTCTCACCCACTCAATATCACATCTGGCTACTTGGGTTCACAATTGGCAACTGATCATGATTCCTTTCCACTAATATTCAAATATCTACACAATCCTAATATAGCTTCATCTTCTAGTTGCCCCATAATCCACCCATTACATGTGAACTATGTCAACTGAATCCATGCAGCATACTACAGTGAAATTGTAGAAATTCACTGAGAGTGCTCTTTCTGACGACAGTGTGGATAAGAAAAAAATCCACAAAATACAAAAAAGTGACCATGGTGGTTGTTGGTTAATGGTGTTGATCTTTATGCAGGATCTCATTCCATTTTCAAATAAAAGTTCATATAGGGAAGGTACTGGGTCAGGGGAATCACACTCCTCTTCCTGTCGATGCCACTGCAGAAGTCCGAGTGATAGTGCTTCTTCTGCACTACAGCAATGAACTCCTGAATGGCTTCTGCTTTCCAGTTTTGCCCCTTTTCTTTTCATCCTCCATACTATTGACAAAATTACCTTCCTAAACACTTTTAACTTTTGCTAACTCTTTATTGCATACAAAATAAAATCCAAAAACTCCTTCGAAAAGTGTATAGAAAAGAGCCTTAATGATGTGACCCCAACTTCTTATTCAGACTACTCCTCACTCCACTGTCTCCTGCTTTTTCATGTGTCTGTACCTCAGAGGAAAACGCTTGTGTTAAGATGTTCATGATTTTCCACTTGTCCGACACAAAAGCTCTATGTGTCGGCTTTGTCCATCCAGTGATTAACATGGTACCTGACACATACTAGACACTAAAAAACGAGATTCCACATTCAAGATATGTGATGAAAACTTTCAACATCCCTCCATTCCAAATCACAGGGAGAAAAAAAAAATAAAGGTAAAAATAAGTCCGTGGCAGCACTGGAAACACAGGAAGAGTGCAACCGGCAATTGAGCTCAGTCAGCTATTTGAGGAAGATACTATAAACATTGGTGCATAAAATTCAATACAGCTGAAGAGTCTGTGACTCAATATGTTAAAAGAAAAGCTCCTATAAATTTTCATGATTTTCAATTATTTAAGAAAATCTTTTTTAGCATGGATAAAACTGATGAACAAATTAGTGACCTGGAAGATCAATTAAAGTGATTCTCTCATAATTCACTGAAAGGCTGAAGATGTGGAAAGCGTGAGGAAACTGTTAGGGAAGATAAAAGAAAAATTCAGAAGTTTCCATTTCTATTTAATAGGAATTCCAGCAAGAGGGAATGAAGAACATGCAAGGTTGAATAATTAAAAAATAATAAAAGAAAATTCCCCTAGCTAGAAAAAAAAAAAAAGATGCAAATCTTTCATTTGAAAAAGGGTATCAACTGCCAAGCTGGAATGTTCTCTATTTAGTGAAAATTCAGCTTCAAAGATAAAGAGAAAATCATGAAAACTGAAATCACAAAAACATGAAAAGAGTTTCTTCCAGCTTCAAAGGAATGGAGATAGAATGAGAATACAGATATATTATCTGCAAATCTTGGTGCTAGAATGGAAAATTTTTTCTCAGATTCTGAGATTAAATTATTTTGAACTTATAATTCTATATGCAGAAAAATTATTAATCAAGTATAAAAGCAAAACTTTTAGGGGCATAGGAAAACTCAGACTGCTTAAAATCCACAAACTCTTTCTATATGAATTACTCAATGTAATACTCAAACAAAGTAAAAAATAATGTATATCACAAAGAGAAAAGCATAAGATAAAAGAAAACGTAGCAAAAAAGAAAGCAGTTGAAACTCTTGATATAGTTTAAGCAATCATTATTGACTAAGATATTTTTAAAAGTGCTGCAATTTTCATACCCTAGAAATTCCTAAAATCCTAAGTGAAATAGCAACAAAGCAAAAATTTAAAAATAGCAAATGAAAAAACACAAAATAAAAGAATACTATATTATGTACTTCTTTATATCAACATTTTGGTAAATCTAGAAATCTAGACTCTAGAACCCTGTAGTCTAGAGTCCCATAGGTCCATAATCTTGGATGGTAAAATAAATTATATCTTTATCTCCCCTACTCTCTAATTGAAATTTAGCATGACCTTTAATTATTACTCTTGGCAATAAACCTAATGGTATTAGTAATTCCTTTGACTTTCACCAGTACATATCACAGAAATGTTTAAATTACTTTTCAATTGGTGCACATATGTGAAAATATCATTTATGATAGTCATTAGATCAGCCTGTACATTGCACACACTCTCCCAGTTCCTGTCTATAGATGCTCCTGCAAATGAGCTGACCACTCCCTTAGGCACTCTTGCTTCGGTGATTCCTCCACCCATTTTACTTTCTAATATTCTTATCTACCTCTGTGTATCAGTATTTGAAAAAAGGTGAGTTTTTTCCTTTACTTGTTAAAGGCTTGTGACACTGGACAGCTGAAATGAGGATTTTTAGCTCTCCATAAGACAGTAGGGTGCTTTGTAATACAGATAACTGAGTGAGCTACAAGTATAAGCCTTGCAAGTTCAAACAAATCACATGATTGAGATAAATGTTGAAGTATTATTTAAAGTAACTTATTAGTATTCAAAGATTGTGCAGTGATACAGGCCATGCATGTTACAAGTTCTGAGTAGCAGAGATTCTTTTCTTTATTTGGTTTCTTCTTCAATTCCTGTTTTGTACACCGTGTTATAACGTACAGGCAAGCACGCATAGTATATTACACAAGCAGGTTTTGTGCATTTTTATTCCATAAGAATATTGAGCATATGGAAAATAACATTGTGAGAACACCATAAACATAATCAGGGAAGAAAAAGAAACCCACACACATTGTTTGCAGAAAGGCACAGAAAGTCATGTGACTCCACTCACAATAAGAGTCAAATTCCTGGAAGGACATTAAAAAAAAAATAATTCTAAGAAGTGGTCCAATAGACTTCATTAATTGTCAAAGGGGTCCATGAATTGAAAAAAATAAAATAAAAAAGCAAAGAATCCCTGATCTAGATCAAGTAGATGTTTTCTAAGATAAAAATTATCAGAACTAATTCAGAAAGTGGGAAAAACTGGAATAGACCAATGATTATAAGTAAAACTGAAGGGCAATCAAAGATTTAAAGACACATATACCTCATCACCCTTACCACTATCAAAGACTTGTGTCAAAAATGCTCCTACCAAACTTTGAAAGAACAGATCATTTCTTTTATTTAAATCCTTGAACACTTAGAAAAAGGAAAACAAACAAACAAACAAAAGCAAGTGCCCTAATCAATTCTACAAATCAAGTAAAATAACCCTGATATGAAGACTAAGAAAACTATACAAGGAAAACCATTCAAGCAATATTACTTATAAATATATACAAAATTCCTAAATCAAATAATAGCAAAGCAAATAAATTTTCTCCAGTGCAGCAAGGAAGAAGAAAAGATACGCCATTGAGGAGGTACGTAAATTGGTATGTGTAAGTTGAAACTTCAATTTTCCCTGTTAGGAGACACCACCAAGCTCTGAGAAGAAAGCTGGAGGAGACGTGGAGACTCTGACATCAGAAGGAAATGGAGGGAGTTTAAAATAATTGTGGCAGAAAGTGGGAGGATGATTTTTCAACCAGAGAAATTACTGGAATTGCTAGGTAGTGCTGTGCATCTATTTGAGAGGGGATATCGCTGTCCTCTGGCAAAATTTTCTTCAGCAGAGTTTGTCTGCTTGGTTACAGGGCATGGAGAGTTGTGGTTTTGCAGATAGGAGCAAAAAAAAGAGAAAGAGCCTAATGAAATGATAACTAAGCTGAAAAGGTGAAAAGCGAAGAGCAGAGCAAATCAGTCCATTATCTAGTCATCCTGCTGATGGAACAGAATGGTCAGGTTGAGAGTAATTGATAAGGAAAATTATTACATATTTTTATCATGGACTACTATACAGCAATTTGAAAGGATGAAGTAGATTCACATCTATTAAAATGTAAAACTCCCGAAGATATACTTTCGAATATGCTGAATAAAACTAAGACATGTAAGTTGTGTGTGTGTGTATCTGTGTGTTTGTGTGTGTGTGTTCTACCAGATGATGCAATTGCAAGGAGTAAGGCTTACAATTCTTTCCCCCCTATGGTTTGAGTTTTCTACACCTAATATACATTTTAATAGAAAAAAATTTTTTTAAATAAAGCTATTTCCATTTGGAAAAAAATGGTGTGCATAATTCCATCATGTAGAGATACTGCTGTTAACATTTCTGTTTGTTTTCATCCAATATTTTTATGGAAATACCTTTTTTTTAACAGAAGGGAATCATATTGTACATACTGTTTTTAATCAGTTTTTTCCACCTTTTCCATGGCGTTAAATATTTCTCTAGTATTATTTTTAGTGACTAAAGAAAGCCTGTTAAACATTTATGTTTTATTCCCTTCTTGTTTCTACCAAAAACACTTCCATAAAAATCTTGTAGCTATAATTTTGTGAACACCTATGACTATCTTCTTAGCATGAATCCCCCAAAGTAAAAATGCTGGTTTAAAGACTTTATGCAAAATTATGAGCAATTCAATACAAATGGCCAAACTGTTTTCCAGAAAGATTTTTAAAATTTACACCCTCACCAATAGCATATGACAATGCCTTTTGCCATGCCATTTTGCCAACACTGAGATTATGATTTTTTTTTAAATCTAGCTTTTAATATCAGTTCCCTAAAACCAGATTTATCACAAAATTAAAGATTTTCCCATTCTAACTCTATAATAAATTGTATTTTCAAACTCAAATAGCATAGTGATAATGACCTGGAAGCAGTTTGATTCTGTGGCATACAGAAATCAAGACAATTATTTATGTACCTCTTACAGACTGTTTCTTCCTAAGCTTCCCTTCTTTACCAATCAGTTACATGAAAAGATTGAGGACTAAGTTTTGAGAGTCTGATTCTAATTGACTCCAGTGAGTAAAATTAAAATTTAAATATAACTTTAAAAACTGTGCACTGGACCTTTGTGCCATTGAAAAAGGTCAAGTTCAAGCCCCTTATTTAAAAACCTCTCCCTGAGAGATCACAAAAAGAAGCCTATTAACATTACATCTTTCTCTTTTCTTTTCCTCTTTGTTCATTTTAAAACAAAGCGAATGCTGACTGAAAGCTAAAATTGGAGAAAACAGTCACGACTTACGCTACATTGATGCGATGCGGCATCAAAATTGAGTATGCTCCCACGGAAATCATGGGACACAATTCCTAGTGGAAATTCTTGGTGAATTATCCCCGTAAACAAAGCCTGGCCTAGCTATTTTGTTTTCTAAACAATACCGTAAAGGACTCATTGCAATTCGCCAACTTAGGCATTTTGTGGTTTTATTTTCAAACAAGAAATTCAGTTTGGTATGGTTGGAGTTTGGTTACTAACCATTTTGTTATTCCTATAAAAGATAGTGATAAGTTTTCCAACAGAAATGCTGTTTGAAATGTTTCAACACTAAACTTCAAGACTGTGAAATAGTCTAAAATTTAAAAATGATTTATTTTGGAAAGGAAAGAAGACATTTGCTTGCTGTTGCTGCAGTTGCTGTATACAAGCAAATAAAATAATAATCTACTGAGAAAAAGATGAAGATGGTTGTAAATGATTTTATTGTGTAGACACAGCCATATTCTTCAAATTAATTATAATGACAGTAACTTTTGTTGTTCATTCTCATATAAAAATTGCAAAAATGCTACAATGCTGAAAAAAAGCATTGATCAAAGAAGATCACAAACAGTTGAAACCTCTGGTATCTTAACAATTATCAAAGGAAATCCCACAGCTCTCAAGACATCCAATATTTATTTATTTCATTAAAAAACATACAGTTGAAGTAAAAAAAAAAAAGATACCATAGTAAAGTACTATTATTTTTCTCTGCAGTTTTACTGAGGATCTCTTCAGATATGTGAAGGCCTACATACCTTATATACAAAATATTAACAAACCCTATAACTAACCTTTTGATGTATCTATTGTTTTCCTAACCACTGACCTATTTCTTTCATTGCCAAGCTCCAGTTATAAAAGGTCCACATTAACCATGTCTATTTCATTTATTCCCAGAATAACTTTTTGTAATATAATGTCATGGAGGGTCTCTGATCCCACCCACCCCCACAAGAATGCAGGATATGGTGAGGCCAAAAAGGAACACCAACGGAGCCACGGATAGGGGGTTCATACCATTATAGTCTCGCTGGTGGCTGGGTTGGAGACACAGGAAGCAGGAGCCACACGATCCGCAATCTGCTGTCCATTTCTCTGCCAACCAACCAACCAACCAACCAACCAACCAACCAACCAACCAACCAACCAACCAACCAACCTAGCCACGGCAGTTACATAAGTGGCTAATGGCTAACTGGTTACAGCTGATGGCCAACTAGTCATAGCTGATGGCCATATACTACCCGAGCCAGCACCTTTCCACATGAGGTCAAGAGCCTGGAAACTGCTCCCTGAGACTCTGTCCCCACATATATCATCTCTATCTAAATATTAAATTGGTAGTTTCAATTGAGTTACCACATTAGAGTAGCACCATGTGACAAAGGCGGTATTAGACCATATGAAAATTTACAAAAGAGATGTGCTAAAACTTGGTTAGAAATTTCCTGGAACCCCTCATTCACCTCAAGTTTATAAAGGGCTCAGGTTTGGGAGATGAAAGAGGAATTTGTTAGGGGAATAATTTTAAAGAGAACTGCTCTTGAGTCCGGTCCACAGCAGACAGAGAGACACACCACCAGTACACCCTGCCCCAAACTTAATGAGAGGGGCTTCAGTAAGACTCCTTAGGCTGCTCCCTGACATGTGTTCCTTGCAGGTGGGGGACACAGAAGACCTTTGCTTATCTCCTAGATGAGAAAGCTAAAGTTGCTTGGGCAGTGCAAAGTGAGGGTACATTGCTGTTCTGGGAGGTACTGTGTTTCCCCAAAAATAAGACCTAACCGGAAAATAAGCCCTAGCATGATTTTTCAGGATGACATCCCCTGAACATAAGCCCTAGAGCGTCTTTTGGAGCAAAAATTAATATAAGACCCGGTTTTATTTTCAGGGAAACACTGTAATTGCATTTCCTTCTGACAACAGGTAAAAAGGTGCATAAATCCCAGAGTAGCTGAGTCATATCAGAGAAAAATTCTTCCCAAGAGGACCCCAGAGAGTCTGTGTGAAGGGCACTGTCAGAGAACCAGGGGCTGCAGTGGGGGAGGGGGTGCCACCGAAGGAGACATTACCACATCAAGAGAGTTTCAGTCAGAGAGGCTCAGCAGAGGAAACTCTAAAGAACCTCCCAAAATGTCTGTAAGAGAAAGTGTAGGGTTGTAAATGTCTGCCAGGCACAAGGAGGGTATCAGCATCTGAAAATGGTAGCAGCTGAGTGGGTTTTCTCTCTTTCTCCTCCTTCAGCCTCTTTGCTCCAACTCCTGGCACGGTCTAAATTGCAATTAGCAAGCTAGAAGAAAAGGAGTGGGGAAAGAAAGAAGAGTTAACTTTAAATTAACTGGATCCATATCAGAACCGGATACTCTAATTTCTGAGAGGAGATTGTGGCTAAAAGTGACATAGGAATTTTCTGTTATATGAGAATGACCAGAAGAATCAATGAGCCTCTCCAGAACTTCAACCAGGAGCAGAGAAAGGCTACCACCTGATCTGTTTAAAGGGTATATGGAAAACAAGCATCAATTGTTTATTGTGATTTTATCCTAAATGCTCTATTGCTCTTTGAAACCATTTTCTTAAAAATTGCCAATAATCTTACAAAGGCTATGTAATATGGTGACAAAATGAATGAATTTGTAGTCATGAGATCTGAAATCAAATTCTATTCATAGCTAAAGAGTTTAGAGGCCTTGTGTGGGGACAGAGCCCCAGAGAGCAGTTTCCAGGCTCTCAGTCTCAGCCTCACATTGGGGGGGGGGGGGGGGTGCTGACTTGGGTAGTTGGCCATGGGTTGTGGCTAGTTAGCCATCAGCTGTAGCCAGTTAGACAATTGGCCCCTGATATAGCTGCTGCGACTGTGCTGGTTGGTAAGTCAAGAGTTGAGTTGAGGGGAGTCGAAGAGAGTCGAGTCGAGGAGAGCTGTTGGTCAGTTGGCAGAAAAGCGGACAGCAGGTCGCACGTCGTGTGAATCCAGCCTCTAGTGAGACTACAGTGGTATGACTCCCCCTACCTATGGCTCCGTGGGTGTTCCTTTTTGGCCTCACCATATCCTGCGTTCTTGTGCGGGGAGCAGGACCAGAGACCCTGCATTACACCCAGGAAACCCAGTAGAGGAGCAGGAAAATGGAACAGGAAAGGAAGTCAATAAAGTGGGTGCTATCAAGCCAGTTACCACTGAGGGCAATAGGAGTTCAATCCGTCTGTGGGCCCCAGAGAGACTGTGTAGATTAGCACTATCCAATACAAATACAACACAAGCCAAACCCGTACTTTCAAATTTTCCAGTAGCCACATTAAAAAAGGTAAAAAGAAACAGATGATATAAATTTTAATAATTTATTCAACCCATTGAATCCAAACTCTTACAGTTCAACATGTAAAAATTATTCATTAGATATTTAAATTTTTTTGACTTACTCTTCAAAATCGGGTGATGTTTTATACTTATAGAACAACTCGATTTGGAGACTAAACTGTCGTCTTGATGTGTATTTAGATTTTGTAAAATTGACAGTTGGAAAAGTAGATTCACATACCCAAGTTTTTCCAAATACACTTAAAGGTTTTCCAATAACTGAAGAGTATATTTTTAAAGTTAATTAAAATCAAATCAAATGAAAAATTCGGTTCCTCAGTCACACTAGCCACATTCTATATGCTCAGTAGCCACATGTAGCTAGTGGCTATTGTATTAGACAGCAGAGAACGTGCCTCAGAGATATTCTACCTGAGAGGCAAAAAAGCTGGGGACTTTACCCATGTCATGGGCCATCATTGGTTAATGGCTGTTTTGGGGGCCGTTGGCAGCTGTGCTCAGGACTGAGCTTGCTTACCACTAGAACAAAGCTCCTTGCAGAGAGATGCAGGTGTTCACAGTAAGAAACCTTCTGCATGTAGAGGTGAATGGCAAGGGGATGTGGGCAGAGGCTGCTTGCACTATATAACCTCCATTTTGTCATATATTGTCATTTTAATCAAGTCTCTTCTTGATCTCTTGGAAGAATGTGACAAATCAATTATTTGTTTCCAATGTCTCTCGCAGTCAACTTTTTCCACCGCCATTAATGGTGTACTGTGTGTCAGAGGCCAAGATTACCTAACATAGTTGGCCATATTTGCAACAATTCCCTTATAGTTTGTGTGCAGTAATTCAGGCATGAAGGTGGATGCTGCCATATTTGGGGGGCTATTATCTTTATTATGTGGCTAGCCCCATCCTAGTCTCCAGAACCAAATCTGATTTTAGGTAGAAAGAACTTAAGATCCAACCTAATACTCTAGAACTTGGCATGTAAATATTGTTACATCTAATTCAGCTAAAAGTTTGATCCTAAGACCTTTGTACCCACGAGACCCATTCAAGCTTGTACCAAAGTTTGCATGTTTGATTCTCTGGTTTCTTCCTGTGAGCCCCAGCTGGCTAATGTCTCCATTTCCTAATCTCAGGCAGAATGCAGTGCAGCCAGCCAATCTCCCTGGTAACTGTGTCCTACCTGTTTGCCCCATAGGCCTCTAGAGGCCTTGTGGCTCTGTCTCCTCCCCCTTTATTCCTCAGTGTTCCTTGGTCTCTGTTGCTCAATGCTTTCTGGGTTGCATGAGGTTAAACCTTCTGGAAACTGCGTTCTGTCTGCCAGACTGGATCTCCTCCCACATTCTCCCTCCTAGCCTGTGCCACCTACCTGGCAGAATTTTATTCCAGGTCCCTGCCTCTACCACCCTATCCCACAACACTGTACCTAACCAGCTTACATAATATTACAGCCCCCAAACAGGATAACATCTGTCTTCAAGCCTAAATATAAGCTATTATCATTCCTCTTTCTTTCTAATCTATTCTGCACTATTAAGTCAGATTCATTTCTTAAAATTCTGTACTTGACATGCCAAGATTTGCTAAGGAAAATCCATAACTGTCCTAGATAAAATCAGGTGGTGGGAAGACAAAAGAAGTATGTCACAATGTTCCTGACTTCAAGTAGTTTTCAAGCAAATGTGAGAGGCAAGATTCATATGTATGACAGCAGAATTAGGAAATAGTGTAGAACAGAGATTGGCAAACTTCATCTGTTTTAAAGGGTCAGAAAATTAACATTTCAGTTCATTCATTGTGGGTCGCATGTTCTTTGTTGTAACTACTCAACTCCATCTTTGTTGCCTGATAACAGCCGTAGATAATATATAAATAAATGGGCATGGCTGTGTTCCAAAACAAATTTATTAAAAGGACACGGAAGGGGACATTATTATTTTTATTGCATAAATTTGTCATGCCATGAAATATTCATCTTTTGATTTTTTCCAACCATTCTTAGCTTATGAAAACATACAGTGTGGGCAGGATGTGTTTAGCTGTCATGGTTTCCCAACCCTTGGTGTAGAGCATAATTAAGTATTTAGTTAGGTAGTTCAGATTCAGTGATATAGAAATTTAAGGAAGAGAGAGAATCATTGAGATCCCTTTAGAAAAGTCAAAACTTACACTGAATCTAGAAGGTAGTAAAATAATTTGGACAATGAAGAAAGAAGACATTTCCAGTTAGCAAAGCATTATCCAAGGGGGATAAATTGAGGGTGGTACTAAATTACAAACTTCATTCAGATTTCCACAGTTTTCTTTTTACGTCCTTTCTCCATTCCAAGGTCCAATCCAGGATTCCACATGGTATTTAATTGTATCTCCTTCCGTGACAGTTCCCCAGTTTATCATTATCTTTTATGACATTGACACTCTGGTCAGGTATTTTGTAAAATATTCTCCAATTTGCATTTGTTTTGTGGTTTCTCAGGATCAGATTGAAGTTGCGCATTCATGGCAACATATCACAGTGGTGAAGTGCACTTCTCAGTGGGTGATATCAGGGATACGTGTCTTATTACTGGTGACGTTAACCTTGATCACTTGGTGAAGGTGTTATCTACCATGGTTTTCATTACTGTTACTCTTTTTCCTTTTGTAAATAATAAATATTTTGGAAGCAATACTTAGAGGCCATGAAAATAATTCATTTTAAACTTTTGCCCACTGATTTTAGCATTCATAGGTGGATACTTCCTATAGCAATTTTTATTAATGCTCTAACAATGATTTGTTATTTCCTTATTTCCTTTTACATTTATTAGTTGGAATGCATCTGGAAGAAGAATTTTCCTTTTTTATCATTTATTTATTTACTTAATCATTTATTTATATCAGCATGGCATTTTGAGTATTTATTTTGTTGTTTCATAATCTAATGTTTTATTTTGTTGCTGAAATTGTTCCAGCTTTGGCCATTGTGAGCTCCTTCAGGTTGGCCCTTTTGTCCTTTCAACCTGCCCTGTCCTTAGTACTTCCTTCCTTTTTGGTACTCCAAGACCTCCAGGCTCATCTTATATTATCCCTACCCAACCCTGGAATCCATCACTTCTCCAAGGACCTATCTCGATGTTTTAAACCATAGGGATGGATAGCTTAGAACCCTCTACTCACATCCAGGGAAAAAGAACCAAGTCAGAAAAGAAGCTGGAAAGACCTTGGAGAAGCTTCAGAGGTTGAGTAGAGAAAGGGGTAGGGAGCCAACAAAGGAGACAGAGAGGAACTGTCAGAGAAGTGGGAAGAAACTAGAGCACGGTGTCAGAGAAGCCAAGAAAAGAAGACATTCCTTAGTTTTAACTTTAGGGTCCTCCAGAAAGCATTCTACCTCCTCCCCACCACCTTATCTAGATATTGCCTCTTCAGAAAGGCAGGAATCTTCCAGCCAGATGTCCTTATTGCCCTGGGCTACCCAAATCCCTGACTCTGACCAAAATGCAGTAAACATAGCCACAACTAACAAATTCAGCCCTATAGATTTTAGACTTTCATCCCTCTAACTGAAATCCCAAATCCCACTCATCTTAAGTTAGGGCAAGTGGCATCTTTTCGTTGAATCTTTTCCCACACAGCCTACATTTATTGTTTGCTTTATATAAATACCATGCATGGTTCTTCTCCCTTCCGTTAATTTAATGTTTGAACTATATTCTTTAATTTTTTTCTATTTGTTTCATATTTGTTTCCCAACAATACTGTAGCTCCTTTAGGTCAGAGGCCAAACCTCATGCTCTGGTATGCTCAGTAGGTTAGTAATATCTAAATACCTAATAGACCTTTAATAAATGTATGTCAGTTTAGCACTCATATCAACAAATCAACCACTATAGTGAGTCATCAAAGAAATAGTTGAGCACTGAGAAGATTCCAGGACCTATCTTATCTATGCAGGAATGTTAAAAACTACTCCTTAAGATACAAAGTTAGGATAGCTATGCAAATTACTTATGGCTTTGATTGTATTCCAAGAAACTATAAACCTGAGCCAGGGCAATTTTCTTATTTCTCACCAGGAAATAATTCATAAGGATATTTCTGGCTTATTTATTAATAAAGTACGTCACTATAATCTTTTACATGACCCTTTCTAGCTTTGTTTTAGAACAACTATCTGATCTATTTCCATTTTTAAAATCAACTACCTAGAATTGTTAACATATAAAGCTATCAGATTTTCAAAGGAAAAATGGGAGAGTCAATAGAATTAATTGATATTTTAAAAAGATAAATATCATTGTTTTTTCTTATTAAAAACAATACATACTTGTTGGAAAATATAAACAAAAAGTAAATAGTCCCATAATCCCAACATCCAGAAACAGATACTGTTAACATAGTTTTCCAGCTTTATTGAGATATAATTGATTCATTAACACTTTATTGTATAACATACCATATGTATATATACATATATACATATATGGAAGCTATGTGTGTGTGATCATTTTATATAAATTGTTATCTAACTTTTTTCACTTAAAGTTTCATATTTCTCATATCATTAAATATGTTCTACATTATGTCTTTGTGACAGTAAATGGAATTTTATAGACTGGTGACTATGTTTGGACATTAGGGTGTTTCTAATTATTCCCCAATAAATGCCATGCCACAATGCTTAGTTGTGAACTTAAATTTCCTTAGCATAAATTTCTAAAAGTGAATATTTCTGTATGAATTGTTATACACAGTTTAAGTTTTTGTTTCTAGTTTTTAAAGGCCATTGCCCAACTATTGTACCAGTTTACTATCTCAGTCAGTGGTAGTTAAAACAACTTTCAAACAATCATTTTATATTTTTAAGGGAACCACGCTCACCTTTAGAGATGATGAAACAAAGCTACATTTTCTTCTTCTTTTTTTTTGATCAATTTTTAAAAATATTTTGCTTCCTGATATAAAAAAATGCAAAACAACACACATTATTTAGTGAGTTGCAAAGAAAGCACAAGGTCATTTACAATAAAAAAAGTCCAAGGGAACATAGCTGCTTCTAAGAAAAACAACAATGAAACTTATTAATTAGGCTCTTATTTTAAAATCGCTTGTCAAGAACAATTATTTTTTTAAGTATGTTCTCTTGCTTTCTTTGGTATTATCAGTATATTTGCATGCAAGATAATATTTTGCACTTTTATTTCAGATTCACCAGTTTTTCTTATTAAAAAAAAAAAAAGCAGGCTTAGCCAAAACTTGTGTGTGCACAAACAACTGAAAGATTGTTGTTACATGTAAAATAAGAAATTTCCCAGTAGAATTCTGATCATTAGTTATTTAAATGTACTTACTTATACACTCATTTCTGCTCAAAGAATTTATGAGTATGTTTATATTTTAATGACAAATATAACAAATAAAATAATATAATTAAAATTAAAAACAAGTCAATAGGGCCAAGAAAAAGGGAAATACAAATATATTAACAGCTCTCCTTGAACTTAAAATTTGGTTTCATGAATTGTTCTTTCCTGTTTAAGACATGTTTTTGTTGTTCATACACATATCAGGTTTATCTCATGTGAAACATTAAAATGACGATTCAATTATTTCTAATTATTAATACTCATTTCAAGACAAAAACGAATACAAGCACGTAAAGAAGTAGCTGATACATCCACTTTCCCATTTCTGAAGATAAAAATCAGAAGAGCAATGTAAGCTAAGATTACTTTCAAACAATCAAACAGTTTTAAAAAACAGGCCCTTTTCCCCTTCAAAGATCTAAAAGGCAGAGGATAAAATCAACCTACATTTTTTTCTACACACCTAACATCAATCAGGGTGGCTAAAATCTCTACCAAGTTGCTTTAAATGGAATAGTTCTTTAAGCTAATACTGTATTCTTGAAGTATTCTTAAATTAATATTGTATTCTTAAAGTATACAGGAGATGAAGTTGGTATGTCTGTTGATCCCCAAAGAGATATTAAGAAAGCCAAAGATCACATAAGCAGTCTGTTTGGCAGTGGCGATCGTGCAAAAAAAGCTATTCCTAAAGAGGACTGTCCCATCAGGATGCAGAAATCACACAGGATCTTATTTTGCTATTTGCAATATGATTCATGTTTTTTTGCAAATTGGATAATATGTATCAGTAAGACAAGCAACATTGCTTCTTAAACAAAGAAGTAGTGTGTTAAAGAACTGATAATTGATTAACAAAGTCAGGTCTATTTCAGTTAAGTATATCACAATATTTATAAATCACATATAAGATTGCCAGAGTGCCTACAGGACAACTGAGCAAGACTTCTAGAAAAATGCCTCACGGTTTAAATACTGAGAGTGGCTCTGTAAATGCATGTCATACCTTGAAAGCTTCTAATAATGTGGGGGCAAAAACACACACATACATATGCAGCATGCTTTATTCTCATTATAATGTCCCAAATTCTAAAAATGTATATTTTTCGACTGGCATGAGTTGTCTCTATGATACAAGCAAATTACCTGGTTTTCTAGCTTAAAATTTTGGAAGAGCTTTTTTGTAGGCTGAGAGTAAGCATTGAAAAAAATGACAGATTATTTTCCAGAAACCATAGTCGTTAGAAATTTTTGGAGGAGGAAAGAGATTCATGTAAATCAACACTATACAGCTCAGGAATTCTGAGAGCTTTAGTTCCTACTTAATAGAAAATGTTGATTTTTTCCTTTCTAGTGGAAGAGTATGACTAAACACAGTGACTCTTATTTGGGGCTTCAAGTTAAATTACAAAAACAGCTTCACTTAACGTCCAGTGAACGCCTGGATAGTCCATCTTTCACTCCATCTCATGTGTGCAATAATGTCATATTTTGATTAATGCATTTCGTCTTTGTTGAACTTGTTTATTATATTTCCTTTCTTACAAATGTATTGCTGCTTTTCCTATGTATTTTTAAGCCTCTGGCCAGTAAACACTTTTCTTATTTTTACTACGCCAAGGGAAGAGGAACTACTTCAGAAAGGGCTCTCCACGTTTGCTACTCAGAGACCAGCAGCGAGACGTCATCTGGGAACTTGTCAGAAAATCAAAATATGGGTCCCCACCCCAAACCTACTGAATCAGAATCTGCATTTTAACAAGATCCCCAAGAGATGCAAAGACAAATTAAAGTTTAAGAAGCGTTACCCTAGAGCACATTTTCCCTTCCTTATTCATGGATTCTACTCCCTGGCTATTCTTCCATTTAGAAAGAGACATAAGTATGTGAACAGTGGCTCATTTTCAGATAGGCATGAAATAAAGGTAATATTTTAAATTTATATTAATCTTCTTTGTATGTATATGACCTCTTTCATTGTCTAAAGACATTCACTTTCAGGGTAGGGGAATTAGTTTTGTTAAAGGAAAATTGTAAAGAAAAAGGAAAAGAAAGAATTAATGTTCAGCCTACGACATTCAAAATAAAAGTTTTTATTCTGCAAAAGATAAAAGACTTGAAAGCCAGGCTTTGTTAGGAGAAAAAGATTTTCTACCATCCCTATCTTTCCCCCTTTTATCATATTATGAAGCAGATGGATATAGATCATAAGTTTTTTTCCCCCCATAGAATAGAAAAAAAATATCTATTTCACTTATTACTTAGGCCATGAATTCTTTTCTTTCATTAGTTTTATTTTGAAATAATTGCATATTTACAGAAGAATTGCAAATATAGTTCAGAGAGCTTTTATATAGCCTCGCCTAGCTTCGCAGAATGTTAACATTTTACATAACCATGATACAATAATAGAAATTAAGAAATTAACATCGGTACAATTCTCAGACTTTATTTGGATATCCTCAGTTTTTCTACTACTTTTCTTTCTTTTCCAAGGTTCAATCCATGATACCCCATTGAATCTAGTGCATTAGTCTCCTCCAAGCTGTGGTATTTCTTGGTCTTTCCTTGTCTTTCATGATCTTGATATTTTTGAAGAGGAATGGAAAGATATTTTGTAGAACATTCCTCAATTTGAGTTTATCTCATGTTTTCTGATGATTAGACTAAATTTATAGGTTTGGGGAAAGAATATCAGAGGGTGGTATTAGGCCATGAATGTTTATCGTTACTGTATAAGGAAGGATAAGCTGTGGAGGAAATTAAAAGGCAGAGGATTGCTGCTTCTGGTCCCAAGAGATGGGAGAGAGAGAAGGGAGACAGAAGTAGGACAAGATGATAGTCAGGCTCTAGTGTTCAATCTACCACACATACCTTTGGAGGGCTAATACTCAGGGATAGGGAAGCTTTGTAACATCTAGATAAGTAAAGGGTGACCAGAGGCTCACTTGGGTTAGTGGCTCACTTTCCTAGATTTAGTCTCTAAGCAGTGGTGTGCTGATAAATGTTTAACAACTGGCCTTGGTGAGGTGGAGGTGAAGGAGGATGGAGCCCTGATTTATAAGGTTGGCTTATTTCCATGGTGTCAATATTCCTACCGTGGCTGACTCGAAGGTATCAACTGACATCACTGAACAGAGTTGGGAAGAGCTGTGCAGAAGTACACTGTTCTGTAGTATTTACTTCACACACATATAATCACATAGATAATAGTAACATGTAATAAAATAAATAGCAAGTGATGATTTGAGGTATTAATTGTATTTGTTTTTATAATCCATTTAAATGTATGTGTAAATTATTTTACTTCTAATAATAACTGTGTTTAACAACTTGCATGCAAAATTTCTGAAAAATTAACAATTGGTTAAGTTACGAGCTCCCTCTAGCACTCCACTGCTTCTAGGGGATTCTGACCGTTTGGCTCAGCAGCACCATAACCCATGTGACTCAGAAGCAATGGTACAGAGGCAGCAACAGAAGATGGGTAGATACAGAAGACTTAGAAAGCATTCCTGTCTCATCATGACCTATGTGTGGGAAGCAGGAGTCTCAGAGTTTCTTACTTCCCCAGTGGGACTGTTGGGGGACTAACTGAGGTCTTGGAGCAGCATGGAATGAGCCCATGGGTGTAGGGGAATTTTCGATACTAGGGGAAGTATTCAGAGTTGTGGCAGCAGTAGTGAAGGCCAGCAGACATCCCAAAAGATCAGATGGGACCTAGTAACATTTCAGTGGTCCCAATTCCAGAAAGAAGATGAATCCAGCCCCTCTAAAGGAGAGATCATTGAGTGTCCAGAAGACAGTGCATGATCCAAGGATGCCACAAGGATAAAATCACACACACACACACACACACGTGTGCGCCCTTATGACCTGATGCTATCTTGGGAAAGAGAAGGAAGAGGGAGGTAGAGACTCGTGGAAAGATCAAGTTATCTAAAACAATGTTACTCAAAATGTGGTCCCCAAGCCATTGAGAGTCCACAAACTATTACTGGTCTGAGGTGAGATAAATTGACATCCCTGTGACATCGTAGCATGTGATCAGTGGACTCGTCTTGTCAAACAGGATATAGACCAGTTTAGGTGTGTTGAACTGGCATGGTGAGTTACTTGGAACACAAGGTGCACACCGGTCATGTGCTGAAAGGCCATGTATTTGATCCATGTTTGATTGGGAAAATCGAACCATTTGAGACACATTAATCTAAGAGACTTTTGAAACCATCACATTTGGATGGAAATAAAATGCTGAATAATTTGAATCAGAAGTTGTCAAAGTGTGTTCCTTGGACCTTGATATCAGCATTCCCTGGAAACTCCTTGGAAATGCAAACTCTAAGTTCCCACGTGATTTCTGATTAATCCTGGGGGGGGGGGGGAGGGGACAGGGGCAGCACTCTGTGTTTCAACATGTCCCCTAGGTGACTGCTGCGTATTTGAGTTTAAGAACCACTGGTTAGAATATTTAAAGTGAAAAAATTACATTCAAGCTGAAAGAAAATGAAATACTACTAATTAAGTGCAAATTATCTCTGCTAGACTGCAGAGCTGGAGCCTGTGAAGGTGGACCAGGTACAGAAAAAGGAGAGAAACTAAACTTTCTTTGCATATCTCAGCGATATGCAAGTGAGTGAGGCCAAGATGCTCAAGTGAAATACTTTTAGTGGGCTTTACATCATTTTTCATGTTTCCCTACAAGCTCACCCATAGTGCTGTGGCTCCACATTTCCAAGCATAACTCATTTCCCAGCCCACATTAGCCTGTTTTTACCCAAACAGGGTCACAGTAATAGGATCAGAAAAGTATTTCTGTAGCTTTACTTTCACCACACAATTGCTGGATTTCTGGTTGTCCTCACATTCCCTACAACTACTACAACTAATACTAGTTCAGGGGGCACCACTTGGCTACTTTATGTCATTTGTCCTTTAATACATAATCTTCCCAGTGCTTCCGTTCCTTCCCAGGCAAGGTTGATATGGTTTTGGCTTAGAATCTGGTCGACCTGGTCATTAGCCATATCATAGCCAGAAATTCTCTCTGCTTTCCATCAGTGTTACATTTTCTTACTGAGGGATGCCACCCGGGGCTCACAGGATCTTCTAAGGCCGTCTTTCTCAATCTGATGTGTGGACAAATCAGCTGGGGTTCTTGTTCTCCTGCAGGTCCAGGGTGGCGCGACGAGTTATAGTTCTAACAAATTCCCAGGTGATGCTCATATCGCCAGTCTGCAGACAATATTTTGAGAATGTTTAGAGCAGTGATTTTTCTGCTTTCACCATGTCTTCTCCCCAGGTCTTGAACACAAGTCAGGGAGCATAGTCTTAGGGAGACCAACTGTTCTGCTTTGACAGGGATTGTCCTGAATATCCTGTTTTGGGGAAATTCAGCAGTGCTGGGCAAACCCAGATATTGGTCACCCCGGCAGTCCCAAACCACTCTGAACAGCCCTTATCCTGTTTCCCCCTAATCTATTCCCTACTGGCCCTGTGTCTTTGCTTCTTGACTCTTCTTTCTCTTAACATAAATGTTTTCCATTGAGGGTCTTTATTTCTCCTTCACACAATGCCCTCTCCTTTGGCAGACCTATTTCTACCAGCCCTTCAAGACAGCTAAATCTGCAGCCTGTGTAGATTAGCCCAGTTTTAGGAAAAGTTGACCATTTAACTAGCTTTGGAAGGTTCCATTTAATGTTTCCCCTCAGTTGGTCAGGACTAAGAGGCCTCTGAGATTGGGTGGGCCCATACTTGACAGTCACTCATGTACTTTCACATAAACGTGAGTGAACTGTCAAATCCCACCAGCTCTCTGCAGACCAAGCAGGTCTCCCCATACCTGGCAGCAATGCCTGCTCTGCTTTTCCTCTTAGTGGTAATGTGAATATTATCTGCAATTAGGAAAAACCAAAATCTTCAACTCTAGGGCTTGGCAAATACAATACGTTTTCCAGTATTTTCAATCATTCTTCCTATGTTAAAGCCACAAATTCTTGTAGGCAAAATTTCATGCCTTATCATCCTAAAAAGTATACCTCTCATTATGTCCATCCATAGCTAAAACCTTCATTAACAATAAATTTACAGCAAACAATTTCCAAATTCCCCATGTTAGTATGGAGTTATGGTTCTCAAAACTTGACTAGGCATCAGAATGTCCCAGAGGGATGGCTAAAACAGATTGCTGGCCCCACCCCTGCGTTTCAGATTCAGTAGGTGGGCAGGGGCCCCAAAATTTGCATTACTAACAAGTTCCCAGGTAATACTGATGGTGCAGGTCCACAGACCACTCTGAGAACCACTGGCCCACTGCATCTAGCCACAGGTTATATTTTTAAAACCAGCTACAGTACATGTTTTAAAAGAATCGTTTATTCCTTGTTTCTACATATGTTTTCTTATTCTGTGCTTTTGTTTCATTCATTTATTCACTCACTCGTTGTCTTAGTCTGCTCAGGTTGCTCTATCAAAACACCACAGACTGGGTGGGTTAAACAATAGACATTTATTTCTCACAGTTCTAGAGGCTGGGAAGTCCAACATCAAGGTGCCAGTAGATTTGGTTCTTGGTGAGAGCCCTCTTCTTGGCTTTTGGATGGCCATTTTCTCATTGTATCCTCACATGGTGGAGAGAGGAAGTGCTGTGTCTCTTCCTTTCCTTGTAAGGACACTAATTCCATCATGGGGCTCCACCCTCATGAGTTCATCTAAACCAAATTACTTCCCAAAGGCCCCACCTCCTAATACTACCATATTAGGGATGGGGGCTTCAACATATGAATTTTGGGTAGACACAGACACTCAGTTCATAATACTCTGGATTCAGTCATTTAATCAATGGCTCATTATGTCATCAAATTTTGATTCCAGCTTTATTGAAGTATAATTGACAAAAATTATAAATAATTAAGGTTTACAATGTGCTTTATAAATATAGTTCATCGAACTTTTTTAAAAAGACCAACATAACTGGCTTTGTCAGGTGCCCTCATGAAGTTTATAATACAAGGGAGGTGAGAAAAATTTTACCCTTTTCATTTAGAGATTGGTTTCATGGTTTTCAAATGTTTAAGTTCCCATTGGTCTTCTCCAGAGCCACGAAAGACCAATAGGGCAGAGATGACTATACACATTTCATAGATAAAGAAATTGAAGGCCAGGGAGGAGAAGTGATTCAACCAAGGTAATGCCAACCCAGGTCTTTCCTGTTCCAGGCCAACATTTTTCCCACCCAATCACATTACTTCAGTCTTGGCTCATTGTATCCCCTCTGTCCCTGGTGTCTAAACTGTATCCCTTCTTTAAAACCCAACCCAACACTTCCCCCTTCATGAAGCCTTCACTAATAACCTAGTTAAAATAATTTCTCCTTCTTATAAGCTAAGACAATACCTTATTTTGTCTCTCTACTGGCATTAAAAAAATATACAGCCTCCCTTTCTAGACCCCGAGCTCCTTAAGTATAGGATCAATACTTTACTGTCCCTTGTGTCTCCCATGCCACTCAGTTCTTAGCTTGTAGTATATGCACTGAGAAATGAATAAAGGAATGAAGGATGGAGAGATGAAAATTTCACCTATTCTGAGTCAATGATTATATTCATAAGATAATCAATGAAGAATATATTCGAAGACGAAAGCAGAGTTGGCTGTTACCTCTTTGCTTTCTGTCTCTATAAATGGAGGTGGGGAAGACTAACATTAATTAAATGAATGCTGGGTAACAGGTCTTTTATGTTATGATATTTTGCCTTCATAACCTAATAGAAAAATACTATTGCTCCCATTTTTAAGTAGAGATACTAGAGCCCAGAATTGTTTAGAAACTTGACCAAGTTCAGACATTGATGGCATGTCAGAAAGGAGAGCAAACCCAATTCTATTTAACTTCATGTGGCAAAATGAACACATGAAATCACCTCCAATTATACTATGACAATAAGAAATTGTCCAGCATTTATCTACATAAGAAATTAGTTCATTGTATAGTAATAATCTTAAGATCTTCTTTTAGTAGTGTGGTCTCTCACCTTATTATTGACTTGTCATTGATTCACTGTTTCCTGGTTGAATCCTTTGGTCCATTTTTTTCCAAAAGGAGAAATGAATTTTACTATTACCATATTCTTTCCATACTCTTCATGTGACCAGTCATCAAAAATTGTGGAATGCTAGCCTGTGATTTAGACACTAAGTCTTGTCTTAACAAATGGTGTTGTGTTAGAACATGCCTATTAGAAAAGAGAATATGGAAGGTTGGGGGTAAATCCTGGAACAAAGTCGGGATGGGGGTGGACAAACCCAGAAATATTTTCATGAATAACCTCAAAAGAAGCCATAACTTTAGCAAAAATGGAAAACGCAGACATTAAAGTAACTTGTTAGACATTTACCATATTATAGAGTTGAGAATTGTTAGGGAGTTGAACCAAACAACATTGCCAATGAATGTCACAGAACCTTGATAAAGGCAGGTAAGAGATCGACAGTGTTAAGGAAATGGCTAACTCACCAGGGAGGGTTCATGCATTGGTTCTGCAGTTCAACTCTTACTAGAGCAGAGGCTTGCACCATCCTAAAAACCAAATAGACACATCGAAGGTAACTGTTCTCACAAATGTATGAAATAACAATTTGTATCCTTTCCTCTTACAGGTACTACAATATTCTACCTGGTAAACACCTGTCAATTTAATTGGCAGAGGTTATTACAAGGTCTCATCATGTCACTAGCCATTAAAACAGCTAATAATAAATCTTGGCATCTTAACAGACTTGTTTTTATTTTTACAATTTCAGTGAAACTGTTTTAAGTCATGAGGAAATTTTACCCAAATCTTCCAAACTCTTTGGATCTGCCAGGTGGAAAAAAGTAAAGCTTGTATTCAGGCCTTTTGGGGTGTTCAATTCAGAAAATTAAAATCACAACAAATATCCTTTTCTTAAACAGCTTTCTGTTGTTATCTAGCCTGTCAGATCAGGGAGCTTGTAAAAAGTCATGCAATTAGAGAAGGGTGAAAATTGGGGAAATAGATATTTTTTTTCTAATTCAGTCCTGATAATGTTAATGTAATATTGGCTTCAAAGGGCATTTTCAATCACTTATGTACATGTCCTCAGAGATGTGACACAAGCAGAGGTATTGAGCTTCTAGAAAATAAAAAAACATATCAGACCTTTGATTTTTATCACTGCTTCTCAGAAAGAGTTCAGAAGTGACCGCTCAACCAATGGTAGGTAGGTTTCTAGATATCTCTGCATTGGGGAATTCATAGGGTGGGAAAAGTAAGATCTCTATATAGAAACAAAACTTGTTAATAATGAATGTCCTATCTACAGACTTGCTGAAGGGAATTGTCACTTTCTCTGGTCAATAAGGGGCTGGAAAACAATGAAGCTTGTTTGTAAAATAATAACAATACTAGATCATGCTTATATATTTTCTAAGTTACAGACACTGCTCTAAATACACTTGAAGCATATTTAATCCTCAAGGTCCCCTATGAGGTAGGTACTATAATTATACTCATTTTACAGGATAAACTTAGAAACAAAAGTTCAACAACTTGCCCAAGGTCACAGACATAATAAGTGGTGACACAGGCAGTCAGGTTCCAGAGCCCATTCTATTACCCAATATATTCTACTGCTTTTTTATATTTAGATAATGGTTTCTTCAATGTAAGAAACATATATTATTATAATTTTGAGAAAATGAGAAATGTTAGAAAAGAAACTATAGTGCTTCTAACCTCCAATAATTGTTGCTAGCCTTTGGGGATATTTGCTTTCAATCATATTTATATGCATATTTTTCAATTCATTGTAGTTCTATAATTTTGATTTTTTTCTCTAAACATTATATCAGAAGTATTTCTCATTTTGCTAAAAGTGTTCATGATGCTCAATTTTAAAAATGGCTTAACACTAAATAAGTTAGGTATACTGTACTTAGCAAGTCTCACATTGTTAGCTATTTAGGTAGTTTCCTAGAGCAGGTTCAAATGTAGGCTGTGGTGCCAACATCCTGGTTCAAATCCTTGCTCTTCTACTCACCAGCTATATAATCTTGAGTAAGTTATTTGACCTCTCAATGTATCAGTTTTCTCATATGTAAAATGAGGCTGTTAATATTAACTACCTCCATCTCATTGGGTTTTTGTGAGGATTAACTGCATTACTCGAAGTAAAGCACTTAAAACATTGTCTGCATGTAGTTATTACTATCATGTCTGTAGTGAATATCTTCATACATAAAGCAACTCATATAAAAAAAAAGTATTTCTTTATGATACATTTCCAGGCATAAGATTACTGTGTTAAAAGATATAAACCTTTTTTTTTTTTTTTTGTCTAATATCTGATCTATGTTACCAAAGTATTTTTAAAAAGTGTTATATAGATCTATATGCCACCAGTCATACAGGTAGAAATAATTTTTCAATGTACTCTTGCTGACTTTGGGTATTAACATTAAATTTTCTATTGCTTTGTCTTTTAGTTCATCAATCCATTCTTCACGTTTTTCTAAGCTGATCTTAAACCCATCTGTTGAGATTTTAATTTCTCACAGTTTATTTCTCAGTCCTGTAATTTCCATTTGATTTTTATCATAGTTTCCAATAATCTGCTGAAATTATCTTCTCATCTAAAGTTTGTTACTCCTACATCTGGATCTTCTGTAGGTCTGTTTTTTATCATTTTCTCTTGTCTGCTGGTACGTCTGGTAATTGTATTGAAATGCTAGACATTGTATATAAAAAATTGTAGAGATAATTTGAGCCTCTGGATGACCATATCCCTGTCAAGTAATATTTTACTTTAGCTTCTGACAGGCAATTAAGAAGAGATTTTCTTGGATTCCCTGCTCTCTGGGTTCTTGACCTTTCAAGCCCTCTTCACCTTGAAGCTCTGATACCTTTGGACAAATATTTGCTAGATATTTTACAAGATTTTCTACTTGCTCTCAAAGGATGACTTTATCTAAAGGAAAATAATCTCTAACAGCTGGGGCTGTAAGTCATTGACACTAATTTAAAAATAATGGGTTAAACCTAAATATAACTTATTTTTGTTTTAATGTATATTCATTTGATTATTAGTAAGGCTAAATGATTTTATATGTTTGCAAATGTGTTATATTTCATCTTTTGTGAAATGTAATTTTAGTCTTACTCATATATTGGTTGAATGTGATTTTATTCTTATTTCATGTCTTAGTTCTCAGTTGCAGTGTTATGAGTTTGTATGAGCTTCTGTGTAATAATCAAATTAACTCTTTCTGTTATTATGTCTAAATAATTGTACTTAGGCTACTATTGCTTGTTTTATTGTTATTTTAATATAATCAAACCTATTTTATCTTTTACTTGTAATTAGTTACAGTATTCTAAGCTTATAAAAACAAGTCCCTTTAGTCTTCTTATGGTTTGAGTTTTGCTAATTTATTATACGTGTATGGTGAGTGTGTAAATTGATTTTTTCCAAACTGTTGATCAGTCCACGTATGGCAAAATGTTTTCCCTCTCCATTGATTTATGTCCTGCTATTATCAAATATTTCATTCATATATAAAATATAATTTATTTTGATCACATATTTTGCCTCAATCTATTTTAGTGCCAATACCACATGGTTTTAATTATTATAATTTTATAATATATTTTAATATTTGATAAGACTAATCTCTCCTCATTACTCTTCTCAAAACTGATTTTTGTTTGCTATTCTTGTATATTTTCTTTTCCAGATTTATGACAAAATCGAGTTCCCATCACCATTACCTTAAAATGTGAAAAACAAAAGAGAAATTGTTATTAGACTTCTATTAAATCTATACTCCGGAAAGAATTAACAATTAAAAAATATGTTATCTTTTAAAGCAGAAGCTAGTCTTTTGATTATTTAACATACCATTTTTATAGCTCCCCAAAAGTTTTTATTCTACATCCCTGATTTCTGTTTCTGCAAAACAAAATTTTCACCTACTGAATTTTTTATTTGGTCACAATCTATTCTTATTTTTACCTGTTCTTGTTTAATTAAAAACAATATAGTCTGTCCTGCTATATTGTTATAATTGCATTTCTAAGAAACCTCATGTTATCAAAAGGTTATTATAAAAATAATTATTTGAAGAAGAAAAGGGGCTAGGAGCTAAAAAGTTTCAACTACACAATAAGATAATTTTTACTACAATAATTTCAATAATAAATGTGTTTCTATATCTCTATGTTTTTAACTCACATAACAACTATTAGTCTATCAAAAACAGTAAATACAATTCTCAACATTACCAATCAAGTAATGTAAGACTTACAAAGTGAGTCTTAGACAAAGAGCTTCTAGGACCATAAAATAAATTATATTAGAGTTTGCAATTATCCAAGGTAAGGAAAAGATTACATCAATTAATCAATCAACCAGCCATTCAAACAAATCTATTCCAAATATTTTTTTATGGAATAATTTCGTTTCTGCATGTATAACTTTAGTTCTAAATATGCCGTTATGTTAAAACTAATAATAGCCAGTGCAATGCAAATGATGTATTTCAATGTATCAATGAGGTTATTTCCAATTCCAGCTATAATACCATGGAAATAGGAGAAAGGTTGAAGTCTCATGTGCAAGAAACCAGAGTTCATGGTACACTTAATCTTTGGGATATGCACATTGCTCCATCTCCAAAAACTGCAAGGAGACTCAACAAAATGGGAACCCCCATGCCTTAAATGCACTTGCACAAAATTCCCCTTTTCCTAACGCTTGCAAAATCAGCTGCTCACACTTACAATGAGAGCAAAGGAAAAAACAAAACAAAGGAGAGCATTTTTTTTGATGCTCATATATTTCAAGTCACTGGTGCACAAGGCCTGAGAAGCCATCAAAGGGAAGTCTTTTATGTTTGACCATTAAAATGCAGAAATGCAATTCTGGCCAGGATTAACTTTCATCTGCTAGCATAGGAAACAACCAAGGTATGCCCGGGCCAGTGACATACAAGGCCACACAGAAGCATGTTAGAAAACAAATTGGATTGATGAAGCAGACCCTTCATTCTTTTCAATATCTGGAATATGCTGGTTTCCTATATTTTTTGTTGCTGAATAAAATTCTTTTTCAGGTGGTTCTAAAGCTTTTTAAAAATTAATTCGGTGGAAGTGTTCATGTACTGCAACTCATTTGGTGTCTTCCCAGAAGTCCCCCAAATCGAAATCTGAAAATATGCACACTGGGATGAAAACACAGCTTAAAAACAGTTTTGTTAAATGTCTGGTTTTTTAATTCACTGAATGATTTTAAAAATTAGCTTCATTGTTTTTTAATTTACCATCTGTTAACTCAATAAATATGAGTTCTTAAAGTTAACCTAATTGTCTTGGAATTTGCTGTTTTTGAAGCTGATTGAAGTTATTTAAATTAATTTTATGTATATTCAGACTAGAATAAAGCATGTCTGCATTTGGATAGATATTGGCTAATAATTTACAAATAAATATGTCCATTTTTAAAATGGACTCCTTTTTTTGTGGTCTTTAATAATATATCAGTCAACCTGTAAAGAGTTACAGATGCTGATATTAGATAATCAAAGAGGTAGTATATCAGTACATCAAAATTGTAGCCATTAAAACCTGGGACCATGTACAAAATTTTCATCATCTCCCGTCTAATGAAGAAGAAATGCAGAGTGAACATAAAGTGGAATGCAATTTCTTTTCATTCTACATTCTCATGGATAAATGGAGCTGCTTTGTATGTTTCTTTAAATATTATTCTGTCTCTGGTCACAGTTTATTGGACTAACAGAGGTATCTGGATCCAAGTGGGCCAATCAGGCTTTTCCCTGAGAATTGTGAAAGACAGAAAGATGGGTCTTTCTCTGGTGGCTTGACCAGAACCTCTGTGGCTCCAGAAAAACTGGCAACCATGATCTGTTATGTAATTAAGGAGATGAGAGAGCTGGACTGCTTTGAAGAAGAAACACAAAGAAGAGAGATGAAGAGACAGGATTGATTGGGTTCTCTCTAGCACTTGACTACTACCTTTTTTCCTGAGGCCCCATCCCATTGCACTGACTTCGAATTCCATAAAGCCCCAGTGTGCTCTTCCCTTTTTGCTTAAACTCACAGATTCAGCTTCTATCATTCACAAGTCAAAATATCTTGAACTATTGCACAAGAGAGGGAATCCTTCTTGTGGTTAATGATTGTTTAATCAGGGATTTTTAGGCTTTATTCCTCACTCTGCTTTCCTTTAGATGAGTTTTTAATATTAACATGTAACTTTTTTTTTTTGTTTGTTTTATGGTTATTGCTTTTACAGCTTTTCTGAGAAACCTTTTTCTATTATTGAGTTACATTATCCTTTCCTCTAAAAGCTTTATAGTTTTAGTTTCTACATTTAGATCTATAATCCACTTCAAATGACTTTCGTATATGGTGTGAGGCAGGGATCAAGTTTTTGTTGTTGTGCTTTCTTTTGTTTCTATATGATATCTAGTTATTCTGGCACCATTTATTGAAAATACTTTCTTTTGTTCATTGGGTTGCATTGGTGGAGGTGAAAGGGATGGGGGTGGAGAGGCCATCTGAAACTAAACTAATGACTTAATACTAAAATAAAGAGGTATTTTGTTACTTTTATTAATGAGTTTAAGAAAATGGTAGTAGGTTCTTCACTTAACAAAGGAATGGGTTAATAATTCATTCATCAGGATTCACTTCTTCCATAAACTCCCATGAAATTCACCTAAAACATATCTGGCAACTAATAGTCAACTCAGTTTTCTGTTCCATGCTGTTGCCAGCTTACCTCTTTCGATTGTCTGTATAATGTGCATCCATTTATGCTCCAAACATTAAAAGGAGCCATGCATGCTGAGATACAGGCTGGGACTGTATCCATTGGATGGAATAGACTACACTGGCCCAAGAATGTTAAATAAAACCAAACTGAAAACCAAATCAAAGCAGGATTCAAGTGCTGGTCTTGTTTGTTTGTCCCACTTTGACCATAATAGGAGCTTCTGTTGTTGTCCTTTAAATTGTATGAATCAGTTTTCAAGTTATCTCATGAAGATCCCAGAGTAATAATATTATTGTATGTTTGAGATGACCTCAAAATATGAATGATTCTCAAAATCCATTGATTCCCAATGCACAAATCACTGATATCTTACATATAAATCATCTATGTGGCACACATAGAAAATGCCTAATATTTGCCCAAAACTCTGGGGTAAATGAATGAGGCAACTGGCTCAGGGACTTTGACCATCCTAGGCCCTTCTCAGGCCTTGCTGTGTCACCTTGAAGGCTGAAGGCCTTAATATCTTGGCACACTGGCTATCCTTTTGTAACATAGCAGTTGCCTCATTCACATCTAAGTATGTCTTTAAAAATGTACAGTAATGGGTGAAAATCTATAGTTTTGGCTAATAAACATCCATTTTCCCTATGTCTTGAAAAATTACCCCCAATTTATTGGGAGAACCATTCCTCCCCGACTCCCAATCTGATTTGGGTAGGGTGGCTACACTCCCAAATCCAAGGTGGGCATTTGACTCAAGCCTGGTGAGTTAAAGAACCACAGCCCTTGACCAGGGAATGAGTGCAGGTACGGGTACATGATACAATTTGATTTAGTCACAGTCAGGTGTAGTGTTTTTGCTGGAAACTTTGAGAACGAGGAATGCTCTTTTTCTTAGGTTTCTATTTCAGAAGAACAGAAGCCTGGAGGGACTTACTATGGTAAAGGGAAAACCAGACTAAGAATGAGGTTAAAACAGAAGTTAGTACAAAGGAAAGCAGAACCAAAAGATAGCTGGTGACATTATTTGAGCAACTAGATCTCATTATACCTAAAGTTGTCCTTACACTGTATTTTCCAGTTTATGTGTATGTTTGGTTAGGGGTGGAGGAATAACAAGTGAAACAACACCAAAAACAAAACCTTCATTTTTGAGTTGGATTTCTGCCCCTTATAACCCAAGTTACCCGAATCCATGTGGATTTCTGGATCCCACCTTGTTTCTACTGAACCTTAATTTATGGACATGGAGTCAAGGGATCTGTTTTTCTAATAAGCATTCCATTTAATTCCTATTCACACTAAAGTCTGAGATCTACTGATTTAACCCCCTTATTTTTATGGCTGAGGAAACTGAGACCAATGAAGAGTAGGTGCCTTTCTCAAGGTCATCCAACCATACATATCTAGTCTAGGAATGTGGGAATTATAAGTGAAAAGAACTGCTTTCATAGACATCAACAAACTAGCTGGTTAGTTATAGAATCACACCTAGAATTCAGTTCTGCTCTTGTCTTCTTGGTGACTTGATTTCCCCAAGGTCATGTTGGAATACTTTTCTTCCCGACTCCAACACGTTTGGTCTGAAATGTGAATTTTTACTAAAGGCCAAGATTCTACATTTGGACAGCATTCATAGCATATAAAAATAGGAGGTGGTTTAACAATTTTAAGGTAAATATTACTACTGTGTATGGTCTGGAATTTGAAACATTTCCACCAAAGCAATAGAGGAGAGAAAGCAGCAGAAGGAAGTGAATGCAGTACCGAGGCTTCCCCTCAAAGTTTCCGGTAGCCACACAGTCTTTGAGGATTTGTTTTTGGTTAAAAAGTCATGCAAAATGTTACATTAAATTCCATTGTACGTATAACTGTTTAAATAGAAAAATAACTTTTTCCAAAATCTTTAAGTAAAGTATAAATATTCCAGAAATAGAGGGCATAATTATTCTCTGGCTTTGTATACCCCTGGCACACCAGCAAGTGACTCGGGCGGTACTTGTTTCTACGCTACTTACATTCTAGTCAATTCACTTTCTTTTCTTGTTTAGATCCCAGGATTTCTTTACTATTAGAATACTAATGACAACAATAACATTAACAACAACAAAAAACAATTGTTAGTCCTTATTGAGTACTATCTCTGTTGAAGCACTATGCATCTATTAACACCAGGAGGCGGGTACAACTATTATCCCCACCATATGGATGAGTAAATTGAGGCAGAAAATTAGGAGACTTGCTCAAGGTCATGCAGGTAGCAACTAGTTGAACCAGGATCAGAATCCAGGCAGTCTGACAGCTAAGGTTTCTTTGCCTATATATATGAATTTACTCTGAAGTTCACTTAAAATATTACAATTTGCCCATGCTGCTCCTTTGTATTCAAAACTCATGGAACACATAAAATGGGTGAATTTTACTGTATATAAATTATACGTCAAGAAAGTTGAATAAAAGAATAACAATTTGTAGAGCCGAGCTTTTGAGAATTTCAAGATTTGCTTGTTCAGTGAATTGAATGGCTTTAAAATATGGATGTGCCCATGGGAACATAACCTGCAAGAAACCAGGCAGCACACCTTATGAAAGGAGACCTAATGTTTCTACCATTTTATGGGAGTTTATGGGAGAGTGTGGGGTGTTCTTGCAGATCACAGCCTGTGGAGTGGCTGGCAAGCATGGTTTCAAAGCAAGAGAGGAGCTGAGAAGAATTAAGGGTTTAGTGAACTCAGTTTTTTTAAAAATTGAAAACTTAAACATCATAAAGACGGTCTTAGGCACGCGGCTATGGGAGAGACTGTGCTATAATATAGTCTGATGGGGAGTCATAAAGAGTTTGGCCTTTATTAGAAACATACATAAACTATACAAATGGGTCTAGTGTAGTGTGGCAGAGCCTGAGAGAACAGTGTTTTAGAGCCTGGTACAGGACCTCTCTGGTCAGCCAGCATTCCTTTATAACATGGCAGTCAATAAGCTTAGCCCTAGACAATAGATATTCTGATGCGATGAGGAGCTTGGTGTCCTGTACTGAATGACTTATGCATTTTTTAAAACCAGTAATATTTATCATAGAGAGATACAGAAAAAATATATCTCATTAATAAAAGATCATTGTGCTCTTGAAAAATAACAGTCTAGCAAAGGAAGAGTATGGCACTCAAACGAGTGTGCCCTTCTTCTAAAACTTGAGCTTTCTTTTCATTCATTTAGCTCTGTAAATATTTATCAGGCTTCTTCTATATACTACATGGAGTTGTGTGCTATAAAACAGGAGTGTTATAAAGGGCTTTGTATCATTCATCAAATGATTAGAGATCAACTCAAGCCTCCTAGGCTCCAGATTTTTCCTGTCCGCTTTACCACCAGAGTGATATCTCTAAAGAGATTTGATGGTATTACTTTCATCCTTACAACCTTTAGTGACACCCTATCTCATACATGAGTCTCCTAATATCTCATGTAGGAGACATTGACTGGTGGTCCTTAACCTCATTTGAGCTCTAGACATGTTTCCCCCCAACACATGTACTTTAAAATGTTAGTTCTCAACATTTAATAATTCATTTTTTTTCATATACACTGAATTTGCAACTTCTCTTTAGAAATTAGAAGACCTGATATTTGGCATTATTGGCATTGACCATCCCATTTAGACAGAGAATATATTCTCCAGATTGCCACCGTCTATACCACGACTTACGGACTCAACTTGGGATGCGTTGCTAATGTATGCTTGGCCCCAGGTACACATAAGAGTGCAATCCCTGATGGACGGGATAATGTCTAAATTTCAGAGCATGTCTGCAAGGTCCTTCAGAATTTACAACTGCTTGGTTTCATCCTTCACAATGAGTCCATGTTCCAACCATACTGAATTCCGTGTAGTTCCCCAAACAACAAGCTTTGTCCTCCTTGGCGCCCTTACTCGGGCTGGTCTCTCTTCTTGATGTATTCTCCCTCCATCATCCTTTTCTGCCTAAAGAAGTCTCATTTATCCTCAAGACTTAGTTCAGTCCTCTATAGCACTTTCCTAAATCCTGCCAGAGAGTAATTTGCTTCTTCCTAAGTGTTCCCATAGCACTTTGTGCATCTATTGGCATTGCAATGACTTTTTCTTTCTGTCTGCCCACCTGGGAAATGTGTTTCTTGAAGGGAAGAATTCTTAATCATCTCTATATAACCAGTCCTTAATAGAGTACCTGGCATCTAGTAGGTACATATGAATATTTATTGAATTAACAAAAATATGGATAAATGAATGAATACTTCCAAGAAAATTGTTGGTTAAAGGTTTTGAGGTTTAAAATAAAGGAAGTAATTACTCCAGACCAAATTTCAAATTTTAATTGTGATCATGACATCTCAGATAATAGTTCTTAAAAGTTCCTGTTCATTGTACCCTTTCCAGGAAAACAAGTCTTGAGAAAATAAAATGTATGTAATATTAGTAGATATGTAAAGTGACGTAAAATTGATAGAGCGTCACACTTTGGGTGGTGGGGGTGGGATTATAGTGTTGCATTCAGAGTGAGTAGATGGTGAAAGAAGTCACAACAAATCTTCCTATAAGCTGGTGGCCTCTGGCAACGTTTACCTGGAAGAATGGAACATTTGGGTCACAAACTGGCAGGGAGGGATCATTAGCTGCAGGTTATCATGTGGACAAGGATCTCAAAGGGTATGGTAGTCCTTACAGCTGTACACCATAGCTCTCTACTTTGGGACACAAGGTAGGCTGCACTATCTGGCTTTGTTATGATGATTCCACGGAACCACGCAACTAGTCCTGGTCAATTAGTTTTGAGCCCAAAAGATGTGTGTCACTTCCAGCTATAGCATTTAAAGGCGAACATGAGCCCCTCCAGAGTGGTCTTAATATTTTCTATAGCCACATGCAACATTCAAGATGGCAACTGTTACATCAGCCTGGGACCTAGAATGAGGAGACATGCAGGACCAACCAGCTGACCTGCAATGGACTCATGGCATGACCAAGAAAACAACTTTTGCCATTATAGGCCACTAAAATTGGAATTGTTTTGTTACTCGGGCATAACATAGCCTATCCTGACTAATACAATGGATGTGTTCTGTTTTGATGCAAATGACGGAACAAAAAGTAATGGTTGGAAGGTTTAGGAAGACCAATTCTGTGCAATTTAAGAGAAATATAATGAAGTGGACAAAGATGGAATAAACTGCTTAGGATATTACTCATTCATCCACGTAATATATATTAAACTCTACTTTGTGGTAAATATTCTGTAGATAAAATCCCTGCCTTTATGAAGGTAAGTGGTGAGTTCCCCTTCATCCAAGGTGTTTGTGTTGATGGCCCCTAAAGTTTTGACTGGACAAATTAACTTTAAAAATACCCTCCAACTTGGAGCTTCACGATGTCTATTTTGTCTGATTCATAAAGAAAAACAAAAAACAAAAAAACTATTTTCTCAAGCATTCTTTTGATTCAAACCATTGACTGGTCTATTGAGTTCTCTTTTCATATTTTAGTTATTTTCCCAGCAAATAAGTTCCTTGAAGGCCAATACTGTTTTATCTCTCCTTTGCATCTTTTTCATACTATTTAGGAAAGCAATATTTTATTGTCTATTCTCCTGGGAAAATAATCAGTTTTTGACACTAAGCTATTATTATTGACCATTTGATATGTTTCAGATTTACTTGTCTTTTGACTATTTAAGTTAGATTTTGTTAAATGAAAAACATCTAGGAGCACAAATGTATTACCCTAATAAGTTTTAGGCAAAATATCTTTTTCTTCTGGGGAAAACAAAAAATGAAAAACACCTTAGCCCCCTACTATTGAATTTGTGGCTAATTACAATATTACATTAATCTCTTAATTCACTAGTGTTTAGTGTATTCCTACTATGTGCCAGGAGACAAGGTTTACACAAGAGTTTATCAAGATGTTACTTAATGCACTATACCCATTATTACATAATTCTGTATTGCAATAGAGCCTATGAGCTCTCTGTACAAGATGATTTGGGGGGGAAAAGCAAATTCGAGGTTGGGGCAAAATGTTCCTTTGATTTAATGCAGGGGAGCATATCACACCTCACTGCCAGGGGGCTTAGGTGGTATCTTGGGGGAGTAGATGAGTATGTAAGAGTATGGAAGGGAGAACAAAACAATTCATTTTTTTTTTTGGTATTTCAATTTCTGTTAAGCTTCATTTCAGGCTTTCAGAATCGGAGAATCAGCTGCCTGCTACAAGAAATTGCTAACAAGCAGTAATAAAAGACTGATAATTCTTTCCATTCCAAACCTGATGTCATTCCCAGACAGAGATATTGGTACTGGTTAGGCAATTCAGCATTTTGGTAAATTAAGGCAGGAGGATTTGGTTCTCCTGGGTCCTGTGGAGACAGAAAGTCGTCCAGGAGGGAAATCTTGTGTTTCATTTTTTGACCATTGTAATCATTTATACCTTTTTGTTTTGCTTTACAGAACCAGGAGTTGAGGTGGGCACTTGTGTCTTAAAAAACTAGGGCTAGTTCTTTAAAAGAAACTTTTTATATTCTTATGTCTTTGGAATTGTTGTCTCTGCCTAAAATGACAATCAACTGAAAAAGACGGATACATTCCAGTGAATTCAATACCCATTGATATAAAAGAACTCGCAGATCAGAAAACAGTATGAATACATGGGCTACTCTCCTTTATTAAGAAAAACTACACCAAAATACAGCACAGTTGACATGTTTGCTACCAGGGCTTGAAAGTAGAATCAACCACTGTGTAAAAAATAAAATAAAACTGCACGGATATCAGGATTTTCCCAGCGTACTTTATTCATAGACATTTGACAGAGAGAACCTAACAGAGCTTTTAGGAAAAACTGAATTCTCAGCCCACAGTCACTTTCCAGGAACTTCACTGCAAATTGTGTTCTAGGTTGGCGGGATGGAGATCATAGCAATCTCCCTCCTGCTTCCATAGTTTCCATCTCTCTAAATACAATTATTTATGGGGACTTAATGAGAGAGCAAGCCTTGTGTGAAAGGAACTCAAGAAAGTGCAGCTTCTAAAAATACACCAAGGCGGTTCTGCAATTCTTGTTACAAACTGACGTTTTGCAGATCAACCCATGAACCTAACAACCACACACACACACACACACACACACACACACACACACACACACACACACGAAGAGAAAAAGTAAAGACAGTGTTGTTTTCTTTCTGCAATCCCCTTAACTTTGAGTAAACAGTAGTAATTTTCTTTTGCATACTCAATGCAAATTTCCCCAAGACGACACAACACAAAAACAAAAGACCTGTTAGCTTCCTCAGAGCTGGGGGGAAGAATGGCAAGACGAGAGGGGCAAAGTTGATGAATTTCAGTTTCGCCTTATCCCGAGGTCCTGAACCCCCCCGTCATCCTGATCTTGCAGAGGTTTACGGACTTTCAGACCCCTTTTGGGAAGGTTCCCTTGCCTCAAGTCCCCTGTCATTAAATCCTCATCACTTGCTTCCAGCTTTTTGGAGAAATTGGACCTCAGTTTAGGCGTGTTTTTCCAGGGGGTAGAAAAGAAGTACAGCTGCTGACGGGAGGATAAATAGTAAACAAATAGGCAGGGGCGTGGCGTGGGTTGTCTGCAACTGGCCCTCTCTTTTCCTTCCGCCACGTGCTCCTTAGTTGGGGTGCAGCGCTCCTGTATGGGGTGCTGAGAGGGGCGAGGGCGGGGTGAAGGGAGATGGACAGAGCAGGCTGTAAGGCAAGGAGGCCCTCTAAGAAAGATCGTCTCGACTGAACATTGACGAGAGAAAAAAAAATCAGTCCACATGCTCCTAGTGGGGAGCGATACACCCCACGCAGGCTAGGTTTGGGGGGGTGCGTCGCGGCCTCTCACCTGACTTCCTCCTCCGCTGGCACACACACTATAATCACCCCCTTACCTCCCTTTCTCAAAAAAAGAGCCCAGCCAAACAACGAACAACAAGAGGAAGCCGCAGGCGGCAAGAGGAGGGGTGCGCGAGGTGGGGGCCCTGGAGAGGTGAGGGGGTAGGGTTGGCGGGCGTCGAGAACCGCGCCGCGCACCCCCAAGCACACTCCCAGGAGCCCACACTTACCCCTCGCGGCTGAGGGTCCGGTCTTCGGCGCCAATCCCAGTGCGCGCCCCTCGCCCGCCCTCGTCCCTCCGGCCCGCCGCCCCCCACACCCCGGCCGGCGCGCTGGGAGGAAGCCTGGGAGCGGCGCGCGTCTGCGGCGGCGGCAGCGGCGGCTCGGGCTCGGCTCGGCTCGGGCTCCAGCGCGCTCAGTGTTACCGGCGGCCGCCGAGGCTCCACCGCCAGGGGGAGAAGCCGGGGCGGGAGCTGGGGAGGCGGGCCGGGCCCTTGCCGCCCCGCGGGCCAGCCCGCGCCGCACAAGCTCCGAAGCAGCAGTGACACAGGGTCCGCCGAGCCCTTAGGCGCAGAGTGTCGAGCCGGAGGAGCCGCGGCTGGATGCGCGCCGCGGGTGGCTGCGTGCTCCCGCGGGGGGCGCCCCGGCCGCACCGGTGCGCCTCCAGACTGCGGGCGCCGCGACCGCCGAGCCGAGAGCAGCTCCCGCCGGCCCCTTCCCCCTCCCGCCCCCGCCTCCGCCCCCTCCCTCTGCCCCCCCCGTTAACATCTCCTCCCTCCCCCTTCTCTTCCTTCCCTCGGCCCCGCGCGCTCGCTAGCTCGCTCCTCGCCTCTCTCTCCCCTTTAAACGCCCACTTCGGATGGGGAAAGAAGACAACTTGAAGTCAAGTTGCAATTAACTTCCGCGGCAGCCGCAGCTCCGGCGGCGGCGGCACAGGAGGCAGAAGCCGCCGCCTCGGAAGTCCGACGCCGGCGCTCCCGCACGGGGAGCCGTTCCTGGTCTTCGGCCCGCACTCGACAGCCACTGCCGCCCTCAACGCCCATGCCTGAGTGAGTTCTGCTCCTTTGCCTTTCCTCCCGCCACCCCACTTTTGCTCTCTTATCTCTTTTTTCGGAATCGATCCAAACTTCTTTGTAGCACCCACCCACGACGCCCCCTTGTTGGGGCGGTTCGGCTCCCCGCTCGTGGGCGCTCGGTGGCAAGGGTCTACCGAGCCCCTTCTCTCATGCGGGCAGCCGGATCCCAGAGGGGAGGGCCGGTAGAGTGAGGGAGAACACGCGGGATGGGGGACTTGAAGATGCCATTCGCTCTCTCTCGGGGTGTGGACACACCAACACACCTGCCTGACAGACCCTGACTGAACAAACTCCTTCAGGTCATCAGAGTTACCCCTTTTGGAAGGGGGAGTCGAAAAGACCGAAGGAAGCAAACAGGGAAAGGAAGAACCTTCTGTGCGCCTCGGAACCGGGCTGGCAGAAAGGTGCCGGGCGGCGTAGACTAGGGGAGTGGAAACGTTCCCCGGTCGCATCGCAAGTAAGCTCAGCATCCTTCCCGGGTCCATCTCCGCCTTCCTCCGCCTCCCCCCCCACCCCCCCACCCCCGCCCGCGCGGCTGGTTGGGAGCCGCGGCGGAGAGCGGCCTGGGAAGTTTGAGGCAACTTCTCCATCCCGGGAACGACTCGGGCGCCGGGGCGCCTAAGTTGGAGCCGGGAGTTTGAAAGCCGCGGCACACCGCGTTTCGACCCCTCGCCGGCTGTGTTGAGAACAGTCCTTAATGGGGTTCTGGAGTGAATGTGGGTTTGGAGTTGGGCTGAAGGCAGAAGAGGTGCTGCCCTCTTTGCAGGGACGGAGAATATCACAGAGACGGACTCGGGGTCTCCTTCCTGCGGTCCCGACCCAATCGTAGCGGCCTTCTCCGAGCGCTGCACTGTCGAGGCTCCTGGGGCGGCGGATCATGGGTTTAGGCAACCACGAGGAGAGGAACGAAGCAGGCAGGTGGCAGGTCCGGGGAGTGACACTCGCTTACCGGGGAAATTCACTGAGCAGGCCTCTTGGGATGACCCCAAAAGACCGAGAGAGACTTAGGGCTCTTCCTGGAGGTTTTGGCCCGGACCTCCACTAGGGCGTTTGCAAATTTCACTCACAAGTGTCAACCACAGGATCGCCTCTCAAAGTGCCCCGGTTGGCAACTTTGACCTCTGCGCCCTTCCTTAGTGAACTTTCTCAGCGGCATTCCGAATTTCCAGGCAAATATTGTACGAGTTGCCCTCCACATGGTTGTAAAAGACAGGGAAAACAGAAAGACGTCCTAGTCTCAGAGGAAAACCTTTCCACCCTGACTGGCTGGGGTTCCATGCTTGCACCTTGGGAGGCCATGGGACCTACCTGACTTTCCCAAGAGGACAGAGGAAGGGGTAAGAATGAGTAAAACACAACTGCTGCGTGTCAGGTTTTGTCCTAAGCAGTCCCTGAAATCTGCAGTATTTGTGCTGCCGACTAACTCATCCCGTTGAAACTTTATTGAAATTTACACCCTGTCTAAAGTGGATTTTTTCTGAGACGTCAGGAATGCAAGATGTATTCTTTAGTCAATTGTAGCTGCAAAAAAACCCCCATACTTTAAGACTGAAGAAAGCCAAGGTTGAGGTGTTTGCTCTACAAACCTTTAATCTGCTGTGGGGTACTAGTGCTATGATTTAGCAGCAGTTCTTTATTTCTATTGCATATTATTTTAGTAGAACAGTAGTACATTCATATACTGGCTGCTCCAGTCTGCTGGCAAACATTAGCATTCAAGCTTACATTTTTGACAAATGTGCAGACAGGAATAGCATGAATAGGCATCTTAAATATTAACAACCTAAGCATCTGTTGTGAAACAAATTTAATATATTTACTCTGTTTTTCTCACATTGTTAGAAAAGGTTATAATAAGTGCATAATTTCAACTTTAGTTAGCAGAAGTAACTGGCTGTATCTTTCACTACCTCTCCAAGTGTTTAACACAATCACCAGACATAAATACTTAAATTAACTTGGTTAGGCACATTATTAAATACACTTTAAACAATGTATATACTATGCAACAGTAGCAAAATATGTATCCTCTTTGTGCACATTTTAAATGACTATGTATTTTATAAATATACCAAGCATGTTTATTCTTCATCTCCACTTGACACTTATTACTTCATAGTTTTTTTCTAATGGAAACAGTATTTTAAATGCAGTGTTCAGTCATATGTAATATGTAAACAGTAGCTATAAAATACAAAGCATTTTTAAATTTGAGTATGGCTACATGTAGCAAGATTATACAAGAGAAATAAAAATCACTGCTTAGTTTTGTATTCCTTTCTGAATAATGAATACAAATGATGGATGAAAAAGAACAAATAGGGATTTCCCTCCTAAAGTACTAATGCCTTAAAATGTGTGCGGTGTGGCAGAGAGGGAGCCTGGAGGAGAAGGGGAAAAAAAGAGAAAGAAGACCTAAAGAACTTCCAAAAGTCTGAATAGTTATTTCCAGAATCAATGCATTCCTCATTTTCCCACAAGCTGAAATATGTAATAAATAATAGTTCTTTGTATGTAAAAGTATTCAAAAGGAATGCCTTTTGTTCAGTTGTTGTAATAAATTAATATATTCTTTGGTTGATAATCTACAAAAGTAGTTCTTTTGTCTCCCAGCCTCTTTAACAAGAACAACAACAAAATGAATATTGGCTTATTTCTGCAAAGAAGTCTGTTGCCAGCTATATGAACCTGCAACTGAATAAGATATGATATGCTGAGTGATGGTTAAGAAAGACTACGCTAAATTAGCAAAGACTGAAATATGTGGAGATTTTCAATTATTTTTTTTATGTGACAGGTTGTGGATTGTAAATTAGGCCTAAAAGGTCAGGTGACAGGCACCTGTTCCTCATTATTGTAAAAATCTTTTGGTTACAAACACTATTAAGCCAAACACAACATGGATATACAGTAGGGACTCTATAAAGCACTCTAGTGGTTTTTCATCTGCTCTGTAAATTTCCAAAAGGGCCATACATAGATATGCCCTTTACGCAAACACATCATTTCTTCCAACATGTGTTATCTTGGATGATGCTTATTATATTAGTACTTGGGATTGATGAAGTCCATAAAATAAGTGCATATGACTAAATCAATCTTCAGACCATGTCTAGACATGTTGTAGTCGAATGCTAAAATATTTTAAACCCTTCTTTTCCCTTTACAATCCATTGATTATTAGAATTTGTTTATGTTTTAAATAGAAACCACCCCAAATTGCCTTTTATGCTTTTTAGATAAGATGAGGTCCCATTTTAAATGATGCCATGAAATATTTGCTCGCTACTTGTAAATAAGGAGAAATTTAGATGCCACATACTCTCATAGCTTTGTGGTATATAGAAAATGGGAAGAAAACCACATTTTGTATAAATGCTTTTAGGAAGGGTATCATCATTTGATCTTCAAACTTGCCACTTCTCTCAGGAGAACTCAGTAATATTTCTGTTAGAATTAAGGAGTGTGATTTGATTTTTTTGAATAGTTTACCTTTAGATATTTTAGAGAACAGCATAAGCATCCATATTGAACGGACCTTAAGTAGCACAGGGTTGAGAAATATTGAAGGTGTCAGCTGCTTTTAATTAGCAAAAGAGGACAATTTTGAGTAAATTCTGTAACTCAGATTATTAAATTCTATATTTAAATTTGTTCCTTTTCTGTTTTTGGTTTAGTATAGTTTATGCTTATTATGTTAAGTATTCATTTTTAGCATTTGTGATCAGATTACAGAACAGTCATTACTTTTGCTTTTCAAATTGATTTGGGTTTCAAACTCCGAAACTCTGGGATGATTTTAACAAATTGGTTTACATTTTGACAGAACAGAGTTAAGTTAATTAATAGATCAGGCACGAAAAATCATCCACGGTAGGGTGTACTTTCTGGTAAAATGAAAGTTATGTTTCAGCATGATGAGCATCAGGCTTCAGTAATCTGTTCCTCGTGTGGAATGAACACTTCCTACTTGGAGCTAGCAGGCACCTACTGTTTATTTACGCTGCATTAAACTGACAGCTCAGCAATCAGAGGAAAAATATTACTTACCTTCCTGAAGTAAATACCAGTTTATAGGTTAGTGCACGTATTTATATTCCTGTCACCACTAAATAACGGCTCTGTCTCCATTTTAATATCTACCTGTGCTATAATCCAGGGCTTCAGACTCTTCCTGGTTGGGGGTAGGGGTCGCAAGGAGTTTTTCTTATCATTTCCCAGAGGCAAAAACTTAAGAAGAGCAATTTCATCTTTTTCATTTCTGTCATGTGAGAACCAGTTGGAAGAAATGTTACTTTACATACCTCAACTATAACATCAAACCCCCTAAAGAATCTGCATGCCACTTAAAATAGTCATCTTAGAGCAACCTCAGGACAAATTCGTTCTAACACATTCAAGTGTGTGTTTGCTAAATTAACTTCCTACAAAGTTTCAAATAGATTATATAAATTCTTTGATTACGTAGATAATAACTTTGATAGTGTCTTCCTTTCCAAGTCTTAGATGGAGTATTACAGTTTTTAATGGAGATCTGCAAATATTGATACAAACTGGGACTCACTGATTACTTGGTACTGATGGCTTTCCTCTGAAAATATTCTTACCTCCTTTCTTGTTAATCTGCCAACCTTAAGATAAGGGAGATTTTAACTTTCCTATAATAATAAATGCATTTGTTGTTTTCTTTTTAAATTAAAAATCCCTTCTCTTTCAAACTCCTGGAATCATGAAAATTCTGTTACAATTGAATTCTAAAACTTACGATTAACTTTAGAAAATGCTTATTTTCACTTACATTCTATAGATAGCTCTTACACTCATTGTCTACACACAGTTGTCAATCTTGAATCACATATTCCATTGACATCAGAGCAGAATGTGGTCTTAATACAGCATATAAATCAAATCTGTTACACAAGATTCTTCTGCTTCACTATACCAAATAAAAAGTGTCTACTATGGTAATTTATATATCGTTCCTAAGTGCTATTTTCAATGGTAAGTCTATTTAAACTTGATGTCTTCATAGGGTGTGATCAACACATTAACACACATTATTTAGTACTTTTGAACATATGCCAATGGTACCTTTTGCTGTTTATTTTTTAAAGTCTTTTTTAAGATCAGATATTTCATTTCTGAGTAAATAGATGCAGATTGTGTGTAGATATAGCCAAGGTGAGATGTAGTAGTGTAGCAATTCTCTAACATATTGGCTATTTTTATTCTTTCCAGTTATTCTGTATCACTTCCACAGTTGTTGCTGTCTGAGAGTTCATAATAGGAATTGTAATCACCTGTTTCAATGGACTTTCAAGGACATAATTTAGTTTATGTAGTGATCTAGTTTAGTTATGAGATATGAAAAATAGTTAACTGGTAACCCAGCATTTGTGTCCCTAGATTCTGCTGAAATGTATTCAGTCCAGTTATTTGACATTTGGTAGTGAAGTGTCTTATAATTAGAAATTGAGTTGGTTCGGTTTCCAGTGGAGGAAAGATCTTGCTGGATAAAACCTTTAACTGTGCAATATTTTATTACACTTAATCACTCATTTCAGAACCCGCTTATGGTTGCACAAATTTTTTGGTACCTCGGGGTGCAGGTCCCCCAAATGAAGCTGAAATGCTTGCAGAAGAAGTAGATATCAGGCTGCACCTGGTTGTGCCTTTACTAGAATGTCAGTGGACCTGCTTTGGCCCTCCTCCTCTGCACCCCTTCCCCCCAGGTGTGCAGGAAGTGGAGGGCGTTGTACAGGGTGAAGTGGGTGGACTCTACCCAGAGCTATGACCTGATTTGTGACGCACCCTCAGAACTGCAGTAATGGTCCAGCTGCTTCACAGGCAACTGGTAACCACCTCATTTGGAGATGCTTCTGCCTTGCTAGCAGTGCCAGAAAGAACTTCGTCATTGTCACCTCATCAAAGACTACTTTTTGAGAGCTCTCCTGTAGGGCTTGATTCAGAGAGCAGCCTCTGATTATTTAGAGGGTAAGTGCCAGAAAAGTTCCTATCAATTCCATATGGAGAATCAGGGCTACAGCCAGGGGGAGAGAGAGGCATTTAGTGTCCGGGAAAGGTCTCTGTGTTGGGATGTTGCTTTTTTCTCAGCTGTAGGTGATTTGGGACTAGATACCAACAAAAATTCTGAAATGGGCGTTCTTTTTTGGGTAGTAAAATATGGTAAGAAGCTCCCATGGGAAGTTATTAGACGATCTTTCCTTAAGATATTTAAAGAAAAGGGAATTCTTTAGATGCAGTTTTCCAGGAAGCCAGGCATATAGTAAACTTGATTGCTAGAGGTTCCTTTCTAGTCTTACCTCCGTGGTTTCTGATATGCAGTTAAGAGCATGTAAATGAGAATTCGGCCTTTTAATGTTTATAATGTTAAGGACTTTAAGGTAAAAGAGGTTTTATGTTATAAATATTTTATTGTAATAATTATTATAAATAAAATAGAACCCAGTATACACAGATATCTTTTGAAATGGAAATAGTCTTGAATATAGCATATCCATAATTAGCTGTTTGATGTTGAATGCAATTGAGTTTTCCCTTTCCAGTGAACCAGACAATGGAAATCATTGGGGATTAACACCATGGCTATGTGGTTCTTGATATAGTTAACCTTTCTTTCCCCATTCAATTAGTTTATCAGTGAATGAGGTACTAAACTAAAATACTTACAGTTTTAAATTTTAAAAGAATCTGTAGAATTGATAAACTAATCCAAGTTTTACCCCCTTTGTATTTTCGCCAATTAAAATAATACCTAGATATCCTGTTTATGTTAGATTTCTCCAGACTATGGGAGGAAAGAAGATATTTTATAACTGTGCTTTATAAAACCAATCTTAGAGGTGGGCTCTCTTTTGGGTGGTTTAAGAAGACTCAAAAACAGTTTAGAACATTATCTTAAAAGTTAAAAAATGAGAGCCTTACTTTGTATGCAGTCATTGTATTTTAATAATACTGTACGCTTATTAGTGTTATTAGAGCAGTAGACAGTTAATTACAGCCTTTTCTGAGACACGTTAACTGTATGTTAACAATGTTAAAAAAAAGAATGATGTATATGCTTACATACAAGCTGCAGCTTGCTAGACTCTTAAGAATATTCTTTTAGAATCTATGGAGTCACATTTTGGTCCAGAATCATCAAAATGTTTTCTATTAAAACAACTTCATTTTAAAACTTTTCACTGGGATATAAAATTTTCAACCTTTTTTTCCGCTTTCTTTATAGTTAGTATTGGCTTGATCACTTTTGCCAGTAGCATTAGAAATTGTTGCCCCTCAGCAGTTTTAGCTTTCCCAGATTGTATTTTGAGAGGCCCACATTTTCTTGTTTTCTGATTATTTTGGCCAGCATCAGCCATTAAAAGCTTATTGAGTTGATTTAGCACCTCATCATACTTCTTTTTTGTGGAATAATTTTAGTCACTGTTCCTTTATCCAACTTATGTTTTCTTAAAATTTTCTATAATCTGATGTTTAAGATACATTTGAGCAGTTGATCACAGCAGTAGTTCTAAGACTATTTCATTTTCCAAATTTCAAATCTGGGTTTTTTGCTTTGGCTTTTGGCATGACAGAACAATGGATGACTGAAACTAGAGGAGTTTGAAGCTGAACTCAGCCTTACTTCGACAATTCTATCAAATTAGTTAACTCTTTGAATTCCCTTGGTTAATTTGGATATGTAGACCTTGTAACTTTGCAATAAAGCACTTAAAAATGCACAAATATTCCCATTTTATGAATTTTTAAGGTGCTGCTTATATTTATTTCTATAAGGTAATAAATTACAATAAATTCTGTGTCAGGTGCATGTGTCTGTTATATAAAATAAAAGTTCACAATTGGCATTGTGTGCCTTGCATAGTGAGTCCTCAGTAAAAGTCTGCTAAATGAATAATCACATTGTGAATTTACCTTGTGCTGATAATGATTTAAGGGGAAAAAAGACTTTTCTTTATAATTTTCTGTTTTTACTGGGGTTATCTGAATACTTAATCTTCACATGTCCCAGCTTTCTGGGTGATCGACTGTTTTTCTTCTTGAACTATGTGCTCTGTCATTTTTTGAGTGTAGCACTGGGGTCTGTTTTATCCTCATTGTCTGACCTCAAGGATGAGGTGACTATCTCTGCTCAGGTTCATGGTACTTTGGTGTTTGGTTGGGGAACAAACCGTATTAGAGTCAAAACAGAGCACTCCTTTAGGTCCCTGCAGTTAGGTCACCATGTAATGGTCTTTTTGATATTCTGGGGCCAAAATTCCTGTGGCCCATTGCTGATTGACCTCTTCCTACTCTTTCCTACAATAATGATTTTTTCAGGGTCCCCTGGAATACGTGTCAGCCACGATTACTGTATAAAAAGATACTGTTCATTGTAGCACTATGTTTTTTAAATGTTTTAAGATTTAGGGTCTTGATATTAATGAAGATTTCACTCCATTCCTTGAAATTAGTACTAGCGTTCCAATAAGGCTGTGGTAGCTGCATCTAAAACATTCTGAAAAGTTCTGGGCATTCTATGAAAGTTATCTAAAAACATACTTCCTCTTTAAATTTATTTTCCTTTAAAAACATGCATGGTGCTATTTGCAAGACAGTCCTATTTAGTTACAGAGAGGAAAGTATTCTTAAGTGGTACACTGCTGTGTGACCTATCACATTCTCATGCACATTCTGTCTCTTTAAAAACAGTCTCCTCTATTTGCCCTATTAATTGTTGATATGTTGCCATCCACGAGACAAAAATTAGAGCTGTAATTAAATAATCATGTGATGCTCCTTAGTGCCAGTGAGAGCAAACTCATTTTTCCAGGCCCTGATGGTCACTGATTATTGTATTACTACTGGCTTGCTTTATTTTTTTTAATGATTCTCTATCTGTAGGTTACCTAACTACTGTCCTTCTTTTCAAAATTAAAGAAAGTAGAGAACATTCAGCCAGTTAATCGGCTAGAGGTCCTCAGGGATGTAAGGTAGACATACCTTTTTTTTTGTTTTGGTCACCTGGTAGGTTCTTTGGGGAGGCTACATCAGTGGTGTGGTTGCCTGCCATTTAATTTACAGTGGTGTTTTGGCGGGGATGGAGGCCTATGGGGAATGCCAGGAGAATTACAAAAGGAGCCGGGTATTAAAATTCAGAAATGATTAAAATTGAAATAAAAGGATGCTGCTTCTTTGCCAGTACTCTGGCAGTCATAATGACACATAGAGATTAGTTTCCACCTTCATCTTTTCCTTCTTTCTCATTTCCTCTTGTTTATTGTTGACACGTTTTCCTTATGTCTGTCTCCTTCTCTGTGTCTTTTTGCACCATTATGCATTCCTACTTCTCCCTCTTTCCTTAAGCATGGAGAAGCCTACTTAACCTTATTATAACAATAACAGAATAGGTTATTAATATTTAATATGCACATGATTAAAATTTCTCTCCCTTAAACATAGGTCAGCTGTATTATTATTAACCAGCATGTAATTTTTCATTTAAAATATTCTTATTCTGCCCTTGCTGTTTCTGAAATGTGGTCTACTTTAGTAGTGATTTAATATATAATGTTTAGAAAACTGTGGTCGGCTAGTGAGAAAAGAACTTACCAGTCATGGATAATCAATTATGCATGAATTCAAATGTAACAGATGGAATCTGGTGAGTTAAAGTTTCTCTTTGCCTTAGTGGCTTTTTTTTTTTTTTTTTTTTTTTTTTTACTATTTGTTTGTTTGACACCTGTCTCATATATAGATAAACATCTAATGTAGTATGTGAGAAATGCCCTTATATCTTGATATTCCCTTTAAATTGAACTTGGTTTTTTTCATTTAAGGGCAGAGAATTGTTTATGTGGTCTTAAAGTTGATCAGATTCTTTTCCTTCACTTTATAGATACTGCTTGATTTACGAAGGTTCACTCAGCCAGCTAGTAGAGGAAGAAGCAAAACCCAAAGCTAGGTTCCCTATTTGTTTTCTCCACTACTTTTCCCACTATGTCATTTATCCTCTTCTGTGGGAGTTGCTTAATAATAGAGGTATTACACTAACTCTGGGTTTTTAAGAACTTCTAATGAAAATTGTGATAAACTAGTTTTAAATTGTGTAATATTCTCTTGTATGACATACAAATAGTATCTGTGAACATATATCATATTATGCTATATGTATATTATATACTTGGATGACAAATAATTGGATTTCCCAAATCTGTAGAGAATGCCCCAAGATTTGGTTTATCTCCTCTACGGCAGCATATGCGTTTACACTTGCTTGCAGTGTTGTAAATTCTTAGTGACAAAACCCCTATGTGCAAAGCAAAGCTAAAAAGTTATTTTTGAGAGCCTTTTTATCTTCCTGAAGTCATAAGTTTAATTTTCATCAACAATAGTGTGAATATGTAGTGTTTTTTCAGGTGTAGCAGTAATAGGACAGAGGGTATTGTCCATCTTTAAAGCAATACAGTCTCAAAATTGTTACAAGTTGGTCCCCATCAGAATTTTTTATAAGTATGTTGTTTGTTTCTCCCCCAAGTGTATTTATGTATACTAAAAAAGACAATACAAATGAAAATAGTCTTTACAGAATAAATAAAAATAAGTGATTAAAAAACAGCCTCAAGGCTCACTAGTTCTGTTTTTAAAGTTATACAGTAGCATTCATTGTTTATCAACTTTTTGCTTCATATCAACTGGAAATTTGCATGTATATTTATAATTCATGTCAGTTTTTAATGAATTAAATTCCACAGTAAACACACTAATAAAGAAAGAGTCACCTGCAAAATAGGTAACTGGATATGCTCTAGCTACAGCTGTACTATGAAATTATTTTTAAGTATTCTATTTATGCTTTTATATGTAATAAATATGTAATTTTAACTTGGCTTCACTATGTATTCATATTTCTTAGTTATGCACCAGAACAAATATATATGTAGGTATGAACTTCAGTAAGACATAATTTGTACATGAATATCCAATACATTAAAAACTCCATCACAAATATAAAAGTGTCTAATAAAAAATACAAAATCAGTAAGAATAGATGATAGGAAACAGAATATAGGAAATACAGAAAAAGCTGATTACAAACTATTGCATGCAGAAGTAAATATTTTAATCCTAATTGGTATTACTAAAAAGTGATTGATAAAATTAAATTTGAGAGTATTGGGCTTCGTATAACAAAAAAATTATATATGTATTTAAAAACTAGAACCTAAAGTCTTTATACAGATATAATTTTATAAATTATTACACTGACTGCATTTATACAGTTTTTACACATCTTTGGCTGTACTGCATGTAAATGTCCGACACTCTAAGTACTGTTTGATCGAAAGGGTCTACTATTTCATGAGGATAGTTAATTTTCACTCATTTGAAAAACATTCAAAAAGAATTTTTGGACTTAAGGTATTCTTATGTATTTGTTTTTGTTTCTGCTTTCTCTTCTTTTGCTAAGATACAATAGTATAGAATAAAATCTGAAAAGAGAACCATTTTCTTGCATCAGAGGACCATCAAATTATCTACTTTGGGTGGGATCTTGGTCTCTAATTACCAATCCATGTTAATTATGCTTGGGTCAGGTATTCATCATATGAATTAATCATCTAGCAGAGACTGGACTGTGTCTGTTGGCGGATAAGGACAAAGCAATGGACGGTTGGCTGTGAGGATGGAGTTGTTCAGTGTGTTGTAGCTCGTTTTTCTACTTGGCATAATATTTTCATGATAATATGTATCTGCTAATATTAAGAATAGGTGAGAGATTCTTTTGCTTTAGCTTCTTGTTTGAAAAAATTATTGTGATAAAAGATATATAACAGAAAAGATGGCATTTTGACCATTTTAATTGTATAATTCAGTGGCATTAATTACATTCACACTGTTGTGCAACCATCACCACAGTCGGCTTCCACATCTTTTCCACCATCCCAAATAGAATGCACTTTACTTTTGCATTAAACTTCTCCTTTGCTTCAACACATTTCAAGCATTATAGTCATATTTAATCATTGTCCAGGCTTGATGTAGTTGTTGCTGGTGGTGGCTTTTCTTTCCTGATGGACAACTCCTGTCCAGTGCCTGTGGCGATGGACATAGCAGACAATATCAGATATTGCCTATGGCTGATATTCCCCCAAAATGATCTGGACGGGGATTCAGGTCCACTGTAACCTCAAACTGTTTTCCCCTCCAATTAAGCCAGGAAAGAATAGCAATAACACTCACAGCACTAAGAAGATTTGGTTGATATGTCCTGGCAAAAGGTTGATTGGGAACGGTTGCTGTTTGACTTTGTTGGAATTAATATTCCCTGAGCTTCCCGAGAGTATTGCAGAGCAGCTCGGGCTGTGATGCTCTGTCATGGGCTCTTTGGCATGGACAACGTGAATACTTCAGTTCTGCTTAAGTGCAGGGCTTAGTCTGGAAATAAGTTGAACAGTTCAACTGTTCAAGGAGGATCCCACTCAAGGTTGAAGTTTTCTGGGAGAAAAATCATGCTCAACTATGTTGACAAAAGAATTAGAGGAAATCAGGATGGTTCTGGCTCCAGTAAGTAATAGACTGGTTTTCGAACTTTACTTCCACGTGTAATTTTGTGGTTAGTTGCTTATGTCTGTGATGATAAATCATATACCTGCACAGGATTTCTGGCACCCTAGTAAATCTCAAGAAAGTGCCCAAATGCTAATTTATCATGGTTCCTCAAACAGCATTCCTTTAATTGACCAATCAATGATCTAATAACTTGTCCTCCACCTTTTTTTTTGTTTGTTTGAAACAATGACTTTCCTGCATATATAATTCTTAAATTTGGGGTGAGTATTGGTTCCTAGAACGGCCTTAACTTTTCCAAGTGACCTCAGGATTGGGTTAAAAATTACTTGAAAATGTCCTAGCCTGTACATTTGATTTCCTGTATCCAAAACATTGCCTAAACTGGTGTATGCCAAACGTGGCTGTACATTGGAATCACCAAATGTCTGGCTCCCACCTTCAGCCATACTGATTTAATTGCTGTTTATATGCAGCACATTTGGGGAGCTAGTGAGTTATCCTCTGATCCCTAAGATTGCAAGGATCTTCCTAAAATTTCTTACAAGCACCCACTCATAAAAATAGTTCTTGGGTTCCTTTCCTTTTGAGGGCAGCCACTGTGAGAGACTCCAGGAATACAGACATAAATACACCCTCAAGATGCTTCCAGACTTAACAGTTCAGAGGGGCAGACACGCAAATATGGCATACCACACTGAAGGGACAGGTAGTGTGATGGAGCATCAAGAAGAAAATAACTAACAGTTGGAGAAGGCTTTGGACAGAAGAGGTGTAATCAAACTGCATATGAAAAGATACAGCAGGTGAGAAGGAGGAAAGGTACTCCAGAAACAGTTCGGGGGGGGGGGGGGGGTGGGGGTAAAAATGAAGCAACCTGAAACTAAGTATTTTAGTGGCAATATCTACCCTGGAAGACTCAACAGTCATCGTAGGAATCCTTCTCTCTCCCCACTCAATTTTTGGATCTAGGTTTAGATAGAGATACCAATTTTGATGGAATTATTGCCATTGTGTATTTTCAAGGTTATGATCCATACTGATGATATGTATGGAAGAAAAAGGTGGCTTGTAGATTTTTTTGCCTAATATATTCTTGCTGAAAAAAAAAAATAAAGTAAAATTTCTGGGTAAAAGGCCTGGATATCCTGTCAGGTTCTAGAAGCCAGCTATGGATATTCATTTTCCTTATCCATCTTTCCCCAAACTAGCATCAACATTGGCCTTTCTTTGCTCACCTTTCATAATGACCTTTGTCTATTAAAAGCATATCACAAATTACCAGTGGGTATTTACAGCCACTCCTATGTAATTAGGAAACAACTTTTGATCGTTATCAATCTGGCTATAACTGAAATCCAACTTACTAGGGAAAAAACAAAAACAAAAAGCCTTCAGCCCCATATTTAGAGTTTATTATCATTTCTCCTTTATCTCCCCTGAAACACATTCAAGGCTTTTGTTACTATTTTGTGCAGTACACCATTATTTGTTTGGTATCTGGATGCCCTCCCAGTTTGAATAGGTACCTACAGTAAAGCTTCCAAAAGAGCCATTTCTAATGGTAACTATGCTTATTTAATGTGGGGGTGGGAGTGAGGAGTGGGAATGGCTGGTTTTTAGCTTCACCTATGAGCTATTTAAATGCTCACGGAAAGCACCATTTGGGGTAGATGTGTGTTATTCCAGATGTAATACAGGACCTTTTCAAATACAGACATGTCTAGAAAGTTGTCCTAAATTTGTGTGCAGCAGTACACAAGCCTCGTTGCATGCAACTTTACAGATCTACGGGCTACTTCTAAAATGGAAAATGATTTCAATTTGGACAATACTAGACTGTCTGAAAGCCATTCAGCACCTCTAAGACTCCTGGCCAGGTCTTGGATTTACTTTGTCATCTTTTATTAAAGTTCACTAGCTAAGTGCTGTCCAATAGAACTTTATGCAATGGTGGAAGGGTCCTAGAATCTACACTGCCCAATACCCACACGGGGCTATTAAACACTTGAAATATGACTGAGGAACTCAATTATAAATTTTATTTCATTTCAATGAATTCAAATTTAACTGATACAACCACTGTTACCTCCTTCTCATTTCTGCAGGCTCTAAAAGGAATTGTCATTGCAATTAACTGTGGAACTTGGTTGCAAGTGACACTGAGCTTTTTGCTCTCATTTATTTATTCATGATGTAAATATTGCAAGGACAGTGTAGAGAGTCCTGGTAATATGGCAGTGAGAAAGACAGTCTCTGCTCTCATAGGGCTTACAGTCTAGTACGGGTGACATTTATTAAGCCAATAATTATCCAATTTGTTAATTGATGACTGTTACAAAAGAGATTCAGGAGGTATGAGAGTATTAAAATGGTGGCCATACCTTCTCGTAAGATTAGTCAGAAAGTTTAATCAGAGTTTCGTTTATTCACTAAAACAAGAAAAGCATGAGGCAGCTTCCCTTCCCCAAGTTCAAGGCTGGGTCAGGCTGGCTGTAGCTCAGAGTAGGGCAGCTAAGTGTGCTGTGCCATGACCTCCAAAGATGTGGGGTCTGTCAGATTAAGCTGTGTGTAGACACATACTGCAAACTTCTATACTTGAGCAAGTAGGTTCTCTCCTAAACTATGCAGTTGTGATGATGTCAGCCACAGATAAGATGTGAGAAGAAGGGTGCAAATGTTTACAGGATATTGCATTTCCTCTCCGATATATGTTTTGACAAAGTTGTTTGGGCTCCAGCCCCAGCTTTTTCCTCTCTGCTCTTACAAATTTGTATTTGGTTTATTCAAGAGTCAGTCCTGACATCTCAGACAGACAAAATGAGACACATGACAGCAAAACATATGGCTCAAATAGGCATCCTTATATGGCCAACACAGACCATATTCCCAGAAATTCATATATGGAAAACACCACCTGCAGCTAAAGCCAAAAAACAAAGAGTTGACACGACAAAAGGAGCAAGATGCTACGTAAATTGTGCTGCTTTAAAAGTGTAGAGAGATAGCCAACTGTATTTGAATTTAAAAAGATGGAAAAAAAATGTCCTTAGAAAGTGCTATGGTGGTAAGCATTGCTTTGCTAACAGTCACTGGAGGAGTTGCCATGTCTTAAAAGCGTTTAAATTCTAAATGCTTTCTCTGTTTATTACAAATGTATGTGCTATTCAGAACTCTGAATATGTTTTAATGCTTTCGGATATCTGCCTGCATATTTATCTTAATATGGTGCCATCTAAGACATGCAGTAGTCCTTTCATTATTTTTTTTTTTTAATCTTGTATAACTGTTACAATATTCTATCTTTGCTACCCTTTTTGTAGCCAGTCTGAATGCCTTCTCAGGTGATAAAAGATTGATGCACTCTGTTTTAACTGTACATCCACATGTTAAATAGTTCATGGATTTGACTTGCAATATTTCATGTTACTGAAGTTTTCTATTTTGATATCTAGATTTATAAAGTTTATTTTGTTTTAACTTTTTAAAATACTTGCTTGCATCTTTATTGTCAAATATAAGATTCCTGTGTAGAATAAGTCGATGGTGTTTTTTTTCCCCCTTCACCATGCTAGTTCATCCTCACATATGCTCAGGAAGGTGGTATTTTCCTAATTATCTTTCTTTTCCTTCTTCTTTATTTTAACCTGCGTTTACAGTGACCAATGCTCAATGGTTATAATGAGTATTCTAAGGAGTAGATAATTTATAGTAATTAAGTTTATCAGTGTACTATATGACTTGGAGGGCATAAACCTCTGTGTGCCACTTTACTTATGTCATTTCTTATAATCATATACCGTAGTTCTGAAATAAAGGATGTGCTTGGGAGAAAATTAGTATGTATATGTGATTAACAGATTCATAATTATACTATATCATTAGTCTTTATAATAAAGTCATTATTAGGTGTCTTTATCTTCATTAATTGTTTATCATTTTCCCAAGGCCATGTCCATACTTATTATACAGTTTTATGTTTTGTATTTGAGAATTAGTTTGTAATTCCTGGATAAAAGGTGCTATTCAAATTTAAAGATTACTATTTTAATTCTCACATTATATCAGCATTAGCCCAGTCATTAGGAGGCTGAGGCAATCAGGAAGCTTTTTGTCTTATTTATTTGTGTAAATGAGGACATAAACATATTAACACTGTTATTCCAGTGTGTGTTAATATTGATATTTTCAGTAACCCTTTTTTAGTCTTTTTGCCCAAATGTTGTTTTGCCCAACAATTTTCTTTCCTCTTTTTACAAAAACATTCAACTTTGAAGTTGCATGGATAATTATTTTGTAGTCCACTATAATTTTTCTTAATTTTTATATTTTGCTATTTTTGTAAATTTATACAGTGTCACTAGAATACACAGTCCCTACTGAAAACCGGGCAGGTTTCAGGGAAACATGTCAGGCATCACCAGTGTGAATCAACTATTAAAATATACGTCTTGGAAATTAACCTATCATATTGCAAACATCAGTCATTATAGAGATACTTGATTGCTATCTGTTTTTCTTTTAAATATTTCTTTTTTATTTTATTTCTTATGTTTTAAAATATTCTTCTCTATATTTTTCCACATTTCAACTTTTAAAAATGTGATATCGTGTGGATTGCCTCATATTTATTTTCTTGTTTGTGATGGCTGTGTTTTGAGTTCTATTCTCACATGTTCTTTATTTTGCTGAAGGGTTGGGTTTATCTGTGCCAAGATTCATGGCTGCCTTCCTCGATTTTGACTAACCTTTCCGGTTTGTGGGTGAAACCTGGGTGCCATTAGAGTGATATATTTTCATTGTGTCTCCTAAACTTGTCATCCCCAGGAGGCCATTATTTCCTATATTTAATTTTCTGCTTTATTTTCTGCTTTTCTTAAATTTCTAATGTAAACTGTCTCTAAGAGTGTATTGGTAGCTTTAAAGAGCTTAATTTGCATATTTCCCTCTTATCTCAGTACTTGTGCTAACTTGTTGCTTTTTTACGTGTAACAAAATGTTTATCTGACTGATTTTTCTCTTTTCCCTACTAGTAGTGTATTCCGAAAACTAATTCTTAACTACATTTTTGTTTTTGTTTAATGATAAACTGCCTTCAGGGACTGAGATGTTAGTAGTAAAACCTAGGCAGTAAACATTGCATCTCTATTTTGGGCGAGACAGTAATGTTCTTCATTTTTACAGGAATTACATTTAATAAGATTACCTGAATAAGAGGATCATACTTCTGTGCTAACGATCATTTGTCTACCCTAGATTACAGAAATACTCATTGCTACAACTGATATATTGACCCACCCAAACTTTCCCGTCTTTCGCCCGGTGTAAATCAGTTTAAGAATGATGGCATCTTTTCCTTTTTAGTAAGTTAGATCTCTTTCAAAGTGACCCAAATTTTGTTAAACTCGGCCACTGTGGGCCACGTATTTCTTTCTCCAACGTGTTCTATGGCTAAGTGAGGGAGTTTTGAACCTACCTCTGACTTGTATAGAAAGCTCTTACTCATCTTTTTTTGAACGTTGGCTCGAAATAGTTTTGGATTCATCCTCCTTTGAGGATAAATATTCGCGAGAGCATTTTAAGGATCCTGGCCTTTATTCCTCTGCAAACGTTTCAGCACCCTCCGCGATTCCAGGGAGAGCTCTTCCTCCCGGTTGTCCCCTTCAGCCACTTCCTGAAGTCCCCCTAGCTCCGTACTCTATGCCAGTCACCTGCGTGTCCGGGCCCCTCTCCCGCAGGGCCCGTGCGCCCTCCCCCCCTCGCCTGTCCCTTGGGTGCCCGCCTGCGACGCTCCCGACGTATTCCTTTTTGTGGCTTTTGTGGCGTTGTGGGTGGGTGGTTGGTTAGCTTTTCTCCTGGTCCTCGCCCCCTCCTCCTCATCACTTTCATCCCCGCCGCCCCCTCCTCCAGTCCTGCCCCTCCTCCCTCCCAGCTCACTCTCGCACACCTGCCCCAGCCGCCCGCGCGCCGCGCGCTCCCCTCCCTGCCGCGGCGACCGCTGCCAGGGAAGCCCCCTCTCCTCCTCCTCCCTGCGCCCTCCCCGGCGCGCCTGGCGGCGGCCGGCGCTAACCCTCGCACAGCGCCCTGTTATTCTGGGTATTGTGTGTAATAAATGTCGGGCCGCCTCACTCTAATCAAGCTCATTACAAATTCTTGCGCGCCCGGGGCCGGAAATCGTGCGCTCCCCCCTCCCCTTCCCTCACTCATTCACTAGTTACTTGTCTTTCTGCTTTTTAACTCGCCGCCCCCGCCCCCTCCCCCGATCCCGGCCCTCCAGCCCGGGTTTTAATCCCCATCCCTCTTCCGCCTTCTCGGTGCACCCGGCCCCCCCGCCCCCCCTGCCCCCCCCGCCGCCTTCCTCCTCCGCTCCGCACCCCCTTCCTTCTCCTCTCGCTCCCCCCTCCTCCGCCGCCGCCGCCGCCACCGCCACTTTCTCGCTCGCTCCCGCTCCCCGGACGCGGCGGAGGAGCCGGCCCCGCTGGGGAAGGGCTCGGGGCGGCGGCGGGCGGCCGGGAGGAGGCTGCGTGCTCGGGGCTGGGGCTGCGAGCGGGGTGATTTTGTATTAAAATGAGGAGGAGGAAGAAGAGACAGCCACAGCGGCGGCGGCGGCGGCAGCAGCGGCAGCAGGAGCAGCGGCGTACGGGGCTGCAGCCCGGGCGGACGCGCGGAGCCGAGCTGGGCACGGCGGCGGCGGCGACAGCGGCCGGGATGAGTCAACTAATAATTTAATGGGGGCAGAGACGGCAACGAGGGGGAAAGCGAGAGCGAGCGAGGGAGAGAGAGAGAGAGAGAAACAGCCCCGTCCGGGGACTCGCGCTCACACGCACACACACACAAACGCGCGCACACACACACCTCTCCCTGTGCCACCCAGCAACAACCGGCCTCGTCACAACAACAACAGCAACAGCCGCCCCCGAGCTTGCCCGGGGACCGAGCAGAAAGCCTGGGCGACTCCAGAGGACGCTCCCACCCCCCCTCTTTCATTTCGGGAAACTCCTCATCAGTTTTGGGGGTTTCTGGGTTCCTTTCCCCCCCACCCCCAAGTCCTAGTGCTATTGTGGTGCCCGTTGTTTACCTCGGACTCTGGCTGAGTGAGAGCGTGGCGACTTTTTGGGGGGAGGGGGCGGGGAGTTGGTCGCTGCTGAGGCAGTGGAGGTGGCTGGGGGTGCCTTCTGATTCTCTTCCCCCTCCCCTCCCCCCAAACCCTCTCTCTCGCCCTCCTTCACTCACTCGGCTCCCCAGACGCTCGCAGCCCCGCGTCAATGGGTAGGGAGAGGGTCCTCGGGGCTGTCGTCAGCGAGGGCCGAATCAAAAGTGGCATTCTAGTGCTTTTCTGGGGCTTTTTTCGCGACCTTCTGCCCCCCACCCTCGCTGTCCCCCGGTAGATGCCCTCGTTGGGGGTGCGAGGCTGTGGGAAGAAAGTTTAAGGTTTGTTAATATTAGTCGCAATTGTTGGGGAGGGCGGTGGGGGCGATTGGAAGGGAGGAGAGGTGGCCTTCCCCTCTCTGCGTTCTCTGGGGTTCTTGGAGAATAATATTGCAAGTGACAGCCAGAAGTAGACTTTCTGTCCTCCCACCGAAGAACCACAGCGAGCTGAGGGAGGGAGGGAAGCTAGGGGACCTTTCTTTTTCCTTTCTGGAGACCTTGTCCGCAGTGATTTTTTTTTCTTTCTTTTTTTTTTTCTTTTTAAGAGAATCCTCAGTCACTACCTGGCCTGCCCAGCACCACAACAGTGTATAAGCTCATAACGGGTTTTGCTTTGTTTTTACGATTTCCCCCCCAACGAATCACTTGTCAGATCAATTTTATCTTCGCCCTCCTCCCTACGTCCCACTCTCCCCTCCTCCCCATCGAAAACCCGTTCTCTGAGGTTAGACATTTTACAAACCATATATGTTGTTTTTCGAATTGTGATTTTTTTTTTTAACAGCCCCCACCCCACCCCATGGCTACTCTTGTAGACGTTTATTTCTGCCCTTCCCCCGCTTAGGGGGGCGGGGGTAGGGGAAGAGAAAATAATACAATTTCAGGGGAAGTCGCCTTCAGGTCTGCTGCCTTTTTTTTTTTTTTTAATTTAAAAAAAAGACAGAAAACATCAGTCTTGAACTTCTCTTCAAGAACCCGGGCTGCAAAGGAAATCTCCTTTGTTTTTGTTATTTATATGCTGTCAAGTTTTGAAGTGGTGAGTTTCAGGTCGGTTTTGCTAATTTCACTCAGTAAAACTGCAGTGTTTCTGTTTCTAGATAGTACTTTGCTTCTTTGTCTCTTTAAAAGGTCACAGTGAAAGCTTGGCCTGGATCATGCCGGCCATATGGAATGGATAAGGGCACAATCTTTTAAAATGTGATTGTGTGGGGGCGAGGGAGGCAATCCAGTAAGGAACTCGTTGAAAAGGATCCCATAATGCAAAAAATAGGTTCTTGAAACCGGATTTTCGTGCTTTTTTTTTTTTTTTTTTCCTTTTTAAGGGAAATAATTGTTGTGTTTGAGTTCACTGTTTTAATTCAGTAATTATCACTTATGGACTTAGTTTATGGACAGGGAAATGGGATTTTGAGAAAGTAGCCTGCTTTATGTGTGACAACCAGACGTTACACTAGAATGTATTTTAAAATGTGTAACTCAAAAGAAACTCTTCAGCCTGGCATCTGTTGAGACCATAGTTAGTTCCCCTGCTGTCAGTCCAGCAGGCCCCATGGAGACTGCTCTTTGCAATTCCAAACTGAGGTTTGGTGAACTTTAGCCTTGGGCATAGAGTTTAAATGAGTAAATTGGGTGTTTTATGTGCATGTAATTTTGCTTATAATGTAAAGCTTTTTACAAGATGACTGAGTGTTTAATAGACGCTTAGGTGGGTATTCAAAGGACAATTTTGCATGACCTATATGATGTTTTGATTGTCAATACATTAACTAAATTATAATCTATCATTTTCATTTGCTGTACAGTTTATAATGCTGTTAAGCCTCATGACTACTTAGTATGTTTTGTAGCATTAACTTTGATGCTGTTGTCTACTCAGCCCCCCTCCTTTTTTTTTCTTAAATTGCCCCACGGGTTAAGTATTTTCTTTTCAAATCATGTTTTAAAATTCATTTTCTGCTCTAGGGTAAGGCAACCAATTTCAGAAAAAGCAGCTTTGTATTATAAATTCACGTGAAACATTATAAAGAGTGTTTTGAATAAGTTAATAATCATCACTCTCTAATTTTGGCTTTAGTTTAATGTAATGGAGAATAGTAATGTTGATAAAAAGTGGTTAAAAGAGGCACATTTATTCTTAATGAACCTCATAACCAAAAACAGATGGGACCTCTATCAACGGCAAACCTTTAGTTCTCAGCGTGCCACCCTGGAGTACAAGGATAAATAGCCATTATTTCTCAAACTTTAGAGTTCTTCAATTGGCATTCTTAAGGTTGCTTTTAAGCCTACAGATGACCATTGCTCCCTCCTCCCCATTCATTTCTTTTCTTGATTATAATGGACAAAGTAATCTATGGTTAAAGAGAAAAACATGCTTATAGAAATGCCATGCTGATACAAGCTTGTTTTCAATAAATCGGATCTAAATAGGTTTTCTAGTGTAATATTTTGTTTTTAAAGTACAAGTGATGTCAGATTACTAGGCAGCTGGAAGAATGTAGTAATTATCATATTCTGATTTTCCTAAATATGATCCCTTCCCCGTTAATATTGGTAAGCTCAATACTTCAAGTACTAGGAAAGTTCATAGAATAATTCTACTCATCTGTTTTTATCAATTCGAGTTTAACATGTATTTTAGAAATGATTTTGATGTGCTCATTGCTTTATCAGAAACGGTGTGAAAATTGATTTCCATCATATAAGTGAAAATAGTTATCTATTATTTTTTTCTGAATTTAATTAAGATGTGGACTTTATTGCATACTGAGGTTATTTTTGAACACTGGTTTTATCAAAATCATTAAGGTTGGTTTTTTTTTTAAAGCCAGTTTGGCTTTTGAATCCAATGTGCATATCACAAAGTATTTTCAAGTTTTTTGCTATATAAATTGGCATTATATTTCTAGTGGACTCCTAAATGTTAACTCCAAAACATGTGAGTTATAATGCTTCAGTACCTGGGATATTTGAAGAAATCTTCCACTTCTATCCATTTACTTAGAGGTGAAATGACCCAATCACACATTTGAGCCAAGACTCGAGATCTGTAGCAGGTCACATAACTCTTGAAACTTTGACAGTAGAAAACTTTTTCTACAAATTAACCTACAAAGCCAGTGGGGAATTTAAAAAGCGATGTTTGCTACCTTTTGAGGTGGTATATGTGTGCATATATATTTATGTATGTATATTTTTTTCTCATAAAAATTAAGCTATATGTAAAAGGATACATCAAATTTAAATAATATTTTGGGGTGTGGTAACTTTTCCATTCTTGATTAAAGTGTTGCTGTTCTGTAATGAGTTTCTAATTTTTTAAAATTGAGACTACATAAATACAATTTGTTACTTTCTTTTCTAGGTATGCTTGCAGTAATTCTTGTTTTAAATTAAGCCCATTTCCCCCCACTTAGTTTTGTTGGTGGGTGACAAATTACCTTTTATTCATGTGTGTTGGTACAGTTTTCACAAATTATTCAGTTAACTTGAGTGGAAATATAACACTGTTATGTAGAAATATAGTAATATCTGAATTATATATCTAGCTAGGTAATCCTACAAATACCTTATATTTGTGATGAGAGATTATCTCGGGGTAAAACGTTACATTGTGTGTGGGGGTGGGGTGGGGTGGGGTGGGGAGAGAGAAAGAGAGAAAGAGACCGACCCCACTCACCCAATTGTAACATGTCTTCTTTTTAAATTCTGGCAGGTGATCTTTAGAGGGTAACTGAGTATGGATCATTTGAACGAGGCAACTCAGGGGAAAGAACATTCAGAAATGTCTAACAATGTGAGCGATCCGAAGGGCCCACCAGCCAAGATTGCCCGCCTGGAGCAGAACGGGAGCCCGCTAGGAAGAGGAAGGCTTGGGAGTACAGGTGCAAAAATGCAGGGAGTGCCTTTAAAACACTCGGGCCATCTGATGAAAACCAACCTTAGGAAAGGTAAATACTTTCCAGCCAAATCCTGGAAAGCTGTGAGCCCTGTGTCTACCCAAGGCCACTTTGTGTGTGGGTGGAGATGCAGAACATGTCGTTGTATGTTCTTTTCCTTGATTCTCTTTCTGATCTGAAATTCGTTCCATTCCTGGCTGCAGTGGCAGTTCCGTTTTGAAGTGTAGGCTCTGTGCCTGAGTGGAGCATCTTACTCTACTACCGACTGGAATCATTGGACATTTTTGGATGATAAGGGCTGAATTCAGTATACTGGTCTTAGTTATGCCAGGCTTCCATTGAGGAGGTGTTACTGTAGTAGAGAACATGTAGGTGGTTAGTGCTTAAACTCACCCTGATTAAGAATAAGACACTTAGATTGTTTGAGTACCGCCCTAGCTTTTTCATGAGATGATTAGTTGTAACGCAGTTTCAGAGGTAATGGAAATCATATATGATATGATGTAAAAGTTTTCTGATGTCATTTTTTTGTGTGTGTGGTGTGTTTTCTTAAGAGCAAATTTATTATCTAGCAGTGAAAAAAAAAAACTGACGATTCTAGTTTTTGATTTTGCTATAATTGGGTATTTTTGATAAAAGAAGGGCATATTTAGGCAAGTTTATAAAGGGGGTATATGTAAATGTGACTACTTTCTACCAATTTTACATTGAATTGGTTAAGTTGAACATAAGTTTGACCATGTTCAACACTGTTGTTTATGTAAGGCAGTGCCTATACTGGGTGTAATGTGTGTGCCTCATAATGGTCTTTATTTTGTCTGTGAATAACTGTGTATGGGGTTCAGATTTTCCTTACATTTGCTAAGCACAGGATAAAAATGCCATCTTTTAGCAACCAAGAATATTAAGTAGATAAAGTTAGAAGGCAGAGGAATTTCATTGTGTTTGATGCATAACATTTATCATACAATCATTTATTTTTTCCTTGGTTTGGCGAAAACAAAGAATATATTGATCCTGAAATGAACAGACACAGCAGTCCGTATTGTTAGATCTTTATCTATTAAAAATGGAAAAACAGCACTTCAGCAAATTCTTTGGCCTCTACTCATGATTACCCTATTTATTGATTGTTTGCCAAGAATGTATGCATCTTAAGAAAGCCAGGGTAAGAGCATTAAAAATATAATTTATTATGGCTTTTCAAACAGAGTGCATTAATATTGTACTGTGAAGCACTGGGGCTCTATAAAAAAGACTTTCTGACGCCTGCAAACATATAAGTTCCATAAATTCCTAAATAGGAGATTTCAGCTGTCTCTGGTATTATGTGATATTTGCACAGCAAACTTTAATGCCAGGACAGTTTTAGACAAGGATTCTACAGACTTCACTGCTCCTTATGGCAGACGTGCTGTTTACACAGGCTCATAAACCTTCAGCAAAAGCTTCTAAGACTGCCTCCAGGTTTAAATCATGTGGTATTTTTAGCATTCAGCAGTGACCAGTGCACTCCCCTTTTAATGCTGGAAGGTTATGAAGTTGCTGTAGTTGGAAGTCTCGCCAAACACAAGCAAGCACAAATAATCAGACAGTTCAGGGAAGGCTCCTGTTCAGCATTGCTCCCAGTATCAGGAGGATGGCCGTGACAGTTTGCTGGAAGATTTAGCAGCTAGATTTGTACTGAAATGATACTATTGTCACTTTAGCAATAGCCACCATAATTATCTACAGGGTAAATACATCCAAGTAAAGTCTAAAATATATCCAATATATTTCAACAGTTTGAAAAACCTCCAGTTGTTTCAGAGGTCTAAGGAACGGCATATATAGAGCAAGTCTGTATCATCCAATAAGAGGAAAAATCAATGCGTATGTTTTTGTTGCACTAACCCAACTCTTTGAAGACATCAGGACAGGAGGAGGAGAAACCAAAGTACAGTAATTTCACTTCCTGCTCGAATGCATTTCTTTTCTTAAAGCACTGCATTGACAGTGACTTATTTTCAAAATGCAGTTTTTAATTGTAGAAGGTTCTCTGCTTACTTCAAACAACAAAATTACTAAAGCCTTTTAGTGGTGGCTTTTTTTTGTTTTTCCAAACCTTATTTTTTGGGCATGGTTTCTGTTTGACAGGTGCTAGATAAAAATTGTGGCTGAGATGAGAAAGCACTACTCAAGAAAAAGGGGTTGAATGTTTTTGTTTATTTGCTTAGGAGATTTTGCCAAAGTATCTCCAAGCCAAGGAAGAAATCACCAGTTTGCATATTGCTGTTTTTGCTGTGGTCTCCCCAAGTCGTCTTCTGATCCCTGACAGGTTCTCTCTCTGGTATAAAAGAGCTGAATGAATGATCAGAATATTGGCAAGCTCTGCGGCTTGTTTTTTAATGCCTAGCCTGTTGGGTACCTCCGAATGAGTTTGCAAGCTTTTCTAAGTAAACCTAAAGGGTTTTTTGTTGTTGTTGTTTGTTTGTTTTTTGTCAGAGCTAGAATCTCTTATGAACAGCTCACTAAAGCTTTGGTGAAGATGCACATGTAGAAATATATAGCTGTTTTACCACCAGCTTCTGTTCAGCAGAAACAAGCAAATAGAGCATTTTTAAAGGGCATCTCTGGTGTCAGGAAATCCCGATTTTTTAGCTCTGGTTGGCATGCACTAGACATTTTCAGAAGTTGGTAGGATTCTGCGAGTCCAGAGGGCAGAGCTTATAGAGGCATTAATGTTATAGGACTAATTGGGGATCCTGGGTGCCCTGTTAAAGTAACCCTTGTCATCATTTATGCTAAAGATGATACCCTTCTGGCAGTTTGCCACAGTACAGTTCAGATGCATCTGCTTTTAACCCTTTTCCGTTTGTTATTGGAAGTCTGACAGTACACTGCATAAACACCTTGAGTACTACAGCATTCCATGATTTTAGTTTCTAGAAGCCTCTATTCTAACAGTGGTATGACCTGCGCTTATTAATCATCTGTCTACTGAGTTATTACATTGAATTAAAGTAAATAAAAAGAGAACACATTTCAAGTCTATACAGATTCCTTTATCCTAATCTGTCATGATGAGGCCAGCTTCCTTTTTTCTCTCTCATTTTTATCCCATTTACTATAACAAAGATTGTTCATTTTAAGGACATATGGTTACTGGGATATATTTTTACTCAGGTAGATTAAATGAGTAGCTATAAAAATAAATCTTATTTATCTCCATTATGCACACATTGAAATCATATATTTCGAGCATCAGTTTGGTTAAGTTTTGTGTTTCTTTTATGGAAGCATTAGAATACATATCTTTAGAAAGGAAGAAAAATGAATTCCTCAAAGAATTATTATTTGACTAATAATTTTCTAGTTAAAGATAATTTGTTTGGACACCAAAAGGAGAAGTTTAATGGTAAAAGCATGTAGAAAGCATGAAGGTGGTTCTTTTGAAGACAAGTAGAGTGAGTTACGTTTGCACACTGTACATCACTCACAACAGATCAGACAAGACACTTATTTCTCTCTCGTCAGCATTATTATTTGATCAGAAATGTAATTCTGCATTGACTGGTTTTAGTTAAAGCAGAGCCCAAGTTACCATAGGACCAAGTTATGTTCTATTTAAATGTTCCTATTACATCTTTAAAAAATGAAAGACTATATATGTTTGTGTGTGCGTGCCTGTGTTTCTGTGCACTGTCTGCCTTGGAAACACAGTCTCACTGTTGTAAAGATTTATTTTCATGGCTTAGTTTTTCCTCCCCCCAGACTGTATTTCTGAAGATTGTTGGTTTGCATCTCTTTTTCTCTGTCTCTTTGATAGGAACCATGCTACCAGTTTTTTGCGTGGTGGAACATTATGAAAACGCCATTGAATATGATTGCAAGGAGGAGCATGCGGAATTTGTGTTGGTGAGAAAGGATATGCTTTTCAACCAGCTGATTGAAATGGCATTGCTGTCTCTGGGTTATTCGCATAGCTCTGCTGCCCAGGCCAAAGGTAAATAATGCGTATGTGGGGCTGGAAAAATTGTTTGGCATCCTTTGTTTACCTTGCAGAGAAAGCACTGGATATTTTTATTCAAAGAACTGTAGCTTAGATATTACATTGGTTCCTTATAGACTATGGCTTTAAAAAAATTGCCTTAATTCAGTTTGGTTTAGTTAACACGCATTTTGCTTGTGTGGAATGTCGAGGTAGATTTTTTTTTTTTAAATTACTTCAGCTGAATCATTAGTATGCTTATTGACCTTAATAATCTGCTCCACTGAGGACCCACAAGGAAGTGAGGAGCGTATTTGAGCAGATGGACTGTTGAGAGTCAATTTGCATTTATGACTGAATATCTAGTTCTGTTTCTTTTATTCTGTTTCTGATGGTTTTATGGGCTGTAAAGTATTTTTCAATGCTGATTCCCTTTGCAATAGAGAATCTTATCTAAATCGTAAAGCCATTTAGAACCGGTTCAGCTATGTCTTATTAGAACTTCCTGTAAGTTAGGAAAATGGGGCCTATGTATAGGTTTTATTGATGGGGTTTGATTTCCAAAATAATAAACAACCCTACAGTCATTTACATAATTTCACAATTTGGAAAGCTAAGCTGTGAATATTTCCATTGACCTGCCTTTTAGAGAGAAGGGAATCATTCAAACAGAAATAACAATATTGCTTGTGGTGGGGGCCATGAAAAAAAAAAAAGAACCACTACTGGATACATTATCTGAAGGGTAAAATATTTGATGATATATTCTCTCTATCTGGAATAGGGCTAATCCAGGTTGGAAAGTGGAATCCAGTTCCACTGTCTTACGTGACAGATGCCCCTGATGCTACGGTAGCAGATATGCTTCAAGACGTGTATCATGTGGTCACATTGAAAATTCAGTTACACAGGTGAGTCAGGACAGCATTCTAGGGCAAAACATTCTGCATACCTGATCTTTTGAAATAAAGCCATGTCTGGTCAACCTTTAATTTTTATTTTCTCTGTGTTTCAAAAGTGTTAATTCAAATTGATTTTGTTACCTAACCCCTTCTGCTTTATTTTCCTAACTTCAGGGTAGAATTTAAAAGCAATGTACCCTCCCCCCATTTGTAGGTTTGTGCAGGTTATCAAAAGACAAGACTTTTTATATTTAGTCAATTAAATGATGCATTACAAGAAAGCATTTTACATAAAGTTTACTTAAGAGAAAAATATTTTTGCATATCATGAACAGTGCCATCTGTGTACATTTTGTGAAAGAATGGCTTATTCACTACTGCCGCGATCTTATTTATTTATATATATATTTTTTACCATTTTAATTCGTATGAACAGAGTCATGAAAGGAAAATGGTTAATACGTTAATGCATTTCACGATGGCGCATGAGAAAGCAGTACACCTTAAATTGTCTTCCCAAGCGCATCAGAGCAGGAAGGTAGAAGTAACATGAAAAAATCGCCACCACAGGCAGCTGATGTATAATTCATGCATCGATACAGCAGATGTGTTGTATAAAGTAATTAACTAATCGGAACAATCAGGAGACCGAGAGCAATCTCCAGATGCATCTGTTTGATGCGCAAAATGAAATCTGTCTGTCTTAAAGGAATGTTTTGCAGCGGGATGCAATCTTGTAATAATCCCCTTTCTAATCTATGTCTCAAATAGTTGCCCCAAACTAGAAGACTTGCCTCCTGAACAATGGTCGCACACCACAGTAAGGAATGCTCTGAAGGACTTACTGAAAGATATGAATCAGAGTTCGTTGGCCAAGGAGTGTCCCCTTTCACAGGTACTTACTATAGCATGTAATACATAATAAGACATCATGGGCAGCCCTGAGTTGAGGTTTGATGGGGCTCTGTAGTCTAAAGCAACTGGTATCTGAATCAAGAATCTGCCAGAAATGCAAAGGGACTTGACCACTGATGACTTTTTAAAATATGCTTGATTCATTCTGAACAGAGCCTTTACACTTTTTCTCCCTTGGGGAAAAGAGCAAAGGAAAACCAGCTTAGCAGAAGCCTATGCTAGCTTGTTTTTCAGTTCCTTTCCTGAGTGCTCTGAGCATGGAAGCTACATTCTCCTGAGTGCCCTTATTGAAAGGAAGAGTAAGTGGTATAACTTCCAGGAGCCTCTGGTGAGTGGCAGGGTAAGTGTTAACGTAGAAAATTTCGCCATGCTGCCTGAATCAAAAAAAGGGTAGCGTTTTCGGATACTTGGTTTAGTACCAAAAAAATAAATCAATCAATGTAAAAGAGAGCATTTAGTAAAAACAATTTAAAAACTAAGAACAGAAATCTCTTTCCTGTAACTAAAGGTTGAGTAGTTACTGTTCATTAGGATTTTGTCACCAGTTTTAGGGCATTGTTTACCTGCACTCCAACCCCCCTCTTGAGATGCCTATCATACCATCAGGGATTTTTGAAATGAGACAAAGATTTATTATTATTGTGCTTGATTTTTTTAGAATGAATTTTGATGGAGGGCGACTGAAACTCTAGATAGAGACTGCTCCTGTTTCTAAATGTAAAACCAAACATCATTTTTGATACTGCTCAGCTGATTTCAAATAAAAAGACAGGATACTATGAACCTACTCTTAATGGGCTGCCTGTGTGGTCACTACATAAATGTGTTTAAAATGCCATCCTTTGGTGCCCAAACCCACTGTACGGTCATTCCATGATACAGTATAATTCAAATGTGATTTGGAGTTTTACTAAATTTTTAGTTTTGTCTTTTAATTCAAGTTTAAAATGTAATTCTGAATGTTAGTCTGTCACTCACTTGAACTGTATGACTACTGTGCACATTCCTGCAACTGAGATAGTCTCAAAATGTGTTTCTAATATGATATTCGTGAAGATACTGGGTACCTTTGGAAGGAAGCTTGTGGAAATTTGTGCTGCTGTTTCATGGAAACTACATGCATTTCAGGTTTGCAGCATTACACACCATCAGCTTTGATATTTGTTAGCAATTATAGGAATGAAGCAAATGAATTAAGTTTATATTTAATGATGGCTTTCTATATTCTTTTAAGGTAAGCTATAGCCACAGGTAAAATGTTCTCTGCATTAAGTGCCAATTTCTTGAAATTCAGAGCAAACTCTTTTTGTCATTTTAGCTTATCTCCTTTTATCCTCCCTCGCTCACCCTAGGAGTAGAGAGGATGTGAATTTATAACCATCCAATAAAGTAATTTAAATTAATTAAACACAGTTAAATCAATAGGATGATATAATGAAGCAGGTGACTCTTACCTCTGGGACTTTGGGTTTTACAGACAACTTCAGATAATATGTTACTTGGTTGCTAGCATTTGAAAATGTGAAATATCATAGAAATTAACTTTTAAAATGTTTTATTCAGAGTTAAAATATATGTGTAAACACCCAGGATAGGAATCTCATGTATTCTTGTGTTTCTAAATGTCCGATTGATTTGGAAGTGAATTCAGGCATTTACTGTGAGCTGGAGAAGAGGATGCTAGTACAAGTATTTATTGATATAGGCAGTGAGAACTAATTGTTAAATGACATCAACAGTCAGCCAATAAACTCCACCTCACTGTAGCTTATAAATATAATTGTGAATTTACTTAATGTTATCATGGGAAATGAATTGAATACAGGCAATTATAACATTAAACAAAATGACAAAATGAAATTCAGGACTTGGTTTTGGAGTCATACATTGGTGAATTTCTTTAGCGAAGCCTGTAGAAGAATATGTGGCTGGGTGTAGCTGGAGACCCCTCTGTAATCATGCAGTGGTGAAACTCACCTGTAACTTCAACATCAGTTAACTTCAACATCAGCGGTCTTATCTTTAAAAAAAATCTTTTGAAAATATTACGCATATTTTAGTGGTAGCATCAAATATTAGAAATTAATTTAATATTTAATATTATAAAAAAGTGCAACCTGTGCTCTAAATGAGGGACTTATTTTATATTCTGCTCCATCATTTTCTGTTTCTTTCTGTAGAATGAATCTGATAATTTGGAATGGCTTACTAATGAACTATTTTCTATTTGTTCTTTATTTGCCTCTCTGTCATAAGTTATTAATCTTTAACTAATAACTTGAAATGCATTTACCTAATAACGTGAAATGCAGGCTCTCAAAGGTCTCTAAGCCCAAAATATATGCTGAGCTCTTTCTTTCTCCAGTGGCTCAGATTAGGTGATGAAGATGCTGTGGTGAAAAATACCTAGTGAATAAATATTATACAAAATGGGACCCAACACTAAGAAATGCTAAGAGTTCAGACTTTTTTACCCCCATGGAGTTTTGATTCATTCATTTGAGAACTTTCAGCATACCAGTCAACGCACACATTTTACTGCATATTAAGGGTTTTGTGTTGTTTAATATGATAAAAGAGCTCAGTAGCAATTACAGCTCCAGGGTCCCTTAGTACTATGCTCAGAAGAATGTCCACCCTGTGGGCAGTAGTCTCCCTTTACAGAATATAGGCCAAGAGGGCTGGGAGGAATGGGGAGCCAGCAGGAATTTGCCTGTGGTGTCTGACAAGCCTTAATCTCTTGGGAGGTTTGTCCTACACTTGGTAAGCAGATGTCCAGTTCAGACTTGGAATCTTAGAACTAGAAGATGTTATCTTTCCCTGGTTTTTCCTTGGACAGATGAAGGAGCCAGTGTCCCTAGAGATTAAAGTCAAAATGCTGGTTAGTGATGGAACCCAAAAGTCCCTTCCCAATGATAAATTTTAAAGTAAGTTTTCATTTTAAAATGAATACTTACATTTTGGTGTAATAATGTTTTCTTTGATAATATTTGTAAGATTTTCTTAATCTGCAAGAATTCCATCAGTGTGCATGTGGTTTGATTTATAACTCATACCTTTATTTCTGGTACTGCTTTGCTATCATAAGTTGGCCCAAATAGACTGACATCCATTTGTGAAGTTTTTGTACCACGTGTTTGTTTATTTTGTAAAATGTTCTAAGGCATAAGAAACGCTTAGCTCAGTAGATCTGAGGTTGGGTATTGTGTTGTTGCTTGCTTTTTTCAGTGGATGTGGTTAGATAGGTTGGGTGTTTGTTGTATTCTGAACTGCAAGTAATGACAACAGAATAAAATCTGACTTGGGGACAAGAAAACCTGTGATCATAAGAACTTCGAGAACATGGATTCGGGAGGTAAATTGGGAGTTAAAAAAAGGAACATTTTGATTTACAATAAAACATTTCTTTTTGATACTACTTTTCCCAGAAGTTTTAGAAATTGAACTTAAACACTGGTTAAAAATATATACATTCACAACCAGGATAGATTCATTTTAAGTGAAAGGTCAGTTATTACTTCTGTCAGCCTAATGTCTTCCTTCTAAAAATGTTTAGGTCAGATTTTCCTATGAGATTTTAATCTGATATGTGCATTTTTACTACCTGTCCCTATCATGCATGCATACACACACTCACACACAATCACACTCACATCACAACTTTCACATTTTGAAGGGACTGGATTGTTTTCTACTTCATTGTTTTCTGTTTCTCACCTGGGGAAAAGTAAGCTCCAAGCCCAAGTCCTTCATAAAGTAAGTACAAATTGTCATTTTCATTTTTATGATAGCAAAAGCTGTATAAAATGAATTGAAATTTGAACATTTCATTAGAAGTGATATTGAGAAAAACGATCTTTTGGTTTTCCTTTTCTTGCCAGCATTTCAGGATCTAATATATGCCAGCGTTTTCATTATGCATTGGCCAAACAAATAAAAAAGTAAACAATCCTGCCCTCCTGAAGCTTAGCATTTAACCAGGCTGATTCTCTGAAATCTGACGTTCATTTCCATAGACATTTAATAAACCTCTGTGTTCACTTGGTTTTCAGTCTGATTATAGATAACACTGGAGCAACAATTTTAAAAGCCCTGTTATGTTATAGGTATATATTGTTTTAACTGCACTTTGTGCCATCATTCATAATTTTCGGACTGAAATGACATTTTTAAAAGTTTTTTAGTAAGCATTAATAATCACATTTTCAAGGCAATATGCAGCATCAATATTCACATATTGTATTTCTCATGAAAATCTAGCATGACATTTATTCACATATTCACATATTTATTCATTAAAAAAATATGTATTGACAGTCTGCTGTGTGACTGCAGACTCCTATTTCCAATATAGTAATAAGTATGCTACATCTTAATAGTTGAAGTAATAATAGTTAACTTTCGTTTAGTGCTTTTGGCGTATCAAGAGCGTTTCTGTGACCCTAAGTGTTATATAGTTTTATATCCCCATTTTCAGTTCAGGAACCTGAGGCATTGAATGTTCAAGTGAGTGCCCACACTTAACATAGCTAGTAAAGTAGAGGGGCAAGAGTTCATACCTGGAGCCTGAGAGCTTAACCATGTACCCTACTTGGTCACATATATAGATAAAGGAACTTTTTTTAAGGCATTCTCAAACTAATTCGATGTGCTTTATAAAATACTTACATTTCTCTGAACTACTGATAATTTCCTATTCTCACTACTGACGTTTTTCTTTCATATTTGTGTTTTGTTTTTGTATCTTTGATTTTGTATTTTGTACACTGACTTGCTTTAACAGTACCGTCATCTCATGTCCCTAATGTAGAGCACAAGAGGGTGTGTTGTAGACCAGGGAAACTGACTTCTGGAATAATCTGGTATTTGGGAGGTTCCAAAAGGTTTGAATGGAACAGCTCTGTGGCAGTTACTTGTATCCCCCATCCTCACATCCTTCTGGATCAGTAGGTATTAGGTTGGTGCAAAAGTAATTGCGGTTTTTGCAATTATTTTTAACCTTTTAAACCACAATGACTTTTGTACCAACCTAATGTAATTGAGCTAATAGCCCAGTGTTTTGAACCCACAAGATAGTGTTAGGCATTTGCATTGGAAACAGTGGGAAGTTGAATTTTTTGAGTCTCTTTGAAAGTGTAGACCTTAGTCATCCCCTAGCCTGATATGATGGATGAGGACATAACTGTCAGCTCCATTTAAAAATAGGAAGTTTCCTGTTTGAGGTGTGCTTGTATGATTTTGTTCTTGCCCCTTCTTTCCTCGTCTAATATTACAAATTTTGTTAATTATCATGTATTTTGAGGAATATCATGTATTCTTTCTTTTTTTTAAATTACAACGCTTTTCCCACTCCTTACCCTACTGACCATGAGAATACCAGATTATGAATGTCCACTTACCCAGGCACTGAAGTGCTTGATACTAATTGGATTTTATTACCACTTTCCAACAATCGTATTAATGGTGAGACACATAAAGGAAATGGAAAAAAAACAGTCTTATGTGGGTAGTTGTGTGAATTGCTCAACTTACGCCAAATAATGTTTTTCTGCCTCCTTTTTTGAACCATTTTACTTCATTCTAGTTCCTTTTTCAACTTAGTGAGATAATCTGCTCCGTGTTCATGTTGTAATGTATGGAATCTACCATAGAATTGTCCTCTAAATTGCAGGTTTTTCTTTTTTGAATTTCATATAGCAGGCTAATTTTTAGCCAGTTTAGATACACAAAAATTTTACTGTAGCTTGACATGAGTTTTCTATAATCTTTTAGCTACATTAAATCAAAAAAGCCAAACTTAACAAAGCATCTAACTTAAAATGGATTGATTTCAAATATTTTATGGCCACTATTTTTTCACAGTAGTACAACATAAAAGTTTAAGCCATGCCAATTTAAGGAGGGCTGAACAATGTGTACGTACTTCACTTTCACTTAATAGATTTTTACCTATGCTTTGTTTTAGGTATGAACAAGTTTCCTTTGACCTCAGAAATCACTAATGCAAGGAAAATTAACATATCATGAGAACATTTCCCCTATTTTTTTCTGATTTTCAGAATAATAAATACTGCCAAGGCTTAGGAGTAGACATGGCCTGGACAAAAGCCTATTCAATGCTATTTTCTAATTTTGTTGTAAGTTAACCAAATCATGCTAATCAATCTGATTTTCTTGCTAAAACAGGGCTAGTTTTAGAGTGCTTTTTCAGTGTCTTTTTTTAAATTAAATTTATTGGGGTGACAATGGTCAGTGTCTTTTTTTTCACAGTTACTATTTAAATTTCAAGTTGGGCTTTATCTGGGATCGCTTTTTAAAATCTGCTTTATTTCATGTCAGGTTTGGGCCACATACAAACTCATAAACAAAAAAAAAAAAAACCCCTAAATTCAGAATAATCAAAACAAACAGATAGAGGCACCCATTTTTTCCCCCTTTCATTGGAATCTGCTTGATCATAACATGCTCTGAGCATAAAAAACATAAGAGAGCCTTTAACATATCAGGAGAGCGCCTCAGCCCGGGGCTCTGCAGCTCATTGCCAATTGAAGTAAGGAACGCTCTGGCTGTTGGGACTTTTAAATCTAGACTTAAAAGTTATTTGTTCTGTTTAGCATTTTTAAAATGATTCTATTAGGAATTGTATGTGCTTCAGTTTTAATTTTAACTCATAATGATTGTAAAGCACCCTGGGATGCTTGTATGAGGGGCGCTACAGAAATATAAGATTGTATTGTGTTCTAATATACAATATTATTATGGGGTGCTGGAGTTTCCTCATGGACAATTCATAAGGTTGCAGAATTCCTCATTGCAGAGAGGGTGGCTGACTTCCTTTAATGGTCTCTTTCTTTCTCTCCTTTTTACTCTCAGACTTTCTTTTTTTTTTTTTTTTTAAATATTATTTTGTATTGCAATATTTTCCCACAAAACTGCTAATCTGATTTAGTTTACTCAGAGAGGTTAAAGATGCAAGTCAGATGATATGTGAAAGTTAAGAAAGAGTAAAGCTTTAATTGTTAGCATCATTTGAGATCACATTCTTATCTAGATGACAAGACAGGTTACTCCATCATTGGGTATCACCAGCTGTCCTAGGCTTGTCCCATTTTACTGTCAATCCAGCAAATGTGGAGCTAACCGAAACAAGTATTCACTATTTGAAACTTCACAAATAGGTATTTTCCAAAATGTATTGAAACTCCTGAGTTATGTTAACATAGGACAGAGCTTTGTTTTCTTTTTAGTTCTTAATGGAACTATTTCTTGAAGCAATATATTTTTTCAGCAATTTCATTTTGTTACTTTTTATGTGAGTCTTTATGTGTCATTGCTCTTTGCCATCATTTTGAGTAGTGAACTACCATAGTAGCACTCATTACCTGAGGGTCAAGAATGTGAGCTGTCATTACCAGCTCTGTAAGCTTGGGCCCTGACTGTCCGTGTCTCAGTTTCTTCATCTATAAAGTAGGAAGATAATAGTACTGCTTTTTCAGGGTTGTTATTAGAATTATATGAGTTAATACTTGCAAAACGTTTAGAATAGCATTCAGTTCTAAAGTGTGGAGTAACGTTAGTTGTTTTTCTAAGATGTGGGCATCAAGAGTTTGAAGTTGTACTTGTGGGTGCTGTATGATCTAAGAAACTTTGCTGCTACACAGAAGATTTTGATGTAAGTTTCACTTTTTATGGAAGTAACCCAAAACTTTTCATTTGGGGAAAAAATCAGAGGATTGTGTTATAACTCGTTCTCACCTTTAAGAGACACCTTTAGCATTGCCCACAGAATCATTACAAAGTTCGGATATATTTTAAAATGGAAGTAGGGGAAGACTCAAGCCTTGTGCTTTAAATACGCACATTTGCAAGTTAAGCAAATATGGGACCTTAGACTAGACAGTGTCGAAGAGGATAAAGATGTCTTGTGAGACTGTCGTTTGATGTGAGTTTTTCCCAGTGTCCTTTCCTTTAACTTCCCTCCACTCCCACTCCTCACACTCAAGGCTCTGTTCTCCCTTTATGCACCCATCATAGTACTTTCCACATTGTTTTGAAATTATCTGTGGACTAACTAGGCTCTCCATGTACTCTGTAATTGACTGGAGCAAAGGGACTAAGTTTTATTCATCATCATAGTCAGAGATGCTGGCACACAGAGTAGGATCTCAGGAATATTTGTAAAATTGAAATATCCTCATAGGATTTTCATCATGTTAATTTTATGAACCAATAAACTATGCCAGTGGTTTTATTAGTAACATTTTATATATACTCTTATCTATAGTATCTTACCTTACAAAATATTTTTCCTATTAAACTTAATTCTGAATTTTTAATTTGCCTAATCAAGAGCAAATGATTTCTGAATTTTTTCTAAGATACAAACTGTTTCATAGTTTTACTTATATTTTAATGTTCTTGAATATATATATAAAACTTATATGTTTGTAAGCAGAATAATAGTCTTGGGGATACAAGGGACCCAGAGATCTAAAAAAAAGAAAGCTATAAAAGACCTAATTATACATCACTATTAAGCACAATCTTTAGCAACATATTTCTATGCACATTTAAAATTTTTCTTCCATAATCGAACATGTATTTCAGTGTGGCTAATACTGTTCATTTTTGTCTCAATTGTGTTATATTTGAAATTCACATTTTATTTTTTTACTGAATCTCAAATCCCTTTTAGTTAGTAAAATATCTTTACTAACTTTTCTTAGTTCCATTTGTCTATTTCTCATATTTAAAAATAAAATAAAGAGGGGAAATTTCAATAACAGGGTCAAATGATGGATAGACAAAGATGCTGACGCTGCCAACACAGAAATGCTAATAGTACCAGCCCATGTGAGCTCACAATGTCCATTACTCAATTGATGTTCTGAAGTCTACATTTGGCACTGGAGACTGTTTAGGGCTATAAACATATAATGTGTAAAAGTCAGCTGTATAAAGGTCCAGAATCACCTGAATTTAGAGAGAGCTGCAAGTGTAGATAACTGTTCAGCCATTCCAGAATGGGCTTCAGGGACTTGGTGTGTCCACCGAGCACAGCCCAGCTTGGACCACAAACCTCCACTTATGGAAGGGGCTCATTATTTCATGACATATAACCTGTTCAATACATTTTTACCATTTCACCATAACTTCTAAAGATTTTACTCACCAGTATATGGCATTTTCCTAAACTGTGAAGCAGTTTCATAATCTTGCTAGAGATGATTCAGATTAATTTGTTTTTTTCTCTATGACCTAGGAGTTCAGAGGTAACAATGATTTATATTTAAATCATTGGGAAGGCTTGACTAACAGCTAATAATAAAACTTAGAAATCAAGGACATGATTTAGCCTCCTTAGTCTCCTGTGAAATTTTGGATCAGACCTGAGTGGGGTCCACAAAACCTGTGGCTTCTATGGGTTTGTGCAGATCCTGAAATTATAAGTCACTTTGGAGAGCATATGTGGGTCGAGTTTCCATAGGTTTCATGAGATTCCAAAAGAGAGTTCCGTGGTCCCATCAAAAGCTAAAAACCAGACTGTCTTTTTCTCCCCAATTTTTAGACAGTATGGCATAAAATCTAATAGTGTTCATGTAAAGAAGGGATGCAAATAAGGAATATAGAATCTGTGAAGAGTTATAGATCCTAATTCTAGCATATACTTTTGGAAAAACGGATTGTTCAAACTACTTCAGTTTTTTTTTCTTTTTTCCACTCTGTCGCTTAAAAAATTTTAATAGGCTCTAGTTAGGACCCATAGAATTTGATACAAACTTGGTATCTTTTTTCTGCTGTTTCTAAGCAGATGCTAGAAATTTTAATCTCCATGGAGAATGGGAGATTTAACCCCAGAGGAGCCATCAGAAAAAGAGTCAGCAAACATTGTCCAAGTTGATACAGATTTAGAATTTTAGGAAACAATCTTGTTATAAAATCAAAATCATTGGATTTCAATTTACCTAATAAAAAATTTGTGAAAATCCTATGTGGAGTAGCATAATGTTTAACTTAATGATGAGTATATTTTTAATAATCATAAGCAAGATACCAAGGGACTTGAAATATCCTAAAAATATAGTTGGGGACGTTTACACAATGAGTGCCTGACAATGGATGATGTGTATCACAACGGAATCTTCTTTAGTCACTAAAGGAGACACCATAGGACATCTTTTTGGGAAGACATGTAGATTTCATAGAATGTTAAAGCTGCTAGAAGGGACTTTGGAGATTATCTAGTTCAATTCCCTTCATATTGCAAATGAACCAACGTAAGCTTCTATGTGTAGTTAATTTGAAATAGTACATACTCTTAATACTACTACACCTTTTAACTAATATTTTCTAATTTAAGCTCTTTACTAACATACTCAATTGATTTGAGTAAGAGGGTTTCTGTGTAGTAAGAAAGATCTAGATAGGTGTTTATACAAAAGGACTAGATAGAGAATCTGGTCAAAAGATATTATCTAGTTCTTACGTAAAATTACTTTAATTATGTGGAAAAGTCATATGAACTGTAAACCAACATTTTCTTTAAAAACTATGAATTGCATATTTAAATAATTAAATAAAATTTGGGTTTGAAATGATCACATTTGCATTTTTAGGAGATGTACTAAGACAATTAAAACCAAATTGGATGTGTTCTCTTTGTGCTTCCTTTTGTATTCCTTTAGAGCTTTGTACTGAGTTTCCATTTTTAGCACATTTTAGTAACCCTTATAGGGTTACTTTGTGTGAAAAATGCCGTTTTCAGTCACTGGGATTGATCAAGATGGCAAGAGCTATAACTATGACAATTGGAGTTTAAGTAAAATTTAGAAGTGATTAGTCTCTTCTCAACAAATTGAGATTCTGAATATGCCCCAGTTGTATCTCCCAAGAGAATAGCTTAGAAAGCAATAGAGGATCCAGAGGGAAAGATTTGGGAACATAAGCTAGCATGCACAAACAGAATATTACACTTAGAAATCCTGCCATTTGCTTCTCATAAATTGAAGCCCATTTCCCTTCCTTCCCACCCCCAAATACCAGATGGGAACTACCTGTTAATTTTCAACAAATTCCTTCCATGTCACCATCTCATATGACGCCTTTTAGAGCTTGTTTGCAGTAGTTGATATCCTTTGGGATTAAAAGAAAACCCCAGTTCCTGAGAATCCCTATTAAAATTGTATTTGAATGTGGCGTTGATTCCATCTGATCTGAAATTAAAGTTTGACCTTCGAGTTTTCCACATGCATACAAAAAAACTGCTGGAAAAATTCAGGCCATAGGCAGATAGAATGTGGAGAAAGACATCAGAGTGTATGAAGTTGCACTTCCCACAAAATAAAAATGTAAAAGAATAGAGAGCCAGCAGTTTGACAGATTGTTCAGTAAATGCTCATTTTATTGAAAATTACAAAAAAGGTGCTTAATGCCTCTGTGCCATTAATACAATACATAAAAAGGTTACTGTCAAGATTAGTGTTCCAGTTCTGAAAATTAACTCTAAGGCTTTATGCATCACTCTGCATCAACTGAGAAGTTAAAGGTTTCTGTATATATATTTTGCATGTGCGGACATTTATTTCAAAAAAGAGTTATTTTAGATTTTATGCCAAAGACATTAGAAGTGATGTGCTTTCATTTAAAGCATGGGTATAACCGATACATATATTATAGACAAGCTAGAACCATGAAAATCGCCTTATAGAATTAAACCTGTGCAAGATTATTTCTCTTGCTGCCTCTCTAGAGTATTCCAATTCAAAACATATATTTCTTCCTACAGAAAAAGATATTCAGATTCCTTAGTTGAAATTAATTAGCATTCAGAAACCAGATAGCATGTTTTTGGGTATTCATGAGATCTCTGTTTGAAAAAAAATGTTTTTAACTTGTAGAAATGTGTTGCAACACACAGATGGGAAGAAAAAGAAAAAAAAAATCTCTTTAGCAAGCACTGTGTGTAAAAGGAATATTACATTTTGCACGCTCCTGATTGCTCTGTGTAAACAGTTTTTGACATCTGTCTTTATAGTTTTCGAGGAGAGGAAGACTTTGTTAAAAGAATCATTTTTATACAGCAGTCACCATTTCAGTCTTGCTTTACCTGTATTATGAAAGCAGATGGTCTGCATGTCTTTTGAATATTTATAACTATCAAAAACAATCTCTTGCTATTCACCCTTAGGCTTATGAGATGTCAGGACTGTTCTGGTTGAAAAAAATAATCTTGGGTGTTTACAGAAAGAGGATTACATTAAGCTGAAATGACTATACATTTTCCAGTTTAATATTTGTCCATCAGCTGTTTAATCGTATTTAGATAATTGTGTAAATAAGATGTTGTAGCCTTTGCCCTCTCTGCTGATGGAGCCTGAAAGCTTTAAACATGGGTGAACCACCATTTTGTAGATTTTCTTGCTACCTTCTCCTACCTCAGTTAAACCAACAGCAAGTCTTTAGTAAGTTTTGATCATGGTATCACAGTCTTGTTTAAAAAAAAAAAAAAAAAAAAATAGTGCACAAAATGCCAGTTTGGAGATTCCATGAAATGCTAGGGAGCTGCTAGCTTCCGGTACAGGCTGTTTAGTTTATTAGAGTGTATTGTAATATGCAAATATGGTACCGAACTCCAGTTGCCCTTTAAAGATGACATGGCTTTCTCTTTATTCCCCATGAGCTTGCAGAGCATTGAGGGTATTTGGGAAAACTTTTGGTATAGTGGGGGTTAACTGTTTTTTGACTGGAAGCTGAGCAATCAGAGATAACAGATTTTGCTGTGGTTGGTTGATTTGGCAGAAAAGCATGAACAGTTTTGGTTTAAATGATTGAATAACCTGATTAGCATTGTTTTGGGGTGGGTTTTTTTTGTTGTTGTTAAAGGCACAACAAAGCAATTTTAAGGTAATCAGATCACTGCCTTTTCCCATTTGATGAACCTTTTTTTCAGAAGGCCTCACCTTTCTCCAAACCTCTTCGTTGGCCACTAAAATGACCAGGTAGAAAAATAAAACCATCTTTCTTTAGTTTCTGAATCTGTTATAAATATATACCTACAGAGTATGTCCTATTCTAGCAGAGGTTTGAAAGGATATAACATTTTTAAAAATTATGTAACCTCCACCAATTCCTTCTGGGTTTTTTTGTTGTTTTTTTTTGTTTTTCAGTTTTAGAGACCTGCAGTATTTTAGAGCAAAGGTTCAGAATGTTCTAACTGCATCTAAGTCAGGCTTTAGAAAAATTCCACCCTTACCTTTTCACAATTAGAAAGGTTATAAATAATGTATTTGGCTGAAAAGGAAGCTCAGCCTGTGGCAGATGGTATTCTAGAGTGCCGGGGTTTCTGTGAAGATGGCATTCTTTCAGATCGGAACTTCAGCAGACTCCCAGAAAGAACCAAAGCTCCTCATAGGGAGCAGACATGTGCTTTATGGATCTTAGAAAAGCTTACAACTTGGCTCCTAGGATGAGAGTACCGTGTCACACTGGGGTTATGAGACCCATAGCCAATTTCTGCTGCCTTTCAAATTCTATTTCCCAGCGCTGGGAGCTGTGGCCTATTCAGTGTTTGGTGTTGTGCGTAGCATTTGAACTTGGGATTTAAGCTGACTGAGTTTTGTCAGCCTGATTACTTTATTCCCTGAGCATTGATGTTTTACGTAGACTGGCCACTGAGTAGGAAAACTTGTGATACCAGTTGTGTCTTTCTAAAGTGCTTTGGAGAGCTCAAATGAACAGGCACCAACAAGTGAACTGGAATGACATAACTACTGAGCAACTGTGACTTCTGAGACATCTGTGTGGATGCATTTTGAAAAACCTGGGAAGGGATCTCTTGCAAATTAATAGGATTTTTAAACTATGAGTTTTATTGTGACTAAAAGTGATGGATTTAAAAGATTCATTGACAATTAAGCTGCCATTTACCTTTGACCTTTAAGAGAAAAAGAAAGAAAGGGTTTTTTGGTAGCCTCAGTAATGGCTTATTTTAGTGCCCTTTTATTGGTCATCTAATATGTGCCCAGCGCTGTGATGAGTGCCCACTATTTGGAGATAAGACCCAAGGCTCACTGTCCAGTAAAAAATCAACAGCATGACAAGTGCCATAGTGGTACTATATGTGAGATGTTTGGGGAGTCAGGAAAGGCAGAAGTAGAGATACCTGAAATATATCCTCAGAGATGAGCAGCTGTTAGCTAGAGATGGGAGAGGGCACTGCTCAATCATCCAAGTGAGGGAAGTGATGTGTGTCGTCTTGATGTCAGCTACCAAATACAGGCCAACTTTAGAAGATAGCCACCCAATTGGAATATTGCAACAAGTAGAAATACTCTTTTTCCTTGGTGTTTTCCCTTGTTACCCCTTGACCTGACTTGTAACTTAATAATTTAATTAGTACACTTTTCATTCTTCATAAGAAAATGTATTTGACTTAAAATATATCATTTGAAAATTTGATCTGATACCTTTCTGTTATTTGCAGCGTAGTCTTTTGACCTGAAAGGTGATCATACAGTAAAAGCCCAATGAGGAGATGGTAGCAGAGGGTTGGCTTGTCATAGTAATTAACATCTCTTAGGTCCACACATGGTATGTTCCAGGCACTGTGCAGATTTCATCACACTCATTATTTTATTTATTGTCTGTCCAAGGGCAGATAGTATGTCTCATTAAGTCATTTTTGTAGTGACTTGCCCAGTGCTTGGCACATAGTAGGATTTCAGTAAATACATGCTGAATGAGTGAAAAAATAATCCTGGAATGAATAGATTCTCAGAATAACCCCATGGGGTGAGTGCCACTATCTTTGCCATTTAGGATGGGAGTTGTGATAGAATAGGCAATTTGACTAGGGTCACATGACCAGTCTGTGGCACATCTTAGACATAAATGCAGATTTAGTTGATTCTGTTCATCAAATGAACATTTAGTGTTTATGTAATATATGCCAGGCATTTGGGCTGGAAAAGAATATGGAACCCAGACCTGCATGAACTCACAGCCATGTGTAATCTTTTCTTTTTTTTTTTTAAGATTTTATTGGGGAAGGGGAACAGGACTTTATTGGGGAACAGTGTGTACTTCCAGGCCTTTTTTCCGAGTCAAGTTGTTGTCCTTTCAATCTTAGTTGTGGAGGACGTAACTCAGTTCCAGGTCCAGTTGCCGTTGCTAGTTGCAGGGGGCACAGCCCACCATCCCTTGCAGGAGTCGAAACCGGCAACCTTGTGGTTGAGAAGATGCGTTCCAACCGACTGAGCCATCTGGGAGCTCAGCGGCAGCTCAGCTCAAGGTGCTGTGTTCAATTTTTAGTTGCAGGGGGCGCTGCCCACCATCCCTTGCGGGAGTCGAGGAATTGAACTGGCAACCCTCTGGTTGACAGCCCGCGCTCCAACCAATTGGGCCATCCAAGAGGCAGCTCAGCTCAAGGTGCTGTGTTCAATCTTAGTTGCAGGGGACAGAGCCCACCATCCCTTGCGGGACTCGAGGAATTGAACCTTGTGGTTGAGAGCCTACTGGCCTATATGGGAATCGAACCGGCAACCTTCGGAGTTAGGAGCATGGCGCTCTAACCACCTGAGCCACCGGGCTGGCCCATGTGTAATCTTTTTAAATTAATGTCTCCTTTTGATTGACATAAGAATCCCAAGCTTGTATCCTTAAAAACGTGTATCTCTGTACATCCCTGCTACCTAGGAAAATATTACCAACTTTGAATTTTTGTCATTTGTACTATCAAAACAATAGGTGTTTCTTTATGATTTTCCAAATTTAAGACCACAGTATTGAATATTTTTTCAAATGCCACAGGCCCCATAAGATTCTGAAACCTCTCTTCCCTGCCCTTGAAATTCACTAGTGTAGTCAGATGCCATGCTAAGATTTCAATAAGGATTTTATCACAGGAGGAAGAAAAGAAAGCATCTTGCAATGGGTACATATGAAATGTATTGCATATTATTCCAATAAAAGTTGAAGTGACCCCAAGTTACCTGAATTATGGAATATTTACTAGGCCCCCAAAAGCACAGGAAGATAGATCATCTAAAAAGCTGCTTTGGCATGCATCGTTACCTGTAGGGTTAGCCTTTTTATTTATGTCTTGCTTAGGCTCGTATTTACATTAATCAGAGTTGTCCAAGCACACACCACTTGACAGAGTAGAGAGCATTCAGAAAGACACTTAAAGACAGAGCCTACCAATTTAGGATTAAGCAAGGGCAAGGGAAGCTTTGATGATGCACATATGGATATTATTTTTCACATATGGATGGTAATGAACTACATAGCACTATTACATATGGGCTCTAGTTTTATGAAAATATTTCAGACTTTTGTTTCCTACACTATGTATTCTCCCTCCTACCCCCATATATTTTGCTCACCGTTGGTGTACTGATTCACATTAAATTGAGATGATCTGTTTACATATTTGTCTTCCTAATAGACGGTACATTCCTATAGGCAGAGGGTGTGTCTTATCTGCCTTAGTATTCCTAGTACCAACCAGGCACATAGCAGGTGTGCAATAAAGAGCAAATATGATATATAGAACTAATGGCAAACTGAAGTAGACTGGATATTTGTCAGAAACCTCAGCAAAATTTAGATATTCCAAACATTTCAGAAAATTAAGACTTAAGCTACATCTAAAATTTATATGTACTATTATATTAACATTTAAGAAAGTGCCAGAATGTCTAGGTGTAAGAGTAATAATTTTTTAAAAATTGGACCAAAGTGGAAGAACATCAACTGTCATCCATTTTCAGAATCACCGTTATCCATCAGCGATCTCAATAGTTTTATTAGTGTCTGACTTTATTGATCCATTATTACAATAGAGTAAGGGTGATTGAAGCTGACAGATTGTTAACTGGATCAGGTAATCTTCTGGCTCTGGTTCTGGCAACCTTGCTAAGTATCTTTTTGTACTCTGGACTGAGGAAGAAGGCTCTTAGTAAAATTGCAAGCTACTGGATTAATGGCAGGGCATCATGAGCCCATTAAGAATGTCTTTTTAGAGAAATAAAGTGGGAAAAGGACTATAAAGTAGAAAGTGTCAAAAAAAAATAGATGTCACAACGCCTCTTAGGAAAGATAGCCGTGTTTTACATAAATAATGCAACTCTAGCTTATCCTTCACTGGAAGTTCTTCAAGGTTTACATATTATGGGAATGTATTCATATTACAAAATTAACACTGATAATAGATGTCAGGAGAATCCGTAATAACCAAATGAGACTTAAAGTAGCTAAAAGAAGATAATGTCTAAAAGTATTTTTGTCCCCAAACTGGCTTTTCTGGTTGTTCACTGCCTCCCAAACAATGCTGCCTTCTGTAAACTAATTCACCCTAGACCAACGGAAGTCTGAAATGTAAGTTCTGAGGTTTCTGCACCATAGGAACGGGATAGATTGGAGCTCCAAAGTTGAATTGTTCCTAAGACTCAGTTGGAAATTAACTTAGCTGCGACTCGAGAATATGGGTGGTATGGTTCCAAATAACTGTGAATTAAGTCACTGAAATTACCATAACCAAAATTTGCTAGGAAGAAAACACTTTTCTTTGTTGAAAATGAGTTTTAAAAAATTTGTAGTAATACATGAAAATCATCGTCATTTTTGTCTTTTTTATATGTTAAACTGTTGACTGCTTTCAGGGCTTTTGTTAAAAGCAGGATGAAGACAAGTGACAAAATAGGTCATTTTCTTTTTTGCGGTATCTGTGAGAAATTTAGTAAGCATGAAAAGTATATATTTAAAATTTCTATGGTTTGAAATTCAAAATTCAAGCTTTACTGTAGATGAAGCTAGCAATAAGATTGTAGAATGGTTTTTTGGTCTGCAAAGAATCTCTTTGAATATTGGTTTTCTCCTTGAGGCCAACCTTTGAACAGTGTTAAAGCAGTTAATGCATTTCCAATTGAAATCCAAACAATAGGTGTGGAAAGTACAACTGGTGTTTCTCAAACTTTAATGCAAAGGCAAATACCCTCGGGATTTTGCTAAAATGCAGGTGCTGGTTGACTAGGTCTGGGGTGGTGCTGGAGATGATGCATTTCTAAGAAGCTTCCAGGTGATGTTGATATTGTTGGTCCCTGGGCCATACTTTGAGCAGCAAGGATGGTAGAGTACAGTCACTAAACCTCAAAGTAGCACTTATTTATGAATTACAATCATAGAACCGTCTTCACGTTGTCAGCCTAGGAATAGATGACACTGATGGAGGTTCCATAAATACTAGAGCAAAGCCTGTGGGTTTGATAGCTTGATACTCGTCTCAATGGTCAGCTGCTTTCGACTTAAATAAGCATTTGATGGTCTACTTAATTTTAAGAAGTCGAAGCTTTCGATTAAGTGTAAACAAAAATGTATTAGTACTCAGTTAATTAAAAAAAAATTACAGTTTCCACAATTGAAATCTTTTCTGTGTTCCATCTTGTGCTGCTATGTATTACAAATGTTTCTCCCCTCTTCATGCAGAGTATGATTTCTTCCATTGTGAACAGCACTTACTATGCAAATGTCTCAGCAGCAAAATGTCAAGAATTTGGAAGGTGGTACAAACATTTCAAGAAGACAAAAGATATGATGGGTAAGCAAAAACCGTTGCAGTGGTGGCTACATACCATTATGTGTCATTTGGAAGTTTATAAAAGTCACATCTAAAGCCAGGTCTTTTGATTGCCCAATTAGAGATCAATTTAGAATGTTTCTTTGAGGGTGGGGAGTGGGTATGAGTATAATGAGATAATTAAATTCAATAAATGTTTGTGTTTAAATCAGCCAAACTGACTTGGTTGTCAGACGTGCAGGAAATCGAGGCGTGAGGAAGGGAGCTGTCATTTTTTAACATCTCAGTGAAGACCTAACCAGGCCTTGAATAACTAATATTCGCTGTGATTTCTCTCAGAGATAAATCATGCTTTTATGGTTTTTGTTTCTGTTCCACAGAAAAATAACGTGTCTGTTTCTACATCCAATTTTTAAAGATATTAAATTGTATTTATAGTTTCCACAATTGAGAGCCAGTGATTTTTATATCCCTAATCCCTGGCCCCCCATGTAGGCACTTTAGTGAGCATACTGCTTTACCCTACATGCCAGAAAAAATCATTGCATCATTTCTAAATTTTTAATTCCAGTATAGCATCCTATCATAACATGTAACTTTACGTCAATATTTGTTACTCAAAAAATGCATTAAAATTATCTACAGTGTAAAATGACAGATAAAAGTTGTGTACTGTACTTTAGCATTTAGATTATGACATTTTCTCCCTATTGAGTTGGTTAGTGTTTGCAAAAGCAAACACTGGTTAAGGTTAAGGTTTTAATTTCTATTAATGTTTTTTTCACATGCTTGTACCTTCCAAATAATATATTTTAAAATAATATAGGAGTGGGATGTTTAATATGCATAGCATTATGCCCTGCTTTAAATGTATTTCTGTTTACTTCTATTAACCTTCATTTAATAGCAACAACACCTTCTAAAGATTTTAAGAGACAAGAGAACCTGAATTTTGAGCATGTTTTAGCTTTTAATATTTGAAGCAAAACCATCCATCTACCAAAACAGATTCTTTGCCTTTTATAGCTTAGAGCTATAATGAAGACAATGCATCATTTTTGGAATAATTGCTTGAATTACTATTTCCTGTGAATGGCCCACTTGGGCTGATATCACTGGTAGAAATGGAAGGTTTCTTCCCCAATTCTTAGTTATATTTTGCATACATCAGTGATCATAGCAATATGATAAGTTCCTCTAAACATAAAATCTGAATATGTAGTGAAAAGAGAAATGATGATTAAAATCCAGTCTATACATGGGAAGTACGATGTGCTATTTGGAAAGGCTCACCTGTTTCCATACAGCACCACGCTCAGCTTTTCCAGTCAAGAGCATCAAACCAGTCTCCTCCTTGCAGCAGCTAAGCATTTGACACACTTAGCGCTGACTCTCAGCCAGAACACTGAGAAATCTAGCCAAGGGAGAAACATTCATCTTGGGTAGGTGGTAATAAATTGCAAAATCGTGACAGTATCACCACTGTACCAGAACAACTCCCTGCCCCTTCCCTGAAAGATTGTGTTTATCATCGGGTGATAGCCATAGCTTCTTCAAGAAACATTTGGGTCTTAGCAACATTGGGTAGACTGGCTTCTAATCCAATAAATCATATACTTCATTCTAAGAAATATTTGCAGATCTACCTGCAGCCCATGATGGTTAGAATTAAATGAAGCAAGCCATATAAGATACTAAGTCCGGTGTTCAATATGTACTCAGATATTATTACTTATCATTATGACCACTTTCATTATTTATTATATTGATTGCTTTTTTTATATTCATGTCTGGGTAAAAATTGAACGTACATAATAACATTTATATCATCTTTTATTCTTTCAAACTTTTTGCCTAGAGTAATAATAGTTAATATAGATCATGAGAAAATACTTGTATATTTCTTTTTTTCTTTAGTTGCATATGATGTGTTTTCTTAGCTCAGTTCATTTTTTTTGCCCTAGCTGCCTATAAGTAAATGGCATTCTTTTAGAAGCTATCTTTAGTAAACATTGCGTATAAGCCTTCTTGGGGTAATGAGAATGAATAATAGTTTGACCCCAAAACTAGTACATAGAATTTGAAAATAATAGATGTATTTCATGCCTTAAATCTAAACCACATTATAAAATTAGATCAGAAGCACTGTCCCACTTTTAAAATTTGTGGATTTGTGCAGAAGGGGAAAGGAACACAGTGGGTTGAGTTCCATCTTGAGATTTTCTTAGTTTAATTGGGTCTTAGATGTGTCCTGTGCCTACTGTTTCTATTTAAAAAATGATCAGAAATCCCATCAATACCCATCATTGTTGGCTTAACATAATTTTACTTTTTGTCCATTTTAGTTGAGATGGATAGTCTTTCTGAACTTTCCCAGCAAGGTGCCAACCATGTCAACTTTGGCCCGCAGCCGGTCCCAGGGAACACAGCCGAGCAGCCTCCATCCCCTGCGCAGCTCTCCCATGGCAGCCAGCCCTCTGTCCGGACCCCTCTTCCAAATCTGCACCCTGGGCTTGTGTCAACGCCCATCAGTCCTCAATTGGTCAACCAGCAGCTGGTGATGGCTCAGCTGCTGAACCAGCAGTATGCAGTGAATAGACTTTTAGCCCAGCAGTCCTTAAACCAACAATACTTGAACCACCCTCCCCCTGTCAGTAGATCTATGAATAAGCCTTTGGAGCAACAGGTTTCAACCAACACAGAGGTGTCTTCCGAAATCTACCAGTGGGTACGTGATGAACTGAAACGAGCAGGAATCTCCCAGGCAGTATTTGCACGTGTGGCTTTTAACAGAACTCAGGTTAGTTTTGTTTTATTTGTTAATGATTCTTTAGTGTCTTTCTTTGGTCCCATCTATACTAATGTTTATTCTTTTACTTTGTGCTAACATCCTTCTTTCTCTTCATGGGATCAGATTGTCTGTTCCTGGTGGTGCCTAAGTTTTATCATGCCTTTCTCTGTCATAAACCTCCTCTACTAAGAGGAAGCTGTGTACAAATTGATCCTAATTTAGGGGCTTTGAAAGATAAATATCAAAAATGTTTCAAACTAGCATTACCTGTGCTTTTACATAATGGAATCACAGACTGTTAGTAGTGGCAGGTTGAGAAAAGTTGCATGACTTGGTGTCATGCAGGATCTCAGCTCCTGCTCCCCGCACAAGAACGCAGGACATGGTGAGGCCAAAAAGGAACAACGGAGCCATAAATAGGGGAGTCATACCACTATATTCTCTCTGGCGGCTGGGTTGGAGACACAGGGAGCAGGAGCCACACGATGCACAATCCGCCCTACGTTTCTCTGCCAACCAACCCCCTAGCGTAGCCACGGCAGTTATATTAGTGGCTAATGACTAGCCGGTAACAGCTAATGGCCACCCAGCCACAGCGGATGGCCATCTAATAACTGAGCCAGCACCTTTCCATGTGAGGCTGAGAGTCTGGAAACTGCTCTCCTGGACTCTGTCCCCACACTTGGTCAAGGCCACTGGTAGGATTCCAGGCTTCTAGCTTACTGTCTTTCCCATGTTGATACCTACATCAAATATGAGTATATAAATATGCCCTACTGAATTCCTTTACAACTTAAAAAAAAAAAAAAAAAATTCTTGGGACTCAATAGCAATTTCTGCCATTTAATTCCAAGTAGCCATTTAGAAAAAATATCTGACTTACTAGCATAAAATGTTTCTTAGCTTTGTCCCCTCCCCTCTTTACAGTATTAGTGTTCTTCCCAACCTCATGAAGAGGCCCTGGGGTAAGTTTGATCTGCAGGCCTTAGTCTGCAGACTTCTCATCACTGAGATCTGCATGTACCCCTTGGGTCCACGCCTTTGTCCTCCTGGGCAAATTCCTGTGAAGATATTATCATCCTGGAAGAGGTTTAGAGGGACAAGGAGAAAGGGTGATAAGAGATGAGAGCCCTGTGAGAAATATAGTTGAAAAGTCCTGAACAAATTCTATTCAACTGTGAATGAGAAGATTTCTAATTTCTTTTTTTGGAAACTAGTATGGTATATGTGGTGTTTATTTTTGGCCCAGGCACACACGCAAAAACCCCCAAAGAACATGTAATTTTGATTAGAATGAGGACATTATATACTTTCAACTTACTTGTTTTACCACTGTTCTTTCTTTTGTCAATTTTTTGGGGGGACCTGACACATACTTTCCTCTCATATATAAGTTATTTTGCTTATTACATGATTAAAAGAATACAATTCTGGTACAAAAATAATCTAGTATTAATTCCTTGTTGGCATAGCTTCCATACCTGCGAGAATCCCAGCTGTGTCTTATTTTTGGCTTCCCTTAACTGGATGGAAATTTAGGCGGCCTTTAACTCAGTGTTTATTTTCAGTTTCTTTATCTGTTTTTTTGTACATAATTTGCCTATTTTAAAAAAAAACAAAAACAGTTGCAGAACGTTATGTCAGGTTAAAATTGTATGATTTTTACCTAGTTCTGCATTTTCACAACTTTAAAAAAAAATGTGTTCATTATTAGCTGGTAAATTTAATATGGTACCAAATTCAGCTGGGTGGATAATTATTTTAAAAAATCAAGTGAATGAAGGGATGGATGAATGAATGAATCAAAAGTCAACCTTCTAGATACTGCTGTTTCTGGCAGCATTCTTTATTTTTGTAAGAAGCAGTCACTGCTAGTAGTTCTCAGTACTGGGCAAAAAATAGGTCTGTACATAAAAGTTCAATAAAATGCTTGTTGAATTGAATTTAAAAGCCCACAGACAAAGACAACATTGATATAGACACAAATGACATATAGATTTACTGATAAGTATTTTAAAAACTGAGCAAATTATTTCTTAAAGCATTGAGGGAAGTATATTTTGTATGGTGAAGAATGACACAAGTCCAGCTGAAGGGTATGAGGGTGACGTTGCCACCCCTTGGTACTGTTTTTCTTCTCTTGGGTTATGATGTCACAGCCATTACTCTAAAGAGCTGACCATTTGTTCTGCCTTTCTCACACTGACAAATTCCACAGATATCTGTAGGATTTGTTACTAGATAAAAGGCCAAACTATCTTTTTATGCCATATTAATCTCTTTGAAAAGATAGTCATCTCTGGTTAACATCAAAAACAGTAATGTTCTTTTTCGGAGGATGAGAGGAGAATGAAAACCTGGTGCAGCTTGATCTCAATCTCTGTTTATTAATAATAGCCAATTAAAAAAAAAAAGTCATTACCAAAATACTGTTTGGAACCCTGGGTGATAGAGGAGTTTGGTTTTAAACCTTTATGTTGATAAGCGGTACTCCTCAGTGGAAGTGGATGTTGAGCCGTATTTGAAGCTGTTTGATTTAAGTAATTTTCCATGTACATTGAATTGTTCACTGTTGGGGAACTAGGTTTTGAACACTCAAGTGTGCATGTATTTTAGCTGGTCATACTAAAAACCACACACATGCTTGTGTGTGCACACACAGCTGCATTTATTTTAATGATTATACATTCATATGAATGCATGTAGTGTGTTTATTTCAAAGTGTATGCATTTCGGTAAAAGCAGGTGCAGAATGAGAGTGTATGGTGTGAGTATGGAGTACGAAAATACGCATGCTAATGCATATGTATAGACAAGGAGCTCTGCAGAGTTAAATCGCACATCACACATTGTGTGCACTTATTACAATGTGCAATTCCAATTCCAAGTTTAAAAAATTAATGTAAAATACATACATACAAATGCAGTTATATATGGTGAGGTAAAGACATTGGTGCCTTATAAACAGTGTGGTAAAACATCAGAATAATACATAATGCTGTTATGATGAGAAAATTTGGTCGTTGACAGCTCTGTATAACTTTAAAATCCTGGATTTCATGTTTTAACTCTTAATTGGAGAATTTTCTCATCATCTTAATTGGGTGTCCTAAATCAAATCATAACCCCCCTCTTAAGACTTTCACACATAATTATTAAAGAAAAAAAGTCTACCTTTCTGAAAATTTATAGTGAAATGTATATTATTACTTGTTTTAAGGACTTTTTCCCCTTTTGAATTGATGGGCATATGTTCTTTAATTGCTACTGAAGACACCAGCTTTTAGCATGTATCATTCATTCAGTTATGCCTACTTGATATCTTTTTAATGGAAACCTGTGGCTAAAAATAATAGCCAAAGCTTCCAGATTTATACTTTGCTATATATGCCAATTCACTTCTCTGTATTATTGCTATTAAAGGTTGTGATAGAAGAAAATATATTCTTTAGTGCCTTTAAAAAAGTAAAACCCAGAGTTTAACTCTAATCCCATTCTGTGGCTTTTTCCCTCCCCCACCCCCTTGTCTTTGGCACACTTTATTTTCCAGTAAAATGAAGAATGAAGATGGATTATTCAAAACTGATAACAGTAATGGACCATCATGTAATGTTTTATTGAATTTGAGTTCTGTAAATTATGTGGTGGAGAGAAATTTGCCTGCTTAAGTATAACAGAAATTGCTACTGTGTTTCTATAATTCTTCACAGTGTAATTTAAGAAAAGTCCACTATCCATATCACTATTGAATAAAAGGTAAAAAGGTGCTATTACCCCAATGTGACAGCTCTCGTTTAGCCTCCCAAATGACAGAGATAAATGTGTCTGCTTATAACATATTTGGCATGAGTCCAGCCTAGTAGGTGGAGTTTGAAAATAGTCTTTCACCTGGACATGTGATTAAAAATTCACCAAACGACAGAGGCAGGTAGCCTTGAAGAATATTCTACATATTTTCTTTTTAGATGGGAGGTTTTATCAAATCATATTTTCCTTCTGAGGGCTTTGAAGTTCCATGAAACTGATAAAATCTATTTGAATCAGTGATTATGTTCAAAGAGGAGACAAACGGGAGGCCAGACAGGCTTTTTGTTCAGATTGGCAGTCTCTTTTGCTTATCTGCTGTTTTAAAGAATTCATAATTAGCAGTTGGAAGTACTGATAATATTTATTGAAAGTTTTTTTTCTTTCTTTTACAATTACTAATGAATTTTACTTGTAATAACTTGTAAACTCTTTTTGGAACGTAAAAAAGCTTTAGGAATTCATCAGTAAGTTCACCTTTTAATGGAAAAATAAGAATTCTCAACCACCATGAGATGACAATACAAAATCATTTTTTATTTCCATGTATAGAGCACCTATCGAATTATTTGAAGCTGTGAAGTCCCAATGAAAAGCAGCTTCTCATTTCCAATAAAAATATTCATGAGGAGCTGGTAACTTACTACCGAACAAACATACAAATTCTCAAGTTCTTCTCAGAAACAAGATGGCTAATGATTTTAATTTCATTGAACAAATTTATTGAATACCTATGGTGCACAATATTGATGACTTGTTTTAGTCCTGGTGTTTTAACACATTCTCTGAATTAGCAAGTAGGTACATGATGACCTTGACATATTATTTTTTAGCACAAAGAAGAATTTTTGGTAAGAGATCCCTCCTATTATCCTCTGTGAGGGATTACTACAAATGACCTTGACCTAACTTGGCAAGTCTGAACTGTATTTTCGACTATGGAAAATGGGAAACAGGGGCCACATACGTCTTGAATCCATAAATGCAACTGTTCTGGTAACAGTAACCTCAACAGGACCAAAATATTCATTCCCGTATCCAGAATCTAATAGCAGTCATTTTGCATCCAGAATTTTTCTCAAGTGACATGATTTTTTTTTTGTAATTAACACATTCTAATCAAAACATTTTTTAACAATATTTTCAAGCATTTCCACCAGGGGGCACTCCCCTCATTGAAAGCCTGGGCCAAAAAATAAAATAAAATTTAAAAAACCCCGAAGATTTCTAAAACACCTGAGATGTCTACACTGGCTGCCTTAGAACTCTTTGAGTGTCCCAGGGTTTAAGGTACCACTTTAGACCTTCAGCATATTACAAGCAGAAAAACTGCACTTGCTCCAATTGAATAATTAAGTGGAAATAAAATTTTGCCCCTAAACCACTTTATATGCTCAAATGGGAAGTCATGCCAACATCAAAATATGGGTAAAGAAATTTCTAAACTCTCTCCCAAGTGACCAACCTACTGTCTTCTACTTTATACCATATACAAATGTCTTATTAGCAAGACTTGATAGAGAACATTATATATTTTTTCACGTTTGTTTTTCTCATTATAGTTCTCTGCTGTCTCAGGAAATATTTTTCAAGAAAGAGATGATATGTTATTATTTTGTTATTTGAAATTTATAAATGTCTAATTTCAAATCTCCCAAATATAATAACATCCTAAAGGTTTATAGACTCTCTTTTGACCTAAGCTATTTTTTAAATTATTGAACACTTAATGTAGATAAATATCTTACAGAGTGCCGCATAACTTTTCATTGAAATCTCACCTTAAGTAAATTAATATTTACCAATAGAATTTACCCATGGATAGCATATCTTGTTTTTAAGTTTCTATCACCTATTTGCGGTTTTTTTCCTTTTGTGATCTGAATATACATAATTAATCCACTTAGTAAATATTTATCACTTACATGGTAGACATTGTGCTGGGATGACAAAAATGAATATTAGATTATTATACTCAAGAAATTTGTAACATTCTATTTCGGTGTATTGTATGTTTCTATCTCTCTACTTCTGTTTGGTTAATATACATTACTTTGCCAAGCACACTTTTTGCTACATAACATTTGGTGGGGATGAGTGGAGATCAAAGATTATTTTTTTACACCTATTTTCAAACATTTTTTGAGACCTGTATTTTTTGGTTTCGATGTGACACATCAAAAACACAGTCAATCTAATTAGTTGGCCTTGTGAAAATTAAATAGCTGGGTGACTGCCTGTTTGAATTTTAGTTAAATTGACTGGATATTTTGTCTTGTATAAACACAGTTGCAACATTAGTTATCAGTATTAAGAATGAAAGGATACATGTCCTTCATTCTTTAGTCACATTTCTTATGGTGAAACTGAAAGTTTGGGTCCAGTTTCCAGACTTCACTTGCGTACACCAAGTGAGAGATTAAAATTTACTCTTAAGCCCCCTGAGCCTATTGCAGGTTCTTTTCTAATAGCCAATAAATCATTTTTAAAGTGGACAGTGTGTTTTTACTGTCTGCACCCAACTGTTACATTTGGGTAATATGGTACATTATCCCTGAGGAATTGGAGACAAAACTAGGTTTGCACTTCTAGAAAACCATGAAAAAACCCAAATGTCATAATCTTGGGGCTTGATTATTTTGACATGACACTTTACCTTCCCTTCTCCAAATACACCCTTTCACCCTTTCTGCAGGGTTATTGGAAAGTGAAATTTGCAAACTGGATAGAAATCTTGACAACATTTTATTCTTAGCTATATTGTGATAAACAGATATTCTCCCAAATGCAGAAAGCAAATATGCCTTGGTATTCCAGGCATTATTTCATATACAAGATTGAAGAGGTAAGTGCTGCCAGCCCCTATCAAATGGACAGAAAAAATTTCTAATCCTTCTGTTTTATATGATCCCTTAAACAAAATTGGGGAAAACCACCCATTTTTTGAAAGCATTTTTCCAAAAGTTAAAAAAAAAAAAAAATGCTGTATTATTTGGGGGAGAGAGACATCTTAAAGGAGTTTACTAATGGTTTGTAAATTTCTTCTGTCATTAATAAGTATTTTTATGCCTCAAGAAATTTGACAATTACAGAATTTGATAATATTCTTTTCTTTGGCATGCTATGATGGATTTTTGTAATGTGGAAAAGGGGTTATGTATTTCAAATTTAATCTATGGTTTCTGAAGTTCAAAATTGCAACCTGTTACCTGGAGTAATCAGTATATAGTTTCTTTAAATGGTAAATAGAAAGAATCACTTGTCATTGATTCTAGTAATTTGAAAATTACGGAATAACTTAAAATATTTTTGTTGGTGAAAACAGCATAAGTCTTAGATGATGCTTTCCTTAAATTCTTTTTTCTAATATGTTGCAGTTCATTTTCTACGAAAGTTCTGTTTTCTGGAATTGGCTTTGTATCTTTACATATTGGGCTGTTGGCATTCCACTGCCTTTGTCTAGGCAGCTTGAGAACTATACAGCTCAATGCTGTTGTATTATGAGCATTTCATTTATCCTTAACTTCCCTCCATCGTCTCTCTGTGAAAGATTTCATGGCATGTTAAGCTACTCAAAGGAAGGAGATCAATTAGGCAGTTTCAGTTTATGTTATATGTAAAGCAGATGCTTAATAAAATTAAGAATACAATTGAGGCTCTCTTCTCTACCACTTCAATTGTAACTAATATATTCGTATGTAGAATTAATGCTTCTGACTGTTCATTTTCTAAACAGTGGAGAAGAAAAGGGAAGGATCACTGCTAGCTGGGCCGAGAATGGGAGCAAGCTCACTCATCCAGTGTCTGTCATTCCCTGCAGGGCTTGCTTTCAGAAATTCTTCGAAAGGAAGAGGACCCCAAGACTGCATCCCAGTCTTTGCTGGTAAACCTTCGGGCTATGCAGAATTTCTTGCAGTTACCGGAGGCTGAACGAGATCGTATTTACCAGGATGAAAGGGAAAGGAGCTTGAATGCTGCCTCGGCTATGGGTCCTGCCCCCCTGATAAGCACACCACCCAGCCGCCCTCCCCAGGTGAAGTCTACTTTTCCACATTGCCCTTCTTCTTTCGCTTTTTTAAAAAATATCTAATGAAGAATCTTGACAAGAAATTAGAAAGAGAGATGGATAGATAGAGAGTTTAAAAAATAGAATGCAGGTTGTTGCTTGAGGAGAATTTGGTCTCAAATCACTAATTATGATATAAAAACAATAAGCTACTAATTAAGGGAAAGAAAATTGCTTTGTGTTGCTTCATCTTTGGGGTTCTTTGTGGGTGAAAAGTAGTCGTTAAATGGATATTTGTCTCTCCTACTATTAAGTATAGAAGTATTTTAAACTCAATGGGAAAAAAGTAGTAAAGTCAATTTTATCCCTGTGAGTTCTAGAACTGCCATTTGAATCGTAAATAAATAAAAATAAATAAATAATTCCATTTGTATTTATGCTTTCCGATACGAACTGCAGCTGGTACCAATTACACATCATCTCGTTTGTAATCTTTCATAATTAAGTTTAATACAATCCTTGAAGGCAGCTTTAAATGAGGCTGATAAGGAATTCTATCCATATTCCCAGAAATGGGCACATTTTCTATTTTCCAAATTTTTACACTTTTTAGGAAGGACCATTCACCGCCCTGGTAACTGTGTGTATGTGCATCTATATTGTTATTTTTTTGTTTAAATCAAGTTTAAAAGGTAGCCTTATAACTATTATGAGAATTGAAGAAGTTAATTTTCAGTACAGACTATTAGATAAAAGTTTGATAGTGGATTAGACTTATAACCCACAAGCAAATATATTTCTTACACATTTAATTTACAGTACGTACAACTCTTAAAAATAAGGTCAGCTTAGACTAAATAAAAATCGAACATGGAATATAAACTTAAACTATTTTGTAAGCTAATGTGATAATGAAATTATATATTGATGTTATAGTAAAATAGTAAAAAATAATAATACATTTCCAAGTATAGAAATATGGGAAAAGCTCATTCAACACTAAAAACGAAACTTCTACTGATAGTCGATAAATAAGGAAGAGACATAATCTTTAGCCACTGTTGAGGATCTTAGCCTGCATATTATAATATTCCGAAATGATTGTTTTTTTAGGAATGTCACAAAGTCCATTTTCTCCATTTTATTTAAGGAAAATCAATTAGGTCGTGATTTCTGTAGGAGCAGACTGTAAGGAAGTCACTATGAATAAGAAAGTCATGTTTCTCTAGTAGAAAAGAAAGGCATCTGTATACATACATACATATCCACCTGCCTACACACACACACACACACACACACACACACACACACACACACAATTATTGAATTTGATCTATAAAGCTTTCTATGAAACATTTCTTAATGAAAAGGATGAGGAACTCTTTATATAGATGTAATTTTCGCAAGAGTGACTAAACAAAAACTACTGTACTTGGATTTGGTTTAATTCTCAGTAGGGTGTTTAGCGTTCACACACCGTCTTTACTTAACTTTGCTCCTATCATCACTGAAAGGCCTCTGGTCAGACAGCAATCTGCCTTATCACTTAATCTGCAATACTAACAAAGGGTGGATTACTTAAGACCAGCACGAACTTTAGCATTGAGTGGCTCCTTTTTTTACCTTTTTTCAAATTATCCAAATATTTGACTTAGCAATTCTGAATACAGCTTTTGTTTCTAATTTTGCTGGGATTTTAATGTTTTTGTTTTCCAAATGTGATTCTGCTATTCTTAGGTATCAAGTTGTTTTTTTCTTTAGCCAAAGTTACATTAATTCTTAAGTGATATTTGTTTTCATTTACTATTAAGATCCTTTTTAGTAGCTTTCATATATATGTCTAAAGACTGTATCTGCTGATAAGTTGCAATAGACAATATAGTTTATTTTGGCTTGAATTATTGATTAACTGATTAAGCCATCCTTAGCTGTATTTGGTCTTTAGAAGAATTGAGACCAAGCCCTTAGCTAGGATATTCAGCCAATGATGAACATATGAACTATGTAGATACTATAGATTCTTAGTGAATCTCTTTCAAAGAAAAAAATTGTTTCTATTAATGTGATATTATTAGCTATCTAACCAAACTCTGAAGTGATTATCTGATATATGTGTATAATTTTATTTCACTGCTATAATATAAATCTTTACGGTATCTTATTTGCCTCACTGAGAATCCCTTTGCATTATTTAATATTATTATAATAGAGCTCACAGTTTGTTGACCTTTTATCTTTTAAGAATGGTTTAATGAATTAAATTTTAAGAAATTTTTAATGTATTAAAAGCATATCAATGTCAAATGAGTCCTTTAGATTTGGAAAAATGTGTTATAGAGCAGTTGAATTACTACTGTTTTGTGCAGTTGAAATCTGTTGCTTAAACTGGAACCCATACACCCCGTAAGGATTTAATATGCTTATTACAAATGATGAAAATAGAAGGGGGGCGGGGAAGGATGATACCATGGATATAAAAATAAACTGCAGAATTTCGTCTTTTTCAATTTTATATTTTGCCAGAGAGGAGTCTATGTGAAATCACTGTGCATTTCATTCCTCCCCCACACTCGCAAATGAAGAGATAAGTCTTGGGCTTGCTTGAGTTAGACCCGAACCCTGATCTCTTTCTGAAGAATCACATGTTGCAGGCAGAAGTCCCTCCTGGCTCATAGGAGATCCGCTTGTCTTTAGGCCTGAAAGACTGGATTCTTTTCCAGCTCCTTCTGTAGAGTTTAGGTCATAGTGAAGATGATTTGGATGTCCCTGGTTCATACCAGACCATGGACCTACACTATTGAGGTACTCAGTATCTGCATCATCTTCAAGAAGGGACTTCCTGGTTTTTGTAAGCCCCTGGTTTTATTCTTAGAAATACCTCCCCTGGAAAAACCCAGACTAGCCTCAGGAATTACCAAAGCTCTTGGCTGGCCCTGACTAGGCGAGATACCTCCTCTACAGACCTGTCCCTTGTGCTTCAGTCGGGGCTGCCATACTGTGAGCTTCGTCTTCTCACTGGGGCAGTGGCTCTGGGCAGATCTGTTTACTGACAGCATATTTTCACAACTTTACATGCTCTCATTCAAGAAATAAGAATACCTTGCCCTTGATAATAGTTCACGGTTTTCTCAACACCTTCACGTACTCCGCAGACCAACATTTTTGTAGGAGAGAAAAATGAGAAAACCAAGTCTAAGGTGTTGTCTAAGTTTTCTCATCCCTGGTTAAGTCTGTTGCTCTTTCCCCTACCTCAAGCCATCTCCTGAAAATACACACGGACATTTTAGAAAAGGGAAAATGAGACTTGGGGACTTTCTCTGTTTCTCATAGAAGATGGGAAGGTTTATTGTTGGGTTAGGAAGAGGAAAGCATATGAGAACATTCTCCTGATATGTTTGACATATTATCCATGGGAATTTCTGAGACTGTGTGGAAAGTTGCCCCTTCCAATCTTTGGTTGTATGAAAATATCTGGGAGAGCTCAACCCCTTCAAAGCTCCCTGGTTTTAAAGGTTTCTTTTCTGACCGTGCTTATCAAATTTTCCAGATAAGCTTATTAGAGGAACTTTATTAATGATTATTTTGCTGGAATTGTCTCTTCCATAGAACAAATCAGTTTTAACTTGATGACTTCTTTTTAGGTGTGTGCTTATTCTGGTTTTATTTGTGTTTTAATATGTGTGACTTTTGGAGTTAAATTAGCAATTTCTGTTTTCACAAGGACTGTTTGACAGCCTATAATTGTCAAGTTAAAACTTTTGAATTCGTTATATAATTATTTTTTCCTTTATTTTTTAAATCTCATGCAATACTTTAGTTTCTTCTAAAGGAAGACATGATATTTTATAACAATGCTTTAGAAAATATATGAAGTTCATATAAACAATATTCAATTAGTTTAATCTGGTAGCTGCACCCTTCTGTCTCTTAACACCAAATTCTACAATATAATGAAACAGGTCTAGTTATGGGCGGGAACTTAATATGTGATTAAAAGTTTATTTGTTAGGAATCCAGCATTATTTTAAGATCTTAGTTATGTGCTTGTAAAAGGCTTCCTGTTAATAATCATCTTTAAAAAGCTAGAGCATTTTTAAAAGGCCAGATTTAGAAAATAATACTGTATCTACAAAAGGAAGGAAAGAGTAAAAAGATAGAACCGTGATACTCAAGACAGAGTTAATATATAGACATTTGAGAATGTGGAATGTGTAGACATCACCAATAAGAGTGCCTTAGAATAGCACATGTCTTACATATCACTTCTAAGAAAACATTTATCGTTTGCATACCTTGAAAATTACATTCAGATTGGATTTGTAAAATTAATGATAAAGCCACTCACTACTAAAAATTAGAGATTAATGAGCTAAATTTAGCAAAGGACTACCAGCATGTCTTAAAAAAGAATTTTTCCAAATAAAGAAGCTCCCTATGACATCAGTATAGTTGCAGTGGTTTCTGAGGTAAGCATTAGCATCAGACAGACGTTAAGTTTAGTTCTCAGCCTTGCCTAGGGACAAAGTACTTAACCTTTTTGTTTTAAGAGCATCTTCTCAATTTTTAAATGGGGCCATAATCATACCTACTGAGGGTTACTGTACAGGTTACAGTTAATGTCTGTTAACACGATGCCCAGCACATCATAAGCAACTAATGAATGTCAGCGTGTATTATCCTGATTATTATTAAAACTGCATCAAACTTTGTGTGTGTGCATGCACACACGTGTGTGCTGTGTGCTTGCAGGTAATTGCTCCTGCCTCAAGGAATAGTACAATCACCAATCAGGACCCTGGTACAGTTCATATAGTACAGTGTGCATGTCGTATGTAGTGCCTATGTAGTATGTTCATTTTGTAAAATGATTTAATGCGTACTGCAATACATGGAGAAACAAAATCGATTTTGCATGGAAAATGTGTGCTCTACCTCACACTTTTAGTAAAATAAAAAGCAGGCCTTAGTGCTGCACCCTTTCCCCACGTGGGAAGGTTAATAGTAGAAGCTTCAATTCTTAACTACTTCCTCGGCGCCACCGTAATGATGGAGTAGCACACCCTACCTTGATAAAAGCTATTCAGAAAGCAACTGCATTTATTTTACCTCCTGTGCTATTTGCGGAGAAGAGCTGAAGAGTAGTTTGTTTTGCCTGGAATGAACTACTTTATGAATTTTAATGTGTGATATAATATTAAAAGCTAAACCAGGATTAAAGAAGATTTTTTTTGTACTAAGCTAAAATAGTACTTAGTAGAGTGAGGTATAAAAGATTTTTGTTTCCATTTTTACCTGGGGAAAAATTCAGCTTTCATATTTTTGAAAAGCTGTCCAAGTCAGTTCCCCTTAAGCAATAGCTTGTGTTTAGGAAAAAATGTGATTCCAGAATTCTAATAGCTTATCTATGATAAGATGCGTATCTGAGCCAACAAGATGATAAAAGAGAGCTTTTGTAAATCTTTTTTAAATGAGTAATACAGTTTCTTTATATTTTTAAAAGTTGTTGCTCTCACTTTTTAAAAAAAAAAATTTAATGTTTCATGTGTAGTTCTTTTCCACTTTTTGTTTTGATTGTGTTGGCTACTAAGAAACAGTGTTTTAATTTTGTTTTCCTAATTTAAAATTCTTGCTCTTTGGTTCAAGTGGTAGTTGCTTTAAAAAAAAATATGTAACCAAAGAAATTTTTAGAACCAAAATCAAGGGTTGTGACAAATGGTTATAGCCCACCTGGAAGATAAATTCTTAAACATAATTTTTACAAAAGAATGCAAATTATTTCAGAAACATAAAACGCCAAGTTTCCAAAGCCTGTCCTCTTAACTATTGCTAAGCAGATTGCTACCAAGGAACTGTTTCTTCCAATGCACTGGACTTCATGCCCCCATTTCCATAACATTCAATTTTCAAAGCGATTGACATGGCTTTTCTTTTCTCTTTCATTTAAGCAGTGAGAAAAATAGGTATTAAAGGGGACCCCGTGGGGTGATCAAATCTATCCTTCTGCCTCAAAGCAAGACCACCCCAGAGCAAAGTTGCGAATCTCACCAAAGCAACTTTCTGGGCAATTTATGGTAATGCGTTAACTCTTCTGGCTCCTAAAGTGGTGTTTAGCAGATTATTGCTTCAAAGCCTTGTGTTGGTTCTTAGTGGCCTCGAGTCGTTAATATACCTTTGTAGTGCCCTTGCTTACTGGCGTCACAGAACTAGAAGGGAAACTCTGGAAACCTAGCCTACACTCTTGCCACTCTTGTCTCCAGTTTATAGTTTATGAGAGGCAAATGGGGCCCAGCCCATTGGTCACTTGTCCTGTCTCATCGGCTGTGTTCTCACTCTGGGCCTGTCCTGTAACCATTTCACAGCATTTTCCTTTCAGTGCTTAGGTAGTGTCAAGGTGGAAGACTCTAGCTGCCTTTTCAAGTCAAGCCAGAGGTGAATTATTTTGCTAACTGGCTAAAAGTTTGAAGCATTAGGAGGCAGCTTTTAATGGTTCTCATATTTACCCTTTAAGTACAAAGCCTAGGGTAACCTCTGTCCCACTTTTGATGCCAAATATTTTGGGACAGGGTGAATGAAATAAACGTGGAAGACTTGCCATATGATTAGGAGGGTATGTCATTTAATGCCCCCAAATTATTCATTTATCCTAAAATGCATTTCATTTTCTAGTACTTATAGTATATGTGAGAAATGGTCCAAGATGGTAAACTTCTAGAGTACCAAAAAACCTGTGTTTTGTAAAGGCCCCTAAGAAATTAGGTCTTTAATGAATCCCTTTGCTGGGAAAAACATGGTCCTGTATCTGTGGTAACTTTTCATTCACATTTTCATCAGTTTTTCAGTAAAACAGCAGCTGCATAGTTCATATGTAAATTTACCAGACTGGTTAATATAACTGCATAATAAAAATTAAATTTGGAATTTTAAAGGTTAATAATAGTATTAATAAATTTTGAGGATGTGGTTTAATTTTCCCCCTAAAATTTTATGCGGTTTTCTGCTGATCGCTGCTTATCATTATTACCAAAGACTTTGATACCAATTTTTCACTCGAGATTATACATTTTGAATGTATTTTTAAAGTCACTGGTAATATATTTTGTGTAACTTGCAGCAGTGTTCTATTAAATATTGTGGAACATTTTCTTATAGTCTGGTTCCATAAGTCAAAAAGAAATAGTTATATACAGGGGTGCCAGGAAAAGATGAAATAATTATACAGAACAGCTTGGACAAGCACGTGTAAAATGCAACCAGCCTTTATGATAATTAAGCAAGGCACTCTACCTGTTTCATGGATGGATAGAAGATTTAAATATGCAGCTCTGCAAATGGCTTTGTTATGGAAGATTTTTAAAATGAAACATAAGAGGGAAAAGCATTAAAAAAAAGTCTAAAATTACAAAGGCCATAGTATGTAATAACTATTAGTGATGCAATTGTCTATTAGGCACCAGGCACCCAGTGAAGACATAGCACTGTGTGCGTTTTGATTTTAATTGTAGATTTTCTTTGTTAGAATTGCAATGGAAGGTAATTGGGAAACAATTAGGTTAGGGTTTGCAAGTCTTTGAAACTATTCCGTTTTCCAGAAAACTTACTTTATAGCATTATAATTCCTGGTTGTCAGCTGGCAGTTGCTGTCATATTACAGATGCAATCACCTGTGACAATGGAACTTCCTTAACTTAAGCAATCTGATCTCGGGGTAATAACTAATGTTGAATGACTGCACTGTTGACCACCTTGATCATAAAAAGAGCAACAATGTCCAGTTTGGATGCTGAGCCCGAGAAGCTTTAAAACATTTTGACCAATGAAAAATGATAGTCGTGTTCAAAATGTTTCGTAGGTGAAAACAGCTACTATTGCCACTGAGAGGAATGGGAAACCAGAGAACAATACCATGAACATTAATGCTTCCATTTATGATGAGATTCAGCAGGAAATGAAGCGCGCTAAAGTGTCCCAAGCACTATTTGCAAAGGTTGCAGCAACCAAAAGCCAGGTAAGAGCCTCTGTTAGGCGTTGAGAATGTTTATCTGCGATGTCTGTGAAAATTTCATTCAGAGAGGTGTCTATCTTCCATATGAACTTGCATCACTGAGAGGTCACAGTCTTCAGGATTGTTTACAGAGCTCTAGGATGAAACAAAATGTTCTGATTCAGATAATAGACACTTGGTTTTGTTTCCTTCAACAGCCAGTCTCCAAACCATTTCTTAGTAAAACCCTGAGTCAATTTATAGTTAATTTGCAAAAGAAGAATATTATAACATACAGGAAGTTTCTCAGTCTGGTCTATTGTACTAGAACAAATAACTTGAGTTACTATTGTTTCGTTATTACTTAGATCACCTTGATTTCCATCCTAAAATACTACAAACATTGTAGTTTCTTCTGTTCCAACTCAGGCATCTATATAGCTATTGGGCACATTTATTAAAACAAACTGACACAAACATACACATATCTTTGCGTATTAATGATTTTAATTTTTCTATAGATATATGACACAGAAATTGAATTACAGTTCTATTTTTGATGAATTACAAATGAAAAGAATTGAATTGGAAAAGTTATAAATCCTTACAAAACAAAATAAAAACATAAAGGATATATAATGCAGTTATTTATTTATATAATTGTCATAGATTGATAATTGTTTATCAAAAGCAGAGTCATCTATATGAACAGACTCACAATTATCTATAAACCTTTGTTCAAAGCCAAGAATACTTCTTAATGGACCAGAAGAATACTAAACTCTCGTGCAAAAAGATTTGATAACACTATCGAGGTGAGAATTTAGGGACATCAACGGCTTGGGTGAGATTTTTCACAACTTGAAATTTTAAACACATAATATTTTTATTTTCATTAATGAACCCTCCTTTATAAGACAGCCTGGTTGCTGTCAACTTCTGATAAAAATATACAATGCTGAGAGTATTTACAGTATAATACTTTTTTTAACTTTTCCTAAAATTCACTCTGTCAACATTAATAGTGGTACTTGACAGGAGTTTTGCTTTAGAAAAGGTTGTTCTTGTTTAAGTTATAGGCTGGTTGAAATACTTAAGGGATATCTTGGAAATGTTATATAAAAATGATTAAACTCAAGCTGTGGACTGTAAAAATTACAGCTTTACAGGCCACATGCCTGCCTACCCTTCAATCACTGTCAAAGTGATAATTTCTACAATAATATGTTTCTTTTATTGTGAGATTCTAAACATCCAGTGCTGTTTAAACATTAAACTGAATTGTTTATGTTAGAGCTGTACTCAGCGTGTCATACATCAGGCCACCGTAATCTCTCATGGAATGTAAAATTCTGTCATGAATCATGGCTTGTATATCGGAAATTACTGTAATTTTGATTGGAAATTACAGGGCTCTTGAAATGTTTCTAATTATGATAGAATGTTAGAGCCGCTTCAAACCTGTGTGCTTCTTCAGATGTCTTCATTTACATGCCAAGACTATGCATTAAGGAGAAATGTCCTGGTCTCACTTTACCCCTCACCCACCCACCCTGCACATTCTTGTTGTGGCTCTTCACTCTAGTGATGATGAGGAGCTCATATTTAAATATATATTATTTTGCTTTTCTGATCCTACATCTTTTCTGACCTATCCAATTTATCAAGAATATCAGACTATGTTTTTACCAGGCCAAACACTTTCCCCATATTTCCCAAGATAGATACACAGAGAAACTAGACATGTATTATTGTTTTAAGGGGCAGCCTTAAGCAAACAAACATAAATATTAAAGCTTTTTGATAACTGTCATGCAGTTGCTTCTCATCTGTCATTTAATCTACCCCCCCCCCCTTCCCTTCTGACTGTATAGCTTAGCTCCTTAGCAACCCCTTTGCTACCTTCTTGCTTTTAAATGATATCCCAAATTCTCCCCACCTGGGCTGAGTTACTCATTTTGAACCTATTCAGACAGTGGCTGCTATGGGTTGATAACGTCATGTGAGTGATATTCTGGGAGGTTTTAAATACCCTTGCTCTTTGTACCCCTGTCCTATGAAGCTCCCCATGAGTCTCTTTCAACAATGTCCATTGGCAGCTTTTATGTGTCTGCCATGATGATGTTTCCCAAAAACCCTAGCTTGAGAGAGAATCTAAGGGGCTGGTTGATGGCTAAGGGGTCAAGCAAACGGTTAACTTCATTCCCTCAGATGGTTATTCCTAACTCCTGATTTACTGTAACTCCCTTATTTGTGTAGTTTTCTCTTAGTTATTCAATTTAGATGTTAGCAGTACCCTCTTTATGAAAATAGGTAGCAATATTGATGGTTATTTAAAAACAGGACAGTCCAAAAACTGTATGTATCACTAAAAGAGGAAATAGGACAAGGGAAGGTAATCATTGACTTCTGTTTCCTGCCATGGTTTTTGTAAAAACAAAAAAACCTCAAAACTAGCAAACAAACCAAAGTAAGTACGTAAATGGATAAATAAATAATCAGTCTTCAGGCTTTATCATGATCAAAATTCCTAACTTCTACAAGACTTAATTACCCCTTTTAGACGTGTGCCAAAGCGTGTCAGAATGAGGCAGAGGTCCCTGAAAATGGAGCATGGATAAAGAGGGAAGCACTTAGTCACTTCCATCTTAGCCCGTCCGCTCCATCTGCGTCTGTGTCTTGCCCTGATTTTCCAGGTTGACTTAACATCCATTGCATTTTTTGTTCTAGACCTCATCGTGTGATAACACGTATATTAATCTACTTTCCATTCTCAGAATAACCCTGTGAGCTAGCGTTGTTTTCCTCATTGTATACACCCGAGGGTCACTTGACTAATAGATAAGAGAGCTAACCCCCAATTCTCGGCATCTGCCCTCCTATGTTGGTGTCTCCTCAGGGTTCCAGAAAGCATCAGTACTGAAGTTATATACCCTGCTCCAAGAAAGAGGAATTGGGGATACTGCACTAATTGATATTGTGGTGGCTTTCCTTTCTTCATTGACTTATTCATGGGATACGGGTTCTTACTAACATATAGGGCTCTTGGAATTTCGGCTTTTTCCTGCCTAGCAGAGGGGCAGAGAGGAGACGTTGTAGAGCACTCAGGAGGCTATGGTCCAGGTTGTGTCACTGGTATGATAATATTGCAAAATTGTGTAACCTGTTTGAGCCTGAGATTCTTTTAACATGGGAGAAGGTCACAAGCTATAATGTATACAGAAAAACTTTTAAATTATACAGCCCTATACACAAATGGCTAATATCATAATGTGTCAACCAAGAGGCTCAGCCCTGTACAAGAGACTTTTATTATTATTATCTCGTCATGTATCTCAAATACCTTTCATTTTAAAAGGTAAAGCTTTAGGTCATTACCCTGAATTACAGGCAGCGTAATTATTTTAAAGTTACTATAGTTCCAGAATGTTATGGAACCAGACACATCATAGTTGTGTTATGCAGTGACTAATGCACAAAATATTTTCAGTAAAAGAAACCAACTCTGTAGATTCCACCATTTCACATGTATTATGTTATCTCTTCTCTTTGATGAGTAATAGAAATGAGATTGTTTTTAACTCTAATAGAAATGTGTGAATAAAATATGCAGGTACAAACTGAAGGTAGGCTACCTTTTGTGCTTGGATAGGAAAGCAGGCTAGTGCAAACTTTAAAAGGATGATATGCTTTAAACATAATGTGAATAGCTACAAATGAATACACTTTATATTCTGGGTATTTAAATAAGCAGCAGTTTTTTCAAGTGAATCATATTGGAATTTTATCAAACATTTAGTCTGATAACATTCAAATAATTATGAGAGCAGAATTCGCTAATTTTACTGTTTAAAAAAAATAGTTGATTTGGGTAATAACCATTACAGTATCAAGGTTCAGTTACTGTTCATTGGTTATAGTGTTTTCATATGGGAGATGGAAATGGAATTTTTTCTTTAATGGTGGCAGATGTTGGAATCTAATTTTATTCCGCAGCAAACCCCCTGAGAGCTCTGAGACTTAAGGTGTATGTCCAGCAAGGGGACATTAGCAGCGCTGTAGGCCTTGCTTTGTACATCGGATTGTTACATTGATTTTCATGTTGGCAGAGGTGGAACTTGCAGATACAGTAATGCAGTAAGAGTGAAGGGCTTTTACAGAGCGGCACTGTATCTCCACTTGTGTTTAGAAAATGATTTCTCTCTCGTGCTTTATTGAACAGGGTATTTCTTTCAGGTAAAGCTACTAGATGATGAAAATTGTATTTGACTGAACACGCTTTCAATATAATCTTTTACAATCGCTACCCACCAGTCCTCTAGAGTTAGAGGACCCTGTGGCTGCTACAACTTCAGCTGGTTGATAGGTGTGGTTTTTAAACAGTAGAAAAAGAGGATTTCTGCCTCTCTGAAGATAGCACAACCAGCTAAAGAGATGAAGTAATTTAAAGACTTTCGCTTTCTTCCATCTCCTTTTGTGATATTTTTATCATTGACATTGGAGCCTTCTAGGATGAGAGAGGAAAAGGAGGGGGGAAGAAAGAGAAAAGAAAACTTTAGTGCTCCTTGGGTTTGTAGGTGGAAAAAAAAAATTGTCTTTTTGACCTCTGGATTTGGCCATTCTTAGATGGTGATTGGAATTCTTAAATAGAAGTAAGATATATCATAAAATGGGTTGGAAGTAGGATTAAAAATGTAATTTTCATTGCTGGGAATAGGAATCTGTACTGATAAAATCCAGGGGAAAAAATCATGGAACTGTGATTGCATTCTGTATTCTAGCATATGAGTGAAAGCATCTTTTCTTTGGTTAGAATTAAATTACACTTCATAGAAACTACACTTTGAAGCTCTATGCTGATTCATTCTTTTGGAATGTTCATGTGACAGACTGCTGCAGTGTGATTGCACCTGTGTAGTCTCCGATTTAAGATACACAGGAGGCCCCTGCTGATTTGAGAATCACGGTTTCTGTTATTTCTGGTGCCACACCCTTTTCCAGCAGTCTGTGGGAAGAGCTTTAAGTTGTGTCCTATTCGTAGCACTTTCTCTTGGCAAATAGAGTTGTTGTTTTTTTGTTTTTTTTCCACCATGGTCTGAGGAGAAAACAGCCTCTTTACACGTTCTCCGTCTCGTGCTTTATTTTATTTATTTACTTATTTATTTTTTACTGGGTAGAGGAGACTCTGGGGAGATACAACGTAGGTTTCCCTGGAGGAGGAAGGGACAAGAGGAGTACTTACAGGAGAGAGGGGAGAAAAGTAAGACACTCAGGGTGCAGCCATCTCAGCCATCTGCTGTGTCCCTGTTTGACACACATTTTTGGCAGCCCCTCCTGTGTTGCATTCTTGAGTAAAAAGGCTATGGAGTTCCATCGGTCTCCTATTTAAGGTGTTCTGTGCTAGCCAATTGCTAAAAATCCTTCTAAATATTGGGAATCCATATTGCATTTAGTTGCAGACCTCTCTTTATATCTCTATCTAGTTGATTGCTAAACAGGAGTATTGGAATTAATGACTTTAAATACATAAATATGGACATACTCGAATAGTTAAGGTACATGATTGTATGTTATATGATGTTGTAAGAGCTAGTTAAATTGTGCATTTGAATATGAGCCCTTTTCACATTTTTACATTAGAAAAACAATCATGTTTTAGTAAATCTGGGGTTTGATCAAGGAGGTCCAGAATTATCGTATAGAGTACTTAGTTGCTCATCGTATTTTTGGCTAAAAAAGTCACATAAAGGAGTGATTTTTTTCCCCCTCATTTTTTCCCCCTCAGGCACTTGATGTTACCTATTTAAACAAGTTAGACAGAAGATTTTTGGCTATCTTTTTGCCTCTTTCAAATCATTTAGAAGTTTCACTCTTTTCCCCTAAATTAAAAATCAATTAACTGGAGTCATGTAAATACATTTTTCTCATTGACCCACTTAATAAGTTAACTGTTACGAATATAGTCATAACTCATTAAGCCCAGTTTCTCCATCTTTAGAAATTGTCATAAGAAAATTTTAGACAAGATTTGAAAAGAATCAATTTATAAATATTGGGCCAACTCTTTAAAGAAGATCATGATGTGAGGCAGTCCAAGGACGGTCCCCACAGAAGTGATCCACTTTAAAGCAGGTCAGTGTGTACTTACTAAAGCATAAGTGTACCAATTCTGTATTTGTAGACTCTGCATTACTAGAGGCCACCTTTTGTCTTAAAATGTTAGTATGAGTTGAAAAATGTGGGCTAAGACTATTATGTGCAAGTTCCTCTTTTTGGACGCTCCTCTATAATCAGCTTTTGACAGTTGAAGAGTTAGCACTTTAAGAACAGGATCGGCTAGCTACAAAATGGGAGTAGGGAAGAGACTAAACCACTGGGGTTTAACTCTTAATAGGAATTAATCTTCAAACTGAATGTCATTCAATTAAACTTAGCACATAACGATAATACTGATACAATCCTTTAACAAGGACCAACTTAAAAGACAAAGAGTTTTCTCAGAAGTCTCAACAGTTGTCTTTTATGTTTTTGGTAGTAAAGGTAGGTTTTATTTTAGCTTTAGCTCCTTTTTCCCTTGTATGAGAAATGAAAATAAAGGCCCTGTGAAATGAATGAGCTATGAAAATGCATTTATGCAAAATGACAATAGAAAAATAGCTCTGAAAGAAACTGCACCATTAAAATTTCACATCAATAAAAGGTGCTCAGAGAGGGATAGAAGAACTTATGTTGGTAATACGAATCTAATGTAGATTTTTTTCTGCCCTTCCAAAAGAATACCTTTAGTATCTTAAAAGTAACCTTTGAGATTACTCATTTTTTAAACTATAGTTAAGCTTTTACACATTCAGTTCTTTTGCATGACAAAATGATACAGCTAAATCATAGACCATCCATTAAAAATACATGTATAGTAAATATTTTAGAGATTAGTAGAAATATAGCTATTCTAGAATTTATCATGAAATACCTTGTAAAAACAGAAGCTCCAGACCGCTTGTGGAGTTGCCATGCAATTGTTAAACTGATGAAGTTGTCTTCTTTCTAAGTCTTAATCTAATTCTGTTGTATGTTAATAGAGAATCTGTTTTCCTTTGATTTCTTGATTCAACAATTCCAGTTGTCTTTGTGTACTTTTTTTTTTTTTTTTAAATAATTCCCTCTTCAACCAGTGTGCTTGAGGAATTGGGTTTAAACACACTGTTTCATAAACTGCCAGCCTCCTCGGCCGCCTCGGTGCCTCTGATTCTGCAAATCAGATCATAGGCAGCATGCTGTCATATAATAAGGTGTCTGATCCTTATTACCAGTTTGTTGATGCACAGACTCCTTCAAATTGACCATTGCAACACATGGTTTCCCCTGAAACTAGCTGTGATAATTAGCGTGGTTCTAATGAGACAGAATGTCACTGATCTTGTGCTGAACTGTCGAGTATCGATGCTACGGATGGGAACTGTCAGAGCCTGCCATCTGTGACAGCGCTTGGCATATTCCAGTGGCAAGGTAGAGCATGCTCAATAGAGTGTTTTCAAACAAATGGCCCTTTTCTTGACGAGGGCTCTGTGTTCTGTTCAACTGGAAGAATGTTTGCCCCAACTTTGTCCTATGCTAAGTCCATTTTGAGATCCAAATGCAAATAAATATTTAAATCTCTGTTAGGTGTTACATAAGAAAGGAATCTTTTGTTTAGCAGGTGAATCTTAAGTGGCATTTCTCCCCCCCCCCTTCTTTTTGGCCTCTCCTAATTGCCCCATATTGTCAGTTAACAGTAAAGCCGTCATTTAAGATACTTTACCCCAATTTTAAAATTGCCTTGTTTAAAAGAGATTTGCTGGGACGTTGGGATGGCTCGTGGTGATAAAGCAGTCTGATTTAACAGAGAGAAAGGGGAAACGAGAGAAATAGTTTCAAATGTGTATAGGAATACACAAGTTGAATAGAAGAATTAAAATGGACAGGAGAGTTAGAGCTGTAGACTCCAGAGAGAAGTAGAGATTTTTTGCTGGAGTAAAAGTCCAGCGCTGCTTATCATTCCAAAATATGCTTTGTTGCTTTTTATTTCCTCCTCTCTGGCAGACCACACAGGGCTTGTTCTGAAGAACATTTTCACTAATCTGATCAGGCAGCCAAATACGCCGGGAAAACTGCTTTAATGATCCCACTAATTACCTCAAGTCAATATGAACTGTATTATTAGACTGAGGGAAAATATTCCATTAGGTCTCCCCCTTGGGAGTTTCTCCGCTTTGTGATGTCACTGAAGCCTTCACCCTCTCGCTTGTAATTAATTTTATTTACACACGCAGGCACGCACAAGGTCACACCTGCACAACCGGCGCTGGCCAGGGAGCTTGTGGCACTCGGGCTTAATCAGATCTGTCATAATTACCATTCTGCATGTTTCTGACACACGCTGTGAAATATTTCAATTTAACTGCCGCTACCAGCACAACCAGATGTAGTGCGAGTGTGGCTGCATTGGAAATATTATTCCTCAGGATAAACTCTCTCCTCCTTCCCTCCCCCCTCCCCCTTTACAGCTAATGTGGCACAGAAGCTGATGTATCCTGTAAATCTTGAATGCAGCGCTAGATTGATAACAGGCGATTAGACAGTTTAACCACAAACAGCTTGTTCATTTTTCACAAATGAAAACCACATGTGGTGTAACTAAAATTTCAGGCCCTTTTTTTTTTAAAAAAAAAAGAGTTGGGGTATGTATATGTGTGTGTGTTGACAATGTACTTAAATAAAAGTAAAATGCAATGAAAAGAAGTTGTATCTAGAAAAATGGAGTTTCCACGTTATCTTATAAAAATCTTCATCAAATCCCTTTTTTTCCACTTTCACCAAAATTTGAATAGGAAAAAGATTGTATTTTCCATTGGGCTTTCCATTTTTTCTGTAAGGTTTCTTTTCTTTTCTTTTTTTTTTTTTTGGTTTTTGTGTTTTTTTGTTGTTTTTTTTAGTGGGAAGGATACTAGCCCTTTGAGCTATGCCTTTTTATTTTTTTAGTGTTAAACCTTTCATTTGAACATAAATTCTGAAAGAATTTCTACAGTTGAGTATATGTAGTTTTTTAAAAGATAGTTTACCTTATTATTATTATTACTATTTTTTTAAGTGGAAAGTCGTTAGTGTAGGCTTTACGGTCATATCTCAGACAATCCAAAAACAATCAGAAAATTTATTTCATACAGAAGTTTACGGATTTGCAGAATCATTTTGAAAAGTAGAGTTGAAAACCAGTGAACTCTGTTTCTGTAGAAATATTGGTGATAACCTGGCAGAAAGTGCAGGCACAGTAGGTAACCATATAAGGCCAAAGTTATCAACAGTCTCAGAAGAATCCAGCAATAAAAACAGTAAGGTATTGGAGCCATAAGAAGGCAAATAAGCTGGTGAGAAACTAAAATTAAGAGAGGAGAAGGAAATAGGAGCAGTGCTGATTTAGAATCATACCTCTGGAGAAGGTTCACAACAATCCACTTTAGAGAACATTTAAAACATAGAGGTAGCCTATTTAAATGTCTTTTAATGCCCAATAAAATACATTCTTTTTATCTTTGTTTTACTTTTTACTTTGTCATAACTTCAGTTATGAATCTCACTCAGAAGCCTCTTAGGATTCTGTGGTGATTCCTGTTATCTAACTGATAAGAGGTGCCATTTCTGATAGAATAGTGGGTGTCCCCCCTTTTGTTCCCTTATTTTATCCATTTTCCTTCTTCCTTAGTTATTTTTCTCACCTTTAAAAAAAATCTTTACAATTTTTCACTGGAACTTGCTTCCTTCTTACCCTGGCTATTTTCTGTGTGTTTTGCGTTTGCTCCATAATATCTTCCAACTTTGAAATCCAGCATTTCTAAACTGTCTCTTCATACTTTCTTCTGGCCTAACTATTACTTTAGAGGGGGAAAAAAAAAAGTATTTGCAATTTAGTTAGAACCATTTTTCCATCTCAGCTGCTAAGCAGCTCACATGGTTAATAACAAATCATTAGGTCAGTTTCTTCACAGTGTTAATCTGCCTTTATAGTCATTTAGTGAGATGCAGTCCTTGTGGGAGATTTGTTTCAATCCCCACATGATCTATCTGTCACAACATCATTTCCCATTGAGTGTTTAACACAGAGGTGAAAGCACCCATTACTAATTAGTGAGATCAACCCACTGCTGCTACAGTCACTTGCATTTTAGGATGAGTTTAGGAAGGAAGAAAAGTGGAGGCCAAAGAATACAGCTTATGACTTCATTGCTGCTTGCTTCGATAACCCTGAAGTTTTTGCACAGCTACTTCAAGAGATGTTAGTGATAAGCCAGCGTGCAAATTGAATCACATTTTGCAGTCACTAGTAGAGCTTGCCACTTACAGGAACTTTGACTTGTTCCTTTACGAATGCAACATTTCATTTACCACCTGAAAAACCATCCCTAGTCTTCCATGTTTGTGAACTTTAGTTTTTGGGTGAGGATTTCTTTGTGCCTAGCACACCTGTTGACACAAAAGGGAACAGGAAAGAGAGCAAAGAGTTGTTGAGAGATGCTGTGATATGTATGGAATTTGAGAATATTCAGTATTTTGGGTGTGAGGGAAGAACATGTCTTTCCATTCAATTTAGATTACAGGAATCCCATTATTAAAGGAAAACATAATTGATTTTCGTTATGGACCCTCCTCAGCCCGTCTCAGAAAAGGACAGTTTTCATGTATCTGTTAGTAAGTCACAGTTGAAGATTGAGTAGAAATACAGTTCACGAACTTTATCCTGCCCCCACTCTGTTCACCTTCCTCAGACATTCTGCAGTTACTCTTCATTGCTTTCACATCCTCATGAAAATGTACAGGAAGGAGAACTGGTTCCTTTTAATATTCTGTCCTGTTTTCTTGTGGACCCACTGTCTGCATTTTTCATCATCATGGTAGAGTTCATCAGTGTCGCATTCAGTGTAGCTCATGGTTTTATTCTGAGCTGAAAGGAATGAGAGGGCATGGTTCTTGATTATCTACGTCAGATAGAAATAGTGTTAACTTGCAAACTAACAGGTGGCTTATATACTTGTACATAAAATTCAACTTTCAGAGAAAGCACTGAGGATTGCAGTGTTAGGCTCAGTTCCACTGCTGCTGAGTTGTGTAGCCCCAGGCAAGTGACTTAACCTCTCCGGCATTGGACTTCCCTTTCAAGAAGGAAAAATAGGTTGGGTCAGATTATGTCTCCTGTCCCTTGCAGTTCCAGATTCTGTGAGTTTGTTGCTGAAACAGGTGCACAAGTGTGAAAAAGGGTGCTGTTTTCATTGAAGGTACTGCCAATAGGTGTGTTAGCCTGGGAATGGGTCACAGAGGAGGTAAGATTTTGAATAATGGAAGGGCTCAGTTTGGGGGAACGAAGTGCTATTTTGGGGTCTGTGGCCAAAAAGGATTGTTCATGAGTGGCATGTAGTGAGAAGAATGGAATTGTTTGGAATCCAGTGTATGAACTCCATGTTTTATAATGCTAGATGAGCTCAAGATTGATATAATCTCATGTAAGACTTGCTATTAGAAAACTGGAAGATCTTCCTCTTATTATCAAGGACCTAGCAGAGTCAGTACAGTGTAGAGATGAGATGAGCTCAGTTTGTTTGGGGAATGGGCTTGGCTTAGAATGGGGTGGGGTAGTGGTTGCCAACACGATATGACTTGACGTTTGCTGAAGAGCTTCCTCCTTAAACGTATATTTTTAACTGATCCCTAAAAGTCTAACTTCTCTCCCCCTGCCCGTCTCTCTCTCTCTTTGGGGTGATATAAGTTCTTCTGGGAAGAATAGCACAGTCAAGAGGAAAAAATATACTCGGTCCATGAGAAATCACAGGTTTAGAAGACGTTTAGTGAAATAGGGAGTAAACAAGGAAAAAGGGGCAGGGAATGACAGCTGATCTGAGGGAGTAGCTTGAAGCCCATATTTGCAAATTCATAAATTGGTGCCTGTAGCATTTAATAGCTGCTGAGGGGTGCCCATCCCCAAATGTCTACTTTACATGTTTACCCATTTTACTTATGGTACCAACAGGAGTGCTACTTGTCATGGGTGCTACTTAGCTGATTCATTGATGGAGTATTTGGTAGTTTATATGAAATGCAGATTAGGTAAAAATAAATTACTTTCAGTGAGGTCAAGGAAGTGAAGGCTGTAAATAAAATATACATTCACAAACAGACAAATGCTGTTAGGAAACCCAGCTCAGTCCATGCCAAGCTGTTACTGTCTAAATTGCCTTCTTTCTTGCTGGATTGCAATTAATTTTTGCTTGTGTGTTTGCAGATTGGGGGAAGGGTAACAGCCTAATGGGTAATAATTTTATTTTAGTATTTTGATTAAAGAGACTAAATAACTTGGACCCTGGATAACTATAAGGACTCTAAAGCCTTATCCATCAAGCATATTTCTAGACAGAGTTATATTTCTGGATAAATTTAGCATTCAGCTACATACAGTATAAAGTTATGAGACAGTTATATGCTCAGTTATTTTCTACCTATTCCCCCTACCCCCACATTTTATTATCTTTCCTTCTCACTTTCTTTTCTTTTTTTTTTAAATTTATTGGGGAATATTGGGAACTGTGTGTTTCTCCAGGTCCCATCAGCTCCAAGTCGTTGTCCTTCAATCTAGTTGTGGAGGGCACAGCTTACTGGCCCATGTGGGAATCGAACTGGCAACCCTATTGTTCAGAGCTCGCACTCTAACCAGCTGAGCCATCCTGCCACCCTTCTTTTCTTTCTTTATTCCTCTATTTGACTAGCTTCGTTCTGCCGTGTCCTCAAATCTTAAAGGCAAATACTTTATAACCTTTGTTCTTTTAAAAAGTGGTGATAAGGGCAAGGACCATTATTTCGTTACTCTGGTCTCCTAGGATTTGCATAGTTTCTCCCTCCTCACCCACCCCAATAGCATGCCCACGCCACTATTCCATTCCTTTCTCTGTCTCCATCCAATACCCGCCTGGCTACCTTATCCCCTTCTACTTGGGAAAGCAGGCCTTTTTAGGAAAGCTTGTTAGTGTTCCTCTCCTGGCAGATAGATATTTCTCAGAGGACACTCTGCTAGTATTCTTCAACTTGATAGTCATTTTATAGTATGAAGTGAACTAAGGTAGAATATGGATGCTTTACTCAGAGGTTGTAAACCTATTTTTCTGAGTGTGTAAAAGGACCAAGAAAAAAACAGTGATGTATATATGTACTGGTGTGATTGTCAATCAAAAAATTTTCAGTTGGATAACTATTGTTTTACAAATGAAATCTCATCCAGAACTGAAATATATATATCAGATAAAAATCTTCCCCCATTTTGATTGACTTCAAGATTGGATGGGAGTAGGGCCTTCTCATCAACACCCCATCCTTCATGAACACAGCCAGGGTACTGCTGAAACACTCCTGATGGAAACCTAGGACACTGTCTGGGGACAATTGTATTAGTGACTACCTATTTCCCTCCAACTCATCCCTAAGAGGCATAGTTCTTTAGTGGCCAACCCCCCCCCCCCCCCAAAGAAGCATGATAAGGAAATCTGTTTTGAATCTATCAATGCCAAAGTTTTCTAGCCTACTAGGAGCTTTTATATAAGGTAATTCTGGAAAAATGTTTGAAATATGTAAATATATACATTCAGTACATATATGTATCTATATGCACACATACATATGGAGTGTATGTGTGCACCCTATTCAAGATTTCTTAATCTATGCACCCCAGGGGATCCATGAATTTGGGTAGGAAAAAAAATTCCATTAACATATTACTGAAATTTGACATTTTATTCAATTATCAATATAGGAAACAAATCACGATAGTGTTAGCAATACCTATGAATTTATCACCAATAAAAATCACAAATATTTTCATATATTAAGTTATGCAGGATCTCAAAATATTATTGTTCTTCACCACTATAAAATTACAGTAGTTATTAGATCTGTTGCTAGATCTTCTTTAGTGTGTTAATAAAGAAGCACATATATTAGTGTATCACAAATTTTTGATAATTGTATTTCATAATCAATTTGATAATTGGTTTCTTCATAATCTTATGTATTTTATTTCAGGCACATAAAAACATTATTCTGGAAAAGTGTCATCCATGGGCTTTACCAGGTTGCTAGAGAGTCCATGACACAAAAAAGATGACATCAGTGATTAGATAAATTTTTGTATAGGAAAAGTAATTATGTTTTTAAATACTTAGCTGAGGAATTCTTGAATTTACCTAGGAAACATTTGTTTGTTATTTATTACTTTTCAGTGTGCTTCTTTTCCAAGCGCCCTTCACTCCCGGAGCATGTAGGCAGGGGTTATGAGCATTGCATTAACGTTTAGAACCACAACCAAAACTAAACCTTACGCGTAACCTTTTCTTCTTCAACATTCTAATGCCACATAAAGTGCAGGATTTTGTGAGACTGCCTTTGACCTTAGACTAGAATTTTTTTTTTTTGCCCGTTGAACGACACCTTTAATATCAACTTACACCTGAAATTTAAGCTGTTCTTACTTTGCTGGACAGTATGTTTTGGGAGAAATGACTCCCCATATATCTGTCCTCAAATCTCCTGGTATCCTACACAGTGGGTGGCCCATAGATGACAGTGTAATTATCTGTAGAAGGATGGAATGATTCAAAAGCAGAACTTCATCTGCTCACAATTTTGCCCTTACTAAAGGCAGTGCATTCCTCAGGGAGTCCAGGTGAGAGGAGAGAGGGCTCTGAGCTCAGAAAGGTGGAGTCTGGTCAGACGCCACTGCTGTTCTCCTGTCCTCCCCCACCCTGGGGTCCTCTCTGAGCTTGCTTCACCCACCCCCTCCGGTATAAAACAGGATCAGTGGTTGTGAGGAGTAACTGAGATGGCCCATGCAGAGAGCCCCAGCCTCCCTTGTCTCCTTTCACTGGTAAAATTACAAACTGGCCATTGTCAGTGGGATCCACCTGATCTCTCCAGAAGTATTTATGCTTTTTTTTTTTTTTTAAGTGCCTATTTGTGAATCACAAGATGTGATCCCTCAGTTAAGCCAATCCCTGATTCGTAGCTTTGTATAATGGATAAAATGATGTGGTTTTTGGCTACAAAATAGGTGTTACTTTATCAGCAAAATCATAAGCAACTTGGGAGTTCATAATGACCCAATTGATTGTTCCTCTTAGGATGTGACTCCCATAACTTTTACAATCCCAACTTGCCTTTCTCTAGTTTAAAAATTTTTGTTTTGTTATTTCTCCTAGACTATCATAGAGGGAAGATTTAACATTTTAATTCCCAGATGCTAAATATGCATAATTGGGAGTATAGCTCCTTTCAGGAGCTATCTGCAATGTTGAAAAGTTTTATATAAATCAATTAAAATGCAGTGGCAGAAATATTTGTTGAAAATAACATGGTAGTAAATCATTTTTCTAAGCAAACCACTGTATCAGATAAATCATCACCTAAACATTATTCATTTTGTAAGTTCATATTTTTACAGTTTTTTTGCACATGGCATGTATGGATATTCAGTGTTTTTCTTTGTGAGCTTCATAATTTTGAACAGAAAAAGAAATAGTGTAAAATTTAAATAGTGATTTTAGGATGCGGCATGATAAGAAATTTGCTTCATAACATTACAGGATAAGAGCACATACATATTCGGGTTGAGGGGTTTGAAAAAAGAGAAGTTTCCCATTAAGCTGCTGCTTTAAATAATCAAATGTATTTGCCTTTGATACACGCTTTCAGTAGTGGTTCCCTGCCTCCTTAAAGCTAGTAAGCTGAGCTCAATTTGCGTCTCAGTTCTTGAAATGCAACATCTTTATGAATACTGTATAAGTCATTGGACTTTGCCACCATACATGATGCCCTCAAGAACTTCAGAGGGGTATACAGTTTCTTGCCACTAACTAAATGGCCCAAATTGTGCCATTTTTATGTCTTTCTCTGTCCACTCCCTCCTCGGTCCCCGCAACTTCCTGCCCCTTCAGTGCGTTGCAAGGAATCTTTTGCTACAATTTTACGTTCACTCATTGAAGTGTGAGCCCCAGGGTGGCTCCAGCTCCTTGGGTGAAGGAAAGTGAAGAGTATGCGATTCAAAGGGCTATTTGTGTTGACATTTGTTTATGATAAATGTAACTCAGCACAGATGGGGATGGACTAGAATAAAGAAACCCATCAGTATTAGTCCATGGAGGAAATGCGGAGGCCCTGAACCAGAGCAGTTAGAATGGAAAAGGAAGTAACAAATTCAAGAGACATTCTAAGGGGTGCAATGGACAGGAATTCATGATTGTTCACTTATGGGAAAAACAGACAAGAAAAATCAGATTTTTAATTTGAACTCTGTGCTATTTTTTAATTAAAAAACAACAACAGTGCATAGCCACTATAGAAAATAATTAAATTATTTTAAACTTACAAGCATAAGGAAGAATATAAAAATATACATAATGCAAGTTAACTAGAGATAGCCTGATTTATGTTCTTTATATAACACACACACACACATGGGTATATAGTATATGTATGTACATAAATATATCTCAAAGATGGGTAAGGCAATTCATGTGAGCTTAAACCTGTATATTTCCCTATCAGGAAATTCCATAGGCTAAATTAGACATGTATACATATCTATGTGTGTATATGCATATATATCTTATATTCATTCATGTTATACATACCTTTGAGTTCCTTATTAAGATATATTTAAGTTATAGTCAACTTTTGCTATCACAAATAATGCTAATGTGTGCATTATTATAATTAAATGTTTGTATACATCTTTATTGATCGTTTCCTTAGGATAAATTCTCAGAAGTAGAATTACTGGATCAAAAAAGGCATTTGTGTTTTAAAGGTGATTGCTAGACATTTCTGCATTCAACATTTTCACATTGCCTTTCAGAAAGATTATACCAATTTATACCTCAAATAACAGCCTTACAGCACAGGTGACTGAGTGGGTGGTGATGCTATTAATTGAGTTAAACTACATAGGAGGAAAATCTAGTTTGTGAGAGGAAAATACTGGGTTCAGGTTGGGATATGGTAACTGAATTATTTTCATTAACTCCCTAGATATTCAAATTCCTTTGGATTATCTTTGTGATAATGATAACAATACTAAAACTAATAATAGCTGACATCCATCACACTGGGTGCTAAGCCCCTTGTACTTAATTCTCACAACCTTATTGCTGGTGGTAAAATTACCCCCATTTTATAGAAGAGAAAATTGAAGTCTGGAGCACTTGAGTTACTTGACCAAGGTTACAGGGCTAGTAAGTAGTACAACAGGAATTCAAATTGATACCAAGGTTTTCTTAGCAAATACATCTTAGAAGTACAGTATATATAGGGGGTGAGGTCATAGTAAGCTGTATTCTCAGGAATGTATAGTAAAGAGCAATAGCAAAAAAATGGTAGGTATAGTCAGTTAGAAAGTAACTGGTCTACCTAGTTTTTCTAGCATATTGCTAATTCTCCCCACTTTAAATATTGCCCATTCTTCAAAGCCAAGCCAACTAAGGTCACTCTTCATCAGTAAAGACTTTCTTGACCATCCCAGCACATTTCTTTTTCCCTTCCTTCCACTTGGGTCCCATTTGATGCCTGCCCACCACTGACCTTTATCACAGATTGCCTTACGCCAGTAGGTGTTTTTGAATGTCAAATCTTCCCCAATATTGTGTGAGTCATCTAAGGCAAATACTTTCAGTTAAGTTCATCAGCTCTTTTTGTACTTACTGGGCCGAATATAGTCTATTTTATTTGTACCAGCCTCAATCCTGTGAGATTAGTCCTATTATTATCTGTACTTTGTAGAGGAGCATCTAAGTCTCAGAAGGGTAATTCACTCAAGTTCACATACATAAATACCTATACAGGATATAACCCTTTATTGGTATACTGAGGTGATTGAGCATGACTTGAAGGAGAGTTAGTATTTGGATGGGCAGGAAAAAAAGGAGAAAGGGCTTTCGTGTTAGAACAGAGGTATGGAGACTAGAATATGAGGGAGTGTGGGGTAACAGCTAATAAATAGTCCCGTGAATTAGGACATGAGTGTGACTGGGAGGAGCCTTCAGTGCAGCTCTGGCAGATGTGGACTTTTTCTCTGCCATGGGAAGCCTTTGAAGGTCATTTTGAGCAGTAGGATATCTTTGGGCAATTTAAAAGCAGAAGACCAGAGCAATGATTTTCATAGCATCCTTTTTCCAAGGGCATCTCAAAGATGGCTAAGGGGATTCAAGAAAGCTTGATTAAACTTGTACGTTTACCTATCGGGAAGGTCCATAGCCTAAAGCAGACCTCGTATTTATGTGCTTTTTGTAGGAATCACAACTCTATATGGTAGCAGTTGTTCTCTCATTCCTCACCAAAGCTCTAGTCATCATTGGTGTACTTACGTTAAGAAAGGAAAAGGAATGAGGGCTTAAAAGGTCTTTTGTTCAGAAGTCAAAATAATTGTCCATGGGAAGTAATTAAAAAGACTGGTGCCTAAGAACCTAATTCAAAGTAAAGGTGCCCCAGTACTGACAAGTCAGTGGTGAGCAGAATGGAAAGAAAACAATCTTGATGTAATAGAAGCAGAGGCTAAAATTGATGAAAAGTATTATAGCATGAACCTTGGGAGGGAGTATTGAGTTTTCCAGTGACACTAGCTATGAACAATGAGGAGAGAATAAAAACTTAAGTAAATTTTTAAGGCAGAGTATATAAATGTTAAATAGGAGTCAAATCATATCACTGACATTTATGTAATGTCAAAAAGACATCTTAGATCAAGGGGAAAAAACATAAGCAATTCTTTTGCAGAGTCAGGTACTGTTATCAGACTGATAAGCCAGAATTTTATTAATTTTGGTTAATCTTTGAAGAAACCATTTTGAAAGCAGACTTGAAATATATGAAAAAAAAATCAACTTTTAAATGAGATATTTTCAAAATCAAATGTTTTAAAAGTAAAATTGAGGCTATTTTGGAAATTCTCTATTTTAGGCAAATTAAGAGATCATCTTCTTGATAGCTAGTTTTAATATGTTGTTTAGAATTTCATACTTTTATCTTCATTTCTCCATTTCTCCTGCATGCCCCTTCTCAGATTCTCCCTCCTGAAAATTCTCTTTAAAATGTGAGATCTTCTTGCCTGACAACCTTTTTAAGTGAGAACCAGTTTTATCTACTCTGGCCAGATTGTAATCTGATAATCTTGTTACGGACCAAAAAACACCATATTTATGTGTTCCCTAAAGTCAGTGGCTATGAGAAGGTAGAAAAGAGGTGAACATAAAAACCATAAAAAAAACACAATGATTTTCAACTTTTTGCTTGATTAATTTTTAAACAAAATGGAAAAATAAATGATTTACTAAGGATTCTGAATATGCCTTTTAAATTCACTAAATTTTAATGGGAACTTGCCCCCAGATTGTATAAACATTTCTTTTTTATAATAACAAACCTCCAGAAACTCTGCTAGATGTGTTTAACCTCTTAAAGACAAAATGGCAAAAATTTACAAATGAGAAATTTATGGATAGCTGTTTTATGTCCTCTTGTGACCACAATATGGAAACCCACAGGTTTTGGGCTAAGATATTTAGTCCCTTAAATAAACTGTAGAGTCTGGAGAGAGTTGTTTAAAAGAGAAACAGTTTAGAAGTTTAAAAATAGTCATAATTTAAGAGTATCTTTTTATTTTTATTTTTAGCATATGCAAGTATCATAAGCCACACCTTGAAAATAAATATATTTGGGAATATATATTAAAACCCATCTTTGAGTAAAATGGATGTGATATGATACTGTTAGAGTGGAAAATGCATAGCCTGGTACGTCTCTGTTCAACTTTATCTCCCATGTTTTCTTTAATAAGACCAGTGTTAACTTAGCAGGAAAAGTTATTCGCAGACCTGCTGAGATTCTCTTCACTCTACACAATGCAGATGTTATTAAACTGGGGAGATAGATTAATGTATTTCCTGCTAATTCCATAGAGGAGAACATGTATCTTTATTGATGTTAATGGGCGGCCTCTCATTATGTTATAGAATAATCTGCTGTAGCAAAGGCTTTTCTTCTAAAGAACTTCATAACATTTAAAGGTTAATATGAGAGGTAAAGAACAATATCTTAAGATAAGCGTTTTTATTACAGAACCTGATGGGGTGGTTTTTATTAAATTACATGATGATTTGAATGGGGAAGAAGAAAAAGTGCATCGCTTCTTGCCCTCAACTTTAATGCCTTTAATCAAATAATGACCTTCTGGAAAATAGTTAATTTTAAGCATTTGGAAAGATCAATACCACTTTGCCACCAAAAAATGGCCTAGATGATGAAATTTGATGTATTTAAAGTATCATTTCACCCTTCTAACCTAGTAAATAATTTAAAATGCTTTTAGTATTGCTTTGCCACTGTTTTGTTTCTCACTGTTTAAAGTGTTATGATTATTCTCGACAAAAGGTTAGAAGTTGCTGTGTGAAGCACCCAGGTCTGGGGTTGGTTGTACTTCCATTAGGCCTCTCTGTGTTAGAGCCCTGGAAAAAGCAGTATTATTTAATGCCATATTTGAGGTAGAGTGTAGATGAAGCATAAAAAGTGTGAAAATGCAACCCTTTGGAATGTTAAAGGGATTGTTTAAAACATTATTAGTCACTTTGTATCGCTTGTGATGTCCGTAAACCTTTATGCTAAAGGTAAAAGAATCAGTAGCTCTGACAATTAGAACCCATTTCCCCCATCCCCAGCTTATAGAACATTGATATGAAATTACCCTTGAGTGCTGACAGCTTTGTAAATAAAAAAAAAAATTGCCCTCTATTAGCATGTTTGTGGGCAGATTAAAAACTGACTTCATTAGCATAAGTAACACTTACAGATTCTTTTAAAAGTAGAAAATTATTTGCTGAATGATAAATTGCTAGCTTTATAGTTAGTTGTTGTTCAGAATGTACTCATTCAAAATGCCTAGTGTAGTTTAGTCTACAATACTGAATTTTTTGTGTTAGAAGTACTATTTAATGGATTATGTACTTAATCCTTGTTCCTGCTACTTGCTAAAATGTAATTCATGCTTTCCACTAAAATGTTTGTATCAAATACCTCCCTATTTAGATTGATTTCTTTTAATATCATATTATACTATATGCTTCAGAGATTGGAGCAAAATACTCCTGCAAATAACACATAAAAGAAGAGGGGGAGAATAAATACAGACTATAAAATGTTTTGCTTTTTAGAACTCAAATCACCATTCTATTTTTTAAAATGTATTTTTCCTTCTTAGTTGCAGCAAGAATTATTTGTCATTTTCTTTCTTTTTTTTATAGCTCTTGGGTTTAAAATGTATTTGTATATAGTGGTAATATATACGTATCTGTGTATTGTATTAAAAGACTTTTTTACAAAGTCTTTTTTACAAAATACTGGTCTGTTTTCCCCAGGAAAACTAATTGTGTTACATGCTCCCATCTCTGTCACACACTTGGCCCTGTAAGAGTTCTCTTTTTATGTGTGTGAGACTATATAGGTACAATAAATTTATTCGTAAAATGAGGTTACTTTCCTGACCATTAAAACCATTGTGCACCCCTTATCTGTTAAAATGTTAGAAGTGAATTGACTTGAATTAACTGTATAAAAAGAGCGGAGTTGAAATCAGAGATTGAATTTGGTTGGAAATTAGCAGCTGAGAGATGAAGGAAGGTGCCAGAATTTTTATTTAAATGTGGTACAACAAGATTCTGTCAGTAAAGCACATCATTAGAATATTGAGTTTAGAACTGCTAATTTTTCCTTTAAAATGAGCATACAGTCATGTGTTTCATGGACCATAATAAATTGCCATTGTTTTGTCATTGAGTTTGTTTTGCTTTTTTTTTTTTCAGTACTGGTTTGGCAGTCATTCTGCATTTTCTTGTTTCCTTTTTTTCCCCCAGATCTTACATTTCTTTAATAGATCCCTAACCAAAACCAGTCAAAAGAATGTTATTTATTTCATGCAGTCTTGGGTTTAGCATCTTTTGCACCATTTTCTTGCTTACAGTGGCAAGACATTTGCAGATGGTTCTTGGTTAGTCCAAAGTACATAACAGTATTTCCTTTGTGGCAGATGGATTTAAGACTTTTAGTTCTCAATAAATGTAGGTTTACAATACATAACTTTACAGGATTTGTGTTGTATATAACAGGTTTGAACATATTATCTCAGAATTCATCTGCATGGCATTTTCAGCTTATTCAGGGTCCATGCCAGTTTTTTTAAGTAATAGGGGGAGCGCTGTGATTGATAGCAACAGCTCAAGGCGTGATTTTGAATAGAAACAAAGGGTTTAGAACAGAAGGTGTCAAATTAAACTTTGTCAGTTTGAAAAGTAGTAACATCCTGAAAGTTTTACTAATTTATTTACATGTGGCTACTGTTTATATTTTACCCTCTTTATATGCAGTGTAATGTTGCTTGGCAAATTTACTACATTTAAAGTTTAGGTTGTTCCTTGTACCATTTTAGTTTACTGAGAATGGATCCGTCTCATTATTTTGACGCTGTTAGTCTCCTGTCTTTTCTACTATTCAGAACAGTTGTGATCCAATTTTAATGTTGGGAGTAGGTCCCTACTCCTGCCTGTAGTTTTACAATATTTCAAGTCCCAGAGACCACTCTCAAAAATGTAATTATGTTCACATTTTGCAACAGAGTGTTGTGTTTCATTCCTCTTTTCTCCTCTACCCAGTAAATCTATAAATTTATCATTTAAAAACCAATATAGTACTTAGGGGAGTCATTATTTTTATTTGTTAAATGTTACAAATATTCTGACATGTTCGTCTTCCCAAATTTATATGCTCTAACAGTATCTATCACTTATGCAAAAGTAACCTAGAAAATGGTATTGGGGAATTAAAAAGCATTTGGCTTTTTTAGTAACTTTCTGCAAGACATAGATCAGATTACTGTCATCATTAATAGAGTTTCAATCGATAGAATTTGAGGTAGTCACAATATTCCAAGGCATTGAAATAGTATTAGAATAAATTAATCTTATTTTTGCCAGTGTAAATTGGGAATAAGCCAATTTATTTCTCTGCTGACAAAGAACTGACATGTCAAAATATCTGTTCTGCATTAATTTTTAAGAGATATGCACATCAAGTAAAGCAACCCCCCACCCCCACATTTTTTGTCATTTTTGGAATACCCTTGTAGAACTAACAGTTCCCAGCTGCACCGTTAAATATTTTTCTAAGAAGCATCTGATTTCAGTCTCTTAAAATCATCTTGTTTCTTGAAAGGCTAGCAGAGACATGCTTCAAACTTATAATTCATCAAATTATTTTTAGATAAGGAATTAGAAGTATTATTTAAGGGCAGAGGTTAATAGCAAACTACTGGAAATGTTATGTTAGTCATGGGCAATTAATAAAAATAAGGATCTATTTCATAAGTATAGAGACACAGAAGTGACAATATGAACAAAATATTTGTTGAATGAGTCGGGGCTCTTTTCCTGAAATATTTGTTAAACCAGTGTGAGTGTGATTGTTTAGGAATTAGCTATCATTATTAGCCATTTTAAAAGAACTAATGATTTTCTTTTCCAAAGAACATCTGTGATCCACATGTTTTTTTCACATATATCCAAGTACTAACTGATCTCTGCGTTAAAAAGTTTCTAAAGGATTTGAAAATTATTGGAGTTTTCAGCTTTCTCCAAGAAGCTTTTCTTACATGAATCATTCTTAATTTAACTTTTAGCAGTTTTTAGTTACAAGCATTTATTTCTAAAAAAAATTCTTAGATGCTCCATGTTTAGCACTTATTGAAATAGTATAAGACTAGCTAAATTAAAAAAAAAATAAAAAGGTTCTGTTATGAACCTTCTAACATCTCTTGAAAGGTAAATAAAATTGCAGTATTTACTGTGTTTAGGCATGGGGGCCTGTCAATTGCCATAGCTGATGAATGGAGACAAAGGGAGAGGAGGAAAGTAATCTTCACCATGGTTAATATTCAAGCCTATAGGCTTTTAAATATATAGCTAAAACCCTCACAGCATCAAAACTTAGAGGTCAAGTATAAAGAAATAGTTTAGACCTAGGAAAATATGAAGTATTTTCGTGGCTTAATCTAGATAACTAAACATTTGCCAATAAGAGCTAAATAACCATCTTCAGGGCACCATATGCAAGTGGGTCTCACATATTTCAATTCTCAAATACAGTTTTGTAGTTAATTTTATACTCATAAATAGATCTTAAATATCACATATATTATTCTGGAAATAAACATAGAAATGCCTTGGTTAGAAGAGAAGCATGTTCGATGACACTGTAATCACAATAATTATTATTTTTTATTTAGATAATAGTCTTTCAGGTAAACCTTCAATTTACTGCCTGCTCTCTCAGCCTTGAAGTATGCGTTCAGTGGCATTGAATACGTGCATGATTGTGTGACCATCCCCTTGTACATATTCGTTTAATGAAAAGACCTGTTCAGTAGAGAATCAAAGCATCCTTAGAAAAATTGGTAGCGCTCATGAGGGTTAGCAGCAGTCACCCTTGGCTGGTTAGCAGCTGGGCCGTGGAAAGCTCATATATCAGTCCTCCATCTTTTCTTTCAAAATCTCTCAACTAGGCCGTTTGGGGGAGAATAGGCCTTGCTACTGCCCATTGTATATTGCAGTTGGAAGGAGAATTTTCTCTCCAATGGTTCAGTTGAAAAGAAGGTGAGGAAAATTATACCATTCTCACCCCAGAGGTAACATTGCAAACAAAAACAAAAAACATTTTCTGTTTTCTCCTTGGCGAGTTCTAAAAATCAGATAAATAAGAAACTGTATTCTTTCCATTCACATCCAACTAATTTACTTGGAATTTTCAAGAAGCCCCTTTGTCTTAGGTCAAGTTCCTTGAAGTAGAGCCTAAAATGGGGAATCAGATGCTCCTGATTTAGTGAGGGGACCTGGAAGGAGCAAGGGAGGATAGGGAAGATGGGGTCCAGTAAGAATGTGGTCTTCAGGTAAAGTATCTGTTGATGGGCGGAGGGAGCAGAAAGAATGGGGGAGCCATCTCTAGAGAGGAAATTGAAGGGTAGACTGAGTTGATATTTTGGGGCAAGAGGGCAGAGACTTTGTACCATTGGGTCAGCCAGTTACTGGCCACCCAGGTGAGGGGGTCAGTGAGGAAGTGGAATAACTGTTGAGGCATCTCTAGGTGAGATGGTCCCAAGACACTTCTCCAGAGAAGAGTGTGGCTGTAAGCTATTAGCAGGCAGCCCAGCAGCTGGGGGTGGTAGCCTTGGCTGGTGAAGGAGGTCTGAATGGATTCCCCTCCCTTCCTCTCCATCTGATTACTTAGCATCCTCATGGCAGCCAAGATGAAGAAGGTCTGAGGTGGTGATTAGAAAATGTTAGGCAGTGTACTATGTTGAACCACGCAGTTCTTAATCAATAATCTGAGGAACAAAAACTGGGTCTTAGGAGGCATCAGAGAAGTTCAGGTTTTGGCATTCATGGGGCATTTCCTTCTCTCTTTGCTTTGGAAATCTATTAAGATGATTGCCAGACAAATCATATGTGTACACTGCAGTGGGCAGAAAAACAGGACTCCAAGCTGTCTTTTAGGAAAGTTCTTCCTTGGAGAGTTTTTCTGACACCTATGCTAATCATGACCCCATGCATTGGACAGTGTTCTTGCTCACAGAACTGCCCATGTCCTTTCTTTCTCTTTCATACACACAGTGACACACATATATACACACACATATTCACACACAGTTTCCTTTCCAAATCAAAAACTGCAAACTTAGGGAATCCTTTTAGAAAAACATTATTCTAAAACCCTATTATATCTCTTCTTAAATACTTTTAGGACTTCAGGTGGCCACTCATCAGACAAGAAAGTTAGGCGAGACTCGAAAGACGTAGCTTTATTTTTCTCCTGTGTCACCTATTGCAGAGTCCGTCGGACATGAGTCTTGCTCGTGGAGTCTGAAAAATATGACCCTTCTTTAAGATGCAAGTCAGAGTGTTTATTAGAAACAGAGCCTGCCTCCTCGACAGCCACAGCTATTCTCTTGTTAACACATTATTAAAAAAAAAAAAAGAAAGAAAAATTGTGAAGTAGAGTGGAGTGTTTTGAGTTTATAAAAAAAGTTAACTTCACAGGGTCTTTTCTTTTCAAGCTCCTAATGGAAGCTGTCCGCCCCACCATAGGCATGAATTGACCTATAATTCTCTTGTCTCTAAGGGGTGGTTGTGTGAGCTGTTACGTTGGAAAGAAGATCCTTCTCCAGAAAACAGGACCCTGTGGGAGAACCTCTCCATGATCCGAAGGTTCCTCAGCCTTCCGCAGCCAGAACGTGACGCCATATATGAGCAGGAGAGCAATGCGGTGCATCACCATGGTGACAGGCCGCCCCACATCATCCATGTTCCAGCAGAACAGATTCAGGTTCGTTTACCTGGGCCAATTCAATACAGCAGTAAGTCAACAGAGCTTTCACTTAGCAGGGAAATTAATGTTTCTTCTTCCCAGCAGTTCTACACACAGGCTTTTAAAGCAAGAGATAGCAGTGCACTGCCATCTTGCTCGGGGATAAAAGGAAAATGAACCCACTTTGTCCAACATGTGTTTTGCGTTCCTCTCTCCCCATCTCCTCACCCCCAAAGTGGCAGGAACCCTTTTTACACTTCATGGTTTGGCGAGTCTTTCTCCGTTAGAATTTGGTTGTTGGCGTGTGAGAGCTTAAACATTTTTTTTAATCAGAATTTAAAACACACCACCTATTTTTTAACTAATACCAACATTGCCCCCAAGGAAAGGAATTACTGTTGCTTCTGTAGAGGAATTGTGTTGAATCACAATTTTGTGCCTTGGATTCTGTCCAGATGGAGGAGGGGAGGGAACCCTAATTGGAATCGTTCTTCTGACTCCTTGGCCCTTCCTTCACCTTGTACCTATCTCCCTACACCCTCACAGAACACAGATTAGGCATGAGTCATGTCTGTTTGTCTTTCCTTTAGAGCCCCTCTCCCACCACCCTTGGGAAAGGAGAGTCTAGAGGCGTTTTCTTACCAGGCCTGCTGACCCCTGCACCGTGGCTCGGTGCTGCTCCTCAGGTGAGCGGGCACAAGTTCCCCTTGCCAGCAAGAGAGGGAGACAGAGAGGGTGGCGTCAAGACCTACTCCCTTGGTCAGGATATTCAGTCTTTCAGAGGGCACACTCATCATGGTGGGGGCCAAAGAGCCTTGTGCCAGCAGATTCAGCCTTGTGCTTCACTTGTCATGTCAGTGGACTTGTCCCCATTCATCCTTTGAGGGCACTCCCCTAGGCATTAGATTGGAAAGCTCTGGGATCAGGTTGTTTGTGGCTGCTCTCAAGGCCTCAATTGCTTAGGAAGTTTCTATTAAATCTAAGGGGCTGCTTTTACCTTTCCCCTTCAAGGGAAAACGCCATTGCCTTCCATTGTCCTAAAAGTCTATGTTTGGTGAATCACCTGCATTATATCTGAGTATTGCTGTTAAAAAATATGTGTGTGTGTGTGTGTGGGTGTGTGTGTGTGTGTGTGTGTGTGTGTGTATATATATATATACACACACATACATACATATACATATATATGCATATATGTGTATATACACACATATATATATATATGTATGTATACACAGACACATATATACACACATATATAGCTAAAAACAATAATAGCGTTATCCATCCACTAGGGAAAAAAATGCTTGAGTGTGTATTCAAGATAAATTGCAAAAGAGCATCCCTTAGGATATCAAGCACTAAAATAATCGTGAAAGCCTGAGAAACTTACTGTTTAGCAAAAACAAAAAGAGAAAGATACACCTTAATAAAAATAGTACTTGTTTGAAAATGTAAATCGTTTTTAATAAAATTGCTTCTTAGGGGGATAAAAGGAAATGCTTAGGCGCAGTATAAATGTTCTACTATTTTGCCGCTTCCTCAAGTTGATTTGCTGGTAAGAATTATGGGTATCGAGGACAGGATGTGCCTGTGTCGCCGTTTGTTATGTGTCATTATGTATGGAAATTACAGCACATATACAGATACTAATTATGAAAACGTGTCTGTATACACTAAATTTAAATCCTAATCACATCTGAGTGTACTATAGACAAAACAATTCGCTAGCCATTGTGCAGCGGATTGAACCTTTATTTTTCAGTAAGAAAAAAACTTGCAGTGTCAGCCTGGTACAATTTGGTAAGAAATTGTGTGTGTGTTAAATCGGAACTGTCTGGTAGGAAATTCACAAATGTGAGACTCTCAGAAGTCCTCTGGACTCCTAAGAGATCATGCTGAAGAAGAGCAGAGGCTTATCCATTTCATTGGGACCTTAAAGAAAACTGGCTATTCTTGTTCCATGTGTTAGCCATCCGATGACATGGGGCATCACACATTGCTTTGCCGGCTCTGTAGCTCGCCTTTCTAAAATGCCTTTGACATCATCCTCGATCTTGCTTTTAAATCTTTGTTAATTATTGATGTCACAATTTGCTTTGCTGTCAGCACCTTTGATGCGCAACCTATGGGTGAAGTTGATGGCTCACATTTGCAGAGTGCGTAGTTAACACTTCCCATGAGGCAGACTGAAAATCGAGGGTAGGGAGGCCCCACTGATCCGTAGCCTCCCCAGACTCTGTTCATTTCTCCCGTTTTTAGTTCTTACCACTTTAACTTTTTCCCTGATGCTGTGGGCCACTCTGCGGGCCTGCCACTGGGGCCTGAGCCCATGTCCCCATCCAGGAAGCTGTCTGTGGGATTCATAAGCACATCCTGGCTAATTCTAGAGGGCTTCGCGCGCCCCTGTGCAAAGGAGAACGCAGAGCTGATTGTTCACTTGTTCCTTTCCAGCAGCAGCCGCCTCAGCAGCAGCAGCAGCCGGCCCCCCCAACCCCGCAGCCGCAGGCACAGCAGCCGGCAGGCCCCCGGCTCCCCCCGCGGCAGCCCACCGTGGCCTCACCCGCCGAGGCTGAGGATGACAACCGCCAAAAGACCCGGCCGCGAACGAAGATTTCCGTGGAGGCCCTGGGAATCCTCCAGAGTTTCATCCAAGACGTAGGCCTGTACCCGGATGAAGAGGCCATCCAGACTCTGTCTGCCCAACTTGACCTTCCCAAGTACACCATCATCAAGTTCTTTCAGAACCAGCGGTATTATCTCAAGCACCACGGCAAACTGAAGGACAACTCCGGGTTAGAGGTGGATGTGGCCGAATACAAAGAAGAGGAATTGCTTAAGGATTTAGAAGAGAGTGTCCAGGATAAAAATGCTAACACCCTTTTCTCGGTGAAACTAGAAGACGAGCTGGCAGTGGAAGGGAACACAGACATTAACTCAGACTTGAAAGACTGAACTAAAAGTATTATTTTCATTCAACAGTGCCACTGGTATTTACAACAAAATGAAACGTCCACCTGTATTCTCTCAGAAAAACCTTTGTTGTTCATGGTTTGGCCAATGAATCTTCAGAAACTTGCACAAACAGGAAAGTTAAGAAAGATAGTACAGACTGCACTAAATGTTTTACTCTGTTTTACAAACTGCTTGGCAGCCCCAGGTGAAGCATCGAGGATTGTTTGGTATTAAAAATTCAAATTTCTGTTCACGGGACGCACCCAGGTGTGTACCCCATAAGCATGATACCAGTGATTTTTTTTTTAATTATTATTATTCTGGAGCCTCAAACAAGCATTATAACTTCTGTGATTATTTCCTTCCTTTAATTATTTCTGTAACACTCCACACTGATCTTTGGAAACTCGCCCCTTATTTTAAAAAGAAAAAGAAAAAAAAGAGTTTGTTACTCTATGTATGTTACAAAAGAACTATAGACTGTGGAATGCAGTTTAAAGATGACATATGCCAACAAATGCCTTGTATTATATGGCACTGCCGTAATTCAAATTTGTTTTTATTTTGGAAATAAAAGTTCACTGTAATTTTTTTCCATTCTCATTGTTACAATGATTTTTTTTTAAATGAAAAGAAAATGTGAAACACAATTTAGTCCTCATTATTTATTTGTAGATCCTGCAGCATCACGTTGTAATTAATTTTTTGGAAGTTTCCGTTAAATGTAATATTGCTTCTCTTGTTACCATACTGATTCTTTTCTATTTATAAATGTATTTTGATGGGCAGTAAAACAAAGTGTCTTAAAAGTTTTAAATAGAGAAAATGTGCTTTACACAGTTGCCTATAAAAAGTGCTCTATGTTATCCAAGCAATTCATACTATAAGCTTCACTCTTATTGTTGTATGCAATTTTTACTATCATGCAAATAAGCTTAGGTAAATAAAACTAATAGATCACCTTAGAAAATTATGCAATTAATGTGAAAATAATTGATGTTTGCAATGTGTCTTCCTTTGGTTTACAATCAATTTTAAAGCTACATCTGTATAAAATTTCTGTATAAAGGTGTATTTCTTTTTTATGAGTTTATGGCTATGAAAACACCAGCTATTTTGTTACAGCTGGCTGTTTTTATAAGTGTATCACAATTTTCTTTATGCAGAAATGTTCTGATTAGGAGTGGTTATTGACTGTAACTACACAATTAAAATTGTTTGTATGGTATGACATGGTAGGGTTTGTCTGCTTATGTGAAGTAACTTTGAAGAGTCAAAGATGGCCCTCAGTTAGGTGCATGTTAATACTTCCTTGATGATATTTTACTGATTTGAAAAAGAACAATTGAAAAGTCCCATGAAACACTGTAAATTTAAATCACAAACACATGCTCATTTTTAAAGCTTCTGAGGATGATAACCTGTTTTTGGTTAACATTTTGCTTAATAAACAGAGATAGCACTATAGTCTAAAGACTCTCCAACAAAAACAGAAATCCAGTCTCTAGCAGTTATGTGCTTGGAATGGCTTCATCTGCATTTATTTCTCAATACTTCAATTATGGCAACACTTTTTTTAAAGCTAATGTATAAATATTTTTAAAGGCCATTAATACTAACAAAATAAGTAAGGAAAAATGGGCCTTCTGTATTAAAAACTCCATAATAAGCAATGTATTTTTTAAAGTTATAAATGGAATATAAGTTAATAACTTGTTCAGTTGGTTGTGTATGTCATAACTAGAACTACATGAAAATAAGAACACACCTGGAATTGAAACACAGTTGTCAAAATTCTTGCAACATAAATTAAACTCCGTCAACTCCAAGATACAAAATGAGGTGTGCTAATGGTCATAAAAAGGATTGAGGCCCATGTTGCAGGTTTTTATTATTATTTTCTTCGTCTTCATTTTATCTTTTGCTTACTCCTCTTAAGGTTTCCTAGAAGTTAATAAGGGTATCTGGGTTCCTTCATACTTGGGTCAGAAATTGTCCATTCTCTTCCTGTCATTACCCCAGGCCCTGCTAAGCTCATTGGTAGGCAACTGTGCTGCTTTAGTGTTCAACTTTTACTTAGGAAACCGAAACGGGGTCATTGAAAAACTCCCAATTCAGCTTTAAAAGTACTATTTACTTCTGAAGCACAGCTGAAGTACTCTGAAGGCAGCTGGTTTGCTGCAAACTTAAAATTGATTGAAAACGTTTTAAATTCTTTTAAGTAAGAAAACAACTTTTAAACATTCTGGCTCACTGGAGCTCAGACTTTCATTTGAGCAAAAGGAATCTGAATTAATAAAATAAAAATTAGATGTCATGTATTAAAAAAGTGAAATAAATAGAAACTAATATGCCATGAAGTATTTAAGAAAACCTTATTCCTCTTTTCTCTGAGTTTAAGGAAAAGGCTACAGCAGAGAGAAGACTTTTTTTTAACCAGCCCAACACTTAACATAAGGTGTGAGGTATGAAATTTAATAATTTTTTTTTTTTGTAAGGAGAAATTGGTTTGCAAATAAGATTTTTCCATTCCCCATAACCTAACTTTTGAAGTAACATTCTCAATGAATTGATGAGTCTCTGTAAGGAATCAGCATAACAATACTAACAAAATTCTTGTTTATACCCTATAACTTAAGCAGCATAATTCTGCTAATAGGATATTATAAACCAAAAAAAGAAAAAAAAGCACATGTCATTAAACAATCATGGAGTGAGCAAAATTATTTTCAGGAAAGATGACACATTTTGGAAAAGATTTGTCTGGGTGATTTAACACATTGCTCCCCTGATGTCATTTATCGCTCACACCAGTCCTCTGGTTGCCAGTGGCGATGGTACAGTTCCTTGAACAAGTTTCATTGTGTCCAAGTATTTCAGAGACTTTTAAAAGCTGGGCATGACATAGCGCTTCGTGCTGTTAAGACCTTAGCAGAGTCAGGTAGTTTACGGGTAATATTCAACCTTGTACATCTGAATGTGTCATGGATTCCTTCCCTCAGCACTTTGCCACTAATTTGTATTACACTCTGTGGCCATATAATACTTGCACATTATGCAAAAAATAATGTTGATAATATCTCCTTGGCACAAAATATGCAGAGTTGACACATAACCTTTGAAAACCAAGGTAACTAATATGTTTGTGTGTGCCCTAGTTGTGTGGCATTTGGTTACAAAGTCTGTACATATTATGTATAAAATGTGTATAGATTAACATTTAGTCCTAATGAATTCTGAGCTTAAACGAAGTGGTTTTTTTTTCAAGTAGTGATATCTATATCTGTGCTTATTTAAAATATATAGCTTGAGTAGAAAACATTTTCAAATGGTTCGATTAAAAATGACAATCCCATACATTCCATTAGTAAATTCTGCCCTATTCCCTATTGTTACCAGCTGATATTAAGCTCCTTGATTGTCACGATATTATCAATAAATGAGGTATTCTAAACTGCCTGGTGATATTTTCAAAAACCAATTAAAATGTACATACCCTATTAAACAGCCTATAGAAATAGGACTGTTTTGTTAAGCCAGAAATTTGCATGGTAGTGTGGAAACCAATGGCAGTCCAAAAATATTAATCATATCTAGAATATCAGAAGATACTAATGCTATAGTCTACCTTACAAATAAATATTTTTGACTTTTTAAGGGAGTGTATTATGGATTCAGTGTTTCTTCTGAGGTAATCCTTTTAATGTAAATACTACTTGCATGCCTTTTTGACAAAAGCTAAGCTACAATCTATTAACATACACATTTTTGATATAAAAGTACCCTTATTAAAGAAATGTGGTGAAGGTGTATGTCCAGAATACTATACCTGTTTACAGTACCAAATGTTAAATAAAAATAATTTGGAATTAATGTTTAAAATGACGAGCAACATTTTTAAGCCTTACTTATATTACCCTACTTACGTGGGTCATATATATTTCCAAATTTAATTTGATCAAAAATAATTCTACAACAATTCCATTATGGCTTCTTGCTTTATACCAAGGTTGTGTATTGTCACGTTCTTCCATCAACTATTCTCAACTGCTAATATTCCTACTGATATTAAAAGCACATGACTTGAGTTGTGTTCTCTGGGAATGCCTTAGAGGAATAGGTTATATTTGTTGCCTTGCAAAATAAACACTCGCAAAGGAACTAAAATAACATATTTCGCACTAAGTTAAATGCCGAAGACTTCTTTCATTCTTTTGCTAGTTGATTCATTTTACTGTTATTGAGTTTTTGCTCTCTATGGTATTTAAAATTTTTTTCATTCCAGTGACAGTCTATAATTCATACCCTTATGCCCTCCAAAAGAAATGAACTGATTTGCCACTCACAGAAGGACCAACAGTGCCTGATAAATGACAATGTTGACAACATTCAAACATGTGTGTCCATTAATTTGTTCAGTCTGTGGCAATGTGATGCAAAATGAGCATTTGTCCAGAGCACAACCTGTCCAAAAGCATCTTAATATGGGGACAGGTTTCACATACTCCACCTTTGTTTCCAATTTTAATTTCCAAATATTTGTTTTACCAGATCTCTCATAAAAAGCTTTCCCACCCTCTGAGGTTCCCTTCCTAACATCACCCTCAAATATGCTTAAAATTATAGCAACAACATTTATGGAATGCTTCATTTGAAAAGGCAGTGCCACAAACATACCTCCATTCCACTACGAGGCATATGTAAGACAGGGACCAAAATTCCCACTTTAAAGACAAAGGAGGCGAAACAGGGTAACTGACTTGTTCAGCTAAGTGGCCACATTGGTCTTAAACCCAACCAAGTCTATCTACAGATTTCTATCTCTACTTTCTCCTTAAAAACCTTTCAATGAAGAAAATACGGAAAAAAATTGAAATTCAAAATTTTCGGAACTATAATATGCATTTTGCTAATATAAAAAGTTCATCACTGAAGTAACTGAAATCAAGTCTATGAAATGTTTCATCATGAAATAGTAATACCCAAACTCTGCTGTCGTGTAAGTTCCATATACACAAAAGTTTAAAAAAAGCAAAATAAAAAATCTTTATTATAGGAATTTTCAAATACACATGAAAAAGTAAAGATAATAAAATAATGAACCCCTAAGGATTCATCACCTAGTTCAAGAATGTAACATTTCCCACTAATAAATTATAAAACTTGCTAAAATTAAGATGAAACTTTCATGAAAATATTCATCCTGTTCAATGGTTTTGGTCCATAGTGATGTTATGACTAAATCTTACTTTTTGAAAAGTAATGAACTTTTGGTTTTCTAGGGAAAAAAATTAAAAATTGAAGTTTTTCTCAGAGTCCTCTGGGAATTTTCAAAAAGTCAATTTTAGAAGAAGAACCTGTGAGAATTCCACAAATATTTGTAACATAGAAAACAAAGACAAACCAGCCTCTCTTTATTTATAAACAATACATGCGCTTTCATATCATTGTTGAAACTAAAGTACATAATTTTCAGTTATGCATAATAAAATATGTAATTAAGCAACATTCCATGGTGGATTAAAGAATTAAAAGCTTCAGGTGCAGAAAAGAATTTGTTGGCATTTTCTTTTTCAAGGTGGTATTTTGAGGTGTTACTTTTCATTTTCCTTTGACATCTTGTACACAAATAAATAGACAGAAACAGGTGAGAAGCACAGAAATGAAGAATTGGCTCTACGACAAAAGACCTGAAAAACATAGTGAGGTAGAATATCTGCAACATGCCCAGGAAGGCTAAATTAAAAAGGACAGAAATATTTTTACCCTGGGGAGAAAAAAAAAATTTCTAAACAAAGGGGTGTGCTTCAAGAAATAGAAATAACATCATAAAAAGTTAACTGCATTCAGTACTGCTTATATTTTAAACTACATTAAATTCACACTCCAATTGGTACAGTCCAGTAAACTTACTTTTCAAACGAAGAGCTAAATTTAATCAATAATTCTGTACTATAAACCCTGAGGTTCATAGAGGCATTTGGCATTTATCCTATTTTTTTTTCTTTTAAAAAGGGTAATACTTCAAATAAAATCCAACCAGTCAAATGTCAGAATGTGGAAGGATAAGTCTGAAAATGAATTGTTCTGAACATCTACGAAAACAGTAACATTATAGATACGAAACTCTGAATCTAACATGAGTGTAACTTTCATCTATAGTTTTCTATGTGATGCTTAAACCACAGTTCTAATCACCATATGAGATCATTTCAAATATCATATGTTTTTATTACTCAAATTTTACTACAGAAATATATGTTTGATAAATGAATGAATGAATAAATGAGATCAGGCAATTTAGAAGAAACATTGGCTATATAGTATGAACCCATACCCCCTGGAGGTCCTCTTAGTAGTAGTGCATTTTAAATTGACATATGTAAATAGGCTTTTGTTAGCCTTTAACATCTCATGGTCCTGATGAAATATGACACTGTTGTATTTGTGTGTGTGTGTTTGTATACTACATCTTACTACACAAAGAATTTGCTAAGACTTTCTCATATAACATAGGACAAAAAAGAAAAAAGAAAATGTATGCAAAATTTGACTGGAAAATAATACAGAATGAAACATATTTGACAGAAATGCATATCATGAGATTCTATACATTTTATTTAAGTAGGCTACCAAAATTTCACAGCCTTGTTGAGGTATAATTGACATATAATAAATGGTACATAGTTAAAGTACACAACTTTGTAACTTTGACACATATGTTAAATACAAATACACACACACACACACACACACACACACAACTGGAAACATAATGAACATATCCATCATTTCAGTAGTTTCCTTGTGCCTTTTTTTAATATTCCCTCCCTCCCACCATTCCTATCCTTATCTATGACTATCCCCATGAAACCACTGATTTGCTTTCTGTCACTATAGATTAGTTTGCATATTCTAGAATTTTATATAAACAGAATAATCCAGAACATACTCACTTTTTTGGCTCCTTTCACGAAACCTAATTATTTTAAGAGTCATCTATGTTCATTTCATTTATTATTGAGAAATACTACCTTTCATGTGGATATAGTGTTATTTGTTTATTAAGTGGTTGAATGTTTATTTGGATTGTTTCCAGCTTGGGGCTGTTACAAATAAAGATCCTATAAGCCTTTATATGCATACCTTTGCATGGAAATACTTCATTTATCTTGGGTAAATTCCTAGAAGTAAAATAACTTTTCATATCATAGGTATTAGTTTAGCTTTTTAAGAAGATGACCAACAGTTTTCCAAAGTAGTTATACTAAGTTCCTGTTGCTTCACATTCTTGCCAAGACTGGATATGGTCAGTCTTTTTAAATTTTGAACATTCTAGTAGACGTGTGGTAATATCTCATGATTTTAATTGGCATTTCCATAACGCATTGCATTTTCTTACTTGAATATCTTTTCCTATGATTTGCTAGCCATATATCTTCTCTTATAAAGTCTCTATTCTTTTGACTATTTTTTTATTGGGTTGTTTGTTTTCTTATTATTGAGTTTTGAGAGTCTTTTATATATTATGGTTACAAAGTCCTTTGTCAGATATGTGATTTGCAAGTATTTCCTTTCAGTCTATGACTTGTATTTCCATTCTCTTAACAGTGTCTTTTAAAGAACAGAAAGAATTTATTTGATTTTGGTGAAGTGCAATTTAACTTTTTTTTTTCTCTTAAAGGTCTTGTTTTCAGTGTTGTATATACGTAATATTTGCCTCATCCAAGATCACAAAATTTTTTCCTATCGTTTCTTTTAGAAGTTTTATAGTTTTAGAATTTACATTTGAATCTGTGATCCATATTCAGTTAATTTTTGTATATGGCACAAAGTATCAAGATATGGATCAAAATGTTTTTCTTTCTCTTTTTTTTTTGCATGTATATGTGCAAGTTTTCCAGTAGCTTTTTTAAAAGACTATTCTATCTCCATTGAATTGCCTTTGCATCATTGTCAAAACTCAGCTGACCAGATGTATGTGTGTCACTCACGGACTTTTTATTTTATTTTGTTGCTCTATCAGACTTTCCACCAAGACCACGCAGTCTCAATTACAATTGCTTCATAATAATCTACAAGTGGTCCACATCTTCAAACTTGATTATTCTTCTTAAAAGTTATTTTGTTGCTTCTGGGTCTTTTCACTTCCCTATGAATTTTAGATTGAGCTCATCAATTGATACCAAAAAAAATCTGGAATTTGATTGGGGTTGCTTTAACTCAATAGATCATTTAGGGAAGGATTGGCATTTTAACAATATTTAGCCTTTGGATCCAGGAACATGATATATCTTTTTGTTTATTTAGGTCTTCTTTCATTTCTCTCAGTGATGTTTTATGGTTTTCAGTGTATAGTTATAGCACATGTTTGTCAAATTTATCTATAAATTATTTCATATTTTTTATTTCATTGCAAATGGTATTTTGAAAATTTTTTGTTTCCAATTGTTTGTTCCTAGTATTTTTTTTGTATGTTGATCTTGTATCCTGCAACCTAGCCTAAACTCACAATAGTTCTAGCAGCTTTTTTATCAATATCATCAGATTTTATAGATCGAGAATTATATCATCTGCAAATATAGCTTTATTTCTTCTTTCCAATATAAATGCCTTCTTTTTTTCCTTTATTTTATTTTCTAGAAGGTCCAGTACAATGTTAAATAGAAATGGTGAAATCAGTATCTTTGCCTTGTTCCTGAACTTATGTGCTAGCACTGTTCTAAGCCCTTTACAATATAAATTCATTTAATCAAAATAACAATCATTTAAGGTAGATACATTATTATATTATTATTATTATATTGGTAATTAAACTGAGGCACAGAGAGTTTATATAACTGGCCTCAGTGGACATATCTCCCAGTATTTTACCTCTAAAAATGTAGCCTTAGTTTTTGCCTTGGGATTCACTGTTTATCCTTACTTGTCATGAGGGTCATAGCTTTAACACTCAACTCTTGATTAGATAGATGGTCATGCTAAGCCACAAAATCCTATTTGACCAAAATAAAGTTGAACTATGGAAAGGGAGAAGGAGAAGGACTGTGCAAAAGAATAAAACTAAGGGAAGAAGAGAGCTAGGAGAAATAACGGAGACACAGGAAGAGAAGGATGAATGTTGGGTAGGAAATAGGAAGACTTTGGCTGGTAAGTGAGATTACTCAAAGGGGAAGCATTTGCATACGTTCTGCATATTTCTATATTATGAGTAAAAAAAATATATGGAAACCACATGGCAAACTAACCTCTTTTAATTATTTTAGAAACCCTGCCTATTTTTAAATTTGGTAGTTCTAATAAGTGCCCTAATTTTGAACAAAGAAAATATTTTTATATATAATATTAGAAGAGACCAAATATCAATGTCTTAGATCCGAGGTCAGCAAACTATGATCCATGAGCCAAATCTAGCCTACTACCTGTTTTGTAAGTAAAGCTTTATTGGAACACAGCCATGCCTATTCATTTACTTATTCTCTATGGCTGCTTTTGTGCTACAGTGATAGAATTAGAGTGGTTGTGAAAGAGACCATATGGCCACCCAGCCCTAAAATATTAACTCTTTAGCCCTTCATAGAAAATGTTTGTCAGCTTCTGCCCTAGATCATTAAGCTGCGCCTTGGTTTGCAAAGGTAAAGAATTAAAAGAATTTCTGGATAACTTGTGTCAAAACAAAATAATCATTCCAGTATTTTTCAGAAGAGTTGGAGCACATATTACCTACAAAGCTCTTTCATCCTCAACTCCATGTTTTACTTGTGTATGGAGAACATAATTCATTCATTTTACTAATTACCTCATTGGCCTACACAGGAGCGTAAGGCCAGAGATCCTATACCCTGTTGCTCACCAGTACCTATTCTATAAATTTAGAAAATTATTGACAGAAACTTTACCTCTTCTTGATAAACTCAAGAAGTGTTAATATTCTTGGCAAAATTGTTTTTGCACTAATTGCCATATCCATCTGTTCTGTGAGATTGATTAGACTAAGAGAGCATTTGTTCTCTCCTGCAATCAATGCTTCCTAGCCCAACAGAAAGCTAGAGCTGTCTCCTTTCCATCCTGAGACATGCCACTGTCAACTGTAAGTTTTTCCTTTGAAGATTTGAGATTAAATTGGCACTTGGCTTGATGGCCCTTCAGGAAATGATTTCAGTCTAGGGAGTTCTGTTGAAGTAAACCAAGACCACAGGGATTTAAGTGATTCCTTCTAACAGAGAGAATGTCGACTATGTCAGAAAAGCCATTTCTGTAGACCCAGATGCTCGAGAAATGTTCTACTGACCACTGGAGAACCCAGGAGGAGCAAAGGGCCCACCCTCATCTCTCTTAACTCTTGGGCTCTTGAAACCTGCAGAAACTGAGTAGTGCTGTCAGTGTGCCTAGGGGAAAACAGATGCAGAGCCTAATTCTGTCTGGATTGGACCCAATATTTGATTTATTTATTCATTTATTTATTTAGTGCTAAACATACACCTATCACAACAGCCTCTGAGTAAAAAAAAAAAAAAATGGGGAAAAACGTAAGAAAAACTTATAATAAACATTAATCCAAAAATAGCAACAGACTTCTGCTATTACAGTCCTCTTAATGGACCTTATTGCAAAACCGTATTGGACAATGATCCTAGAACCTGGATATACAAGGTTAGACAATTAAGTTCGCGAACTTGTTGCAACGCTGTTGCTAATCATTTTTGATATCAGAGAGATTATTCATTATGAATTTGTACCAACTGGACAAACAGTTAATCAAGTTTACTATTTGGAAGCGTGGAAAGGCTGCGTGAAAAAGATGAAAACGACCTGAACTTTTTGCCAACAATTCATGGCTGTTGCATCACGACAATGCACCAGTTCACACAGCACTGTCTGTGAGGGAGAAAACCTCCAGTAAACAAACAACTATATTTGTTTGGAACACCCTCTCTTCTCACCTGATCTGGCCCCCAATGACTTCTTTCTTTACCTGAAGATAAAGGAAATATTGAAAGGAAGACATTTGGCTGACATTCAAGACATCAAGGGTAATACAACAACAGCTCTGGTGGCCATTCCAGAAAAAGAGCTCCAAAATTGCTTTGAAGGGTGTACTGGGCACTGGCGTTAGTGATAGCTTCCCAAGGGGAGTACTTCAAAGGTGACTGTAGTGATATTGAGCAGTGAGGTATGTAGCACTTTTTCTAGGATGAGTTCGCGAATTTAATTGTTTGACCTTATATTTGAAGGCACAATCTAAAACTCGTCTTTCTGGTACAGCATAGGGAATATAGTCAATAATATTGTAATAACTATGTATGGTGTCAGATGGATACTAGACTTACCAGGAAAGATCACTTTATAAATTATATAACTATCTAACCACTCTGCTGTACACCGGAAACTATTAATAATATAAAATAACACTGAATGTCAACTGTCATTAACACATGAAAAAATAAAACTGATCTTTCTGTCTGAAGTTCGCTAAGTGGAGAGGAACCAGTAAGATTGTATCAGCACATCCACATGGGCGCACAAATCAATTTAGCCTTAGCAGACAGGACAGATTATAAATATGGGGCATCATGATGATAAGATCAGTAGTGTTCTTTTCTAGTTCAGTGGACAAAGCCATATAGTGGTGGAATGGTTTGGCCAAACACCCTGAGGAAGTTGGTACAAGTGCAAGAGATATACACAAATGTGTGTGTATGTAATAATTTCCTGTTCCCACAGGTGAATCACTATGTCTTGAAGGAACAGTCACTGAAAGTTTGAAATGTCCATGTACTTATGTTGGCTACACCCTTCCAAAGAATAGGCAAATGTTTGATAGTCAAAGAATGACCTAAAAATGAGCAGAATGACACCATTGGCTAAACACAGAAAATTTATGTCTGTACAAAAATTATTTTTAATTGGTAAAAACAGTATGGTGATGAAAGTTATCTTGAAATTTAAAATCCTAATGTATCACCCTAATTGGACTGTTTTCATTTTATGCATTTACTATTGGTCCATAAGAATAAAGATTTATTTACTTTATTGAAGTCCTAGCTTACTTATAATTTTGTTTTATGATTTTGTCATTTCTGAATAGTTTTTGTAAGGCCTAAAACTATTATTTTTACAGGATTTTCTTAGTTGGAAACAGACAGATGGATCATTTAATCCAGCCTTTCCTAAAGTGTTTTATCTGCATTTTAATAGGTATTAATCTGATAAAAGGATTCCATGATTAAATAAGTCAGTTGATTTGTGATAATGGTCACAGAGACTTGAAAATGGACTTTGATAAGACATATTTTCCCTACCTGTTTGATTGCAGGCCCCTTTTGAAAAGGAGCATTTCATAGGATTTTTGTTTCACATAATTTGTGCTTTACAAGACATTATTTAGATCAGTTTTCCTATCAGAAAACTGAGGCCCAGAGACATTAATTAACACTCAACTTTATACAGTTAATTTATGACAGAATCCAGACCAGAATTTATAAATAAGTTTCCAGGAATAGAACTTCTCCCAAAATCTCCTTTACTATTTTGGCTGAAATACTCTCACACTGCCACCAAAAATTCTCAGTTGATGATAATTCCATGAATATATTCTACAACATAATATCTTTCTGTTGAGTCAGTGGTACAAATGGAAGCTCTTCTTATTACTTTAGAGAAAAATGAAATGCAGAAGACTGAGTGACAAACCTCGGGTCATATTTTGAATGAGCAATGCCTGGAGAACTAGAACCTGACACAAACATTACCAAAATCAATGCCTAAGTAAATGTAGATGCATGCACATTGTAAGTAGGTTCTGTACATGGGGAAAACAAACCCCAAAAAGTGTTACTGAGAAACTAGACCAGGAAAATTTTGAGGAACAAGTTTCCGTTTTTGCTGTTATTTCTAAATGTCCTAAAATAAAACTATTCAAGACCTCTGCGATAGACTATAACTCACAAGGAAAAGAATTTTGTGAAAGAATGAGTCTTCTTAGTCCTACAGTGCTTTAATTTTGATTATGAAACTTTACAAAATACCTGGTCTGCTTGCCAGAATTGGTCGATGAAATCCCACTATATGACAAAGGAATGTATTCTTGGCATCGCATACAGTTCTTTATTAAACATTTTACTGGCTCACATGCTAAAGTTATTTAAGGGCTACTCTATTAGTAATTTCTTAGTTCAAAACAATGCATGCCACACTTTGTCACCTAGAACTTGAAGCAGACTTGCTCCCACCCACCGCTTCACGAAGTTCCTCAGGGAAGTAGTTGCCTGATTGTGGCCCTCAAGCACCTCACCAGACAGAGCCAATCTCAGCCTCAAGACTGAGGTCAGAGATGCTTCATCATCCTTCCAGAGTGCTCATCTCCTCTCTGTGTTTTCTGGACTCCACTGTCAACCAAATTCTTCCCTTCTAAACTAGTCACAAAGTGGAAGTCCCTATGAATATCAGTGAAAGCCACTGTGGTGGCTTGGAGTGAGTATTGTTCTCACCAGTCGCCATGTGGATCCCAAGTCAAGTCAGAAGAGTACCCCTTTATACTTATTAAAGAGCATCAGCCCTTGGAAGGATAAATATGCACATTACTATTTATAAAAAGACGCATAAGTAACAAGGGAGAGAGCAGAGGGGTGGGAAAGCTGGGATGAAACCACCTGGAGCATTTATATTGAAATAGCTGTTTCTTGGATATTTATTGAAAGCATTGCCTATTGAACACATAGACTCTTCTATCTCTACTGAGAAGTGACTTCCTTCTTAATTCCTCAGGGTGGAAAAATGCATCAGTATCTTTTAATTTTGCTTTAAATGGCAGAAATTTAAGTTATAAACCAACATCTTCAGATTTAGGGCTGCAATAAAAATCTGACCTTTGAGTTTTTTCCAGTTTTAAAATATGAATTCTGTAATAGAATGGAAATACTGTTGGTTGAGCCATGGTCAGTTGAAAACTTTAATTATATTGGTCAAATTCTACGCCAAAAATTCCTTTAAGCAATTAAATATGATGCAGTCTTTCAAATAAGTTATGAAGTCCCAATCAGTAGAACTGGAATATTTCCAAGTTTACAAACTGGTAATAATCCAAAACTGATTTCATATATTAAACCAATGTATCAACACAATTGTAGCATCTAATATGACTTTTGCTCTGTTTATTTTTTTTAAGTTACTGTGCTAAAAGAAATACACAAAATGTTAAACGTTACCACATAATACAGTAAAACAATTTATTTTGCACTGGGAATTTTCTTAAGTATAAATTATAAACTTGTACTGTCATTGCAGCTCCCAAACATATTATAAGTAACAATAATGGTCAGTTTCTCTGGTTTGATTTAGATCCCAATTCCTGTAGCCTCTATAAAGATGACAAGGGATTTGGCAGTGTAGATAAAGAGCAAGTGAGGGTACAGGAAATATCTCAGAGGTACATTTCACAAGACAGGATGACTGAGTTCCTGTGGAAAATGATTGAGAGAGGTAAGTGTAAGATAATTCCTCTTTTGTGTATTTGCTTGGTTTGTTTTCGCCTTGGAGGCCAGGTGGATTGCAATGCCATTTACCGAGGTAGACAACCAAAAAAAGGAGTACAACATGGGAGAAGGATGAGAAATGTGGTTCTGGGCATCCACACTAAGGATCATAGATCTAATAGTGCATGTCGACCTCAAGAGAAGTCAGATAAGTGATAGAGATTTGGAGACCATCGGCAGAATCGGGGGTTGAAATATTGAGCAAGGATGTGGGAGTGTATTGATAAAGAAGAGATGAGGCCTCATAGAAGAGCCTTAAAGAACTCAGAGATTTCAGAATCAGGAAGTGAAAGCAAAGCCTGAGGAAACAAAGAATGTTACAGGAGCAGGAGAAAAAGCAGGAGAAAATAGGATGACAGAGAACAGAGAATTTAGAAAAAAGAGTAAAGTGGATATTGTTGTTTTGACTGGCAGGCATTCGATTCTCCTTGTATATTGCCTTTTTTGTGAGTAGTGTTGGTGAGAGGTATCGCTTATTTTCTATGATGAAGCCAAAGGGTCCATTTCCTTTGGCTTCCTGCCCTGGGAAGACATATCTAGTCTGGGCCAGTAGGATGCTTCCTTCCATGACTTAACAACTGTTAATGCAATTGGCAAGAAGGCAGGGAACAGTTAGAGCTAACTTACCGCAATGGTAGTGTGGACAAGACTGAATCTGGTGTGTGAATATAGTGGTATTTCTTTTACTCAGTTTACCTGTCCATCTTCTTGTTTCTTATTCATTTTTCCAATAAATTCATTTTTACTAAAGATGAGTAACTAATGTAGAGTTAAATGAGTTATACCTACAAAAGGTAATCTATAATGGTTTCACTGTATAGATAGGTGAGTAAACTCGGGTTCAATAAAATTAAAATCACCCAAGGACACAGAATTAATTATGGCATAAATGGGACGAGAACTCATGTCTCTTAATTCTAGCCTAACGTTATTTTTTAAAAAAAGTTTGTATTGAGGTAAAATATACATAACATAAAATTTATCATCTTAAGCATTTTTTAGTATACAGTTCAGTAAGATTAAGTACATTCACATTGTTGTGCAATGAATCTCCAGAATCCTTTTCATCTTAGGCTAAGGTACTTTGCATAGTACAATTGCTGGCACACGGCTACCCCCAAAAAAATCTACCTTCCCAGCCTCCCTTGCAGCTACATTTGGCCAATGGGATATATGCAAGTGTGACTTGTACAGCCTGCAGGTTGTATCCTTGATAGGAAAGAACGTGTCCTTCTTTTCCTCTTTTGATTTAAAATAAATGTGGATCATGGGCCATGCTGATTAAAGTACCATTTAGGTATGAAGGCAGAACAAACTTGAAAAACACTCCTGACAACTTCATGAAGCAGAGGTGCTAAGATAGCTCTGACTATTATATGTTAAAGAAGTAAATTCCTATACCAGTTAAGCCACTGTTATTTGGGGGTGTTTCTGTTACAAAGCTGAACCAATTACATCTGATATAACCATAGTGAACCTTATTTCCCTTCCTTTTCTTAAGTATCATAAGAAAAATGTAGGGGGTTTACATTCTTTTCTTCCGAAATGTTAGTTAGGCCAAAACTCACATTTAATATCCTTGGACCCAAAAATCTAAGAAGAAGAACATTTAGTTTATCCTGTTAGCAAGGTGAAGTTGAGGGAGAACATGCTTATAAAGCTACAGGTTAGTGGATGGGGGAAACTGGGGGAAAATCTATTTTTGGCAATGTTTTTGAAGCAAGACCTTTCTACTAAAGCAGCTTACTAGAAAAATAAAGGGAAAAAAATAACCATCTTTTTTATTCAAATTAATTTCTGGAAGATAAGTGTGTGCAGGTGGGGCGGGGGATGAGCAACAAGAATACTGCACAAACATTTTAACGTATTCTTACACTTGTGAAAACTAGGAATATTCACTCAGGAACTGATGGTTCCACCAGGTGGTAAAATGCTAGATAAAGAATTCAGGAAAGAATGTTTAAGGTTTGTATTTAGCAAACTATAAAGAGCCTTGTAAATGTTATTCATTCTATTTGACAAAAGTCTGTAATTCTTATGAAACACTCACTTTATATAAAGATGAATTATAATGCTGTACACTTTCTTCTAGAGGCTTCTAAGATAGATAAATCAATCATGTACTGCTTCAAATCATGACAACAAAGCTACTTTTTTTCTTTTTTTCCCCAATCCGGTCACTCCGTGTATTCAATATAGATGCTCAATGTCTTAAAATCGCTTGTCTAAGAACTAGACAGACTTGGGTACAAATCCTGACTTCACCACTAGTTAGCATAAAATTTGAAGAAAGTTGCCTAACTTTTCTGAACCTCAGTTTTCTTATCTGACACTAGAGATTGTCATTGCTGCACTACTATAGGGTGAGATGATTATTAGAGAATATAATTAGGTAAAGTGTTTAGCATATTAACAAGTGCTTAGTAAATTGTGCCTGCTGCTATTGTTTATTATTATTATTAATTTTTCTAAATGATAATTTTAATATAATAAGGCTTGATAGCTGTGAGTCCCCTCTCCAGTGTTTCTTCTTGGATTTTCTTGACCCTGGTGATTTCATATACGTTTTTGAATATGAGTATTGAATTTAAATTAGAGAAATTTCAATTAAATTTTAAGGGCGAGTCAAGTTGAATTAGAATCAGGATGAATATTTTCCTAAAAGAAGGGAGAGAAAGAGAGAGATTGAAAAGAAAACCCAGCTCATATAGAAGAATGAAGAGAAAAGGGAGAAAACTATCACAAATAATAGAATGCATAAAACTAAGATGCCGTGTATTTTGTCAGTGTTCAATAAATATTAGGTATCACTAGTGTGAAGTGTTATTGAAAAACATTGGATCAATTTACATAGAGCAAAAAAGTTTTGGAAATACAAGGCATAATATATAAAACCCTATTTTACCAAATTACTTAACCTACCCAGTGTTAAACAGATAATACAGGTAAAAAGTAAATAATGATATATGGGATTTAAATAATCTAATTTTTATAATTGAATAAAGTTAATCTTTAGACTTTTCCAAAAATATGTTTTAGGAAACTGTAGAACATGTATAAAATTTGTGTCAAAAAAGATCTTTACTACTTCTGAAAGGCTAAAGTTATACAGACTCTCAATTTCAATGCAGAGAAAATAGGAATTAGTACTTCAAGTTAAAATTTAAAGGCCAAACTACTCAAAAAAATTAAAACTCAACTTTCATGCCAAAATGAAAATAAAAAGTAGAATTACAAAAGCATTTAGAAAATAGTGATGACAACACTATGTATTGTGGTCAAAGGTATGCTCTGAGGAAAATTCATATGCTTTCTTTTTCAGATAAGAAAGAATTTAAAAACACAAAGTAGATGTTTAACCCAGGGGATAGGAGGATTTGCTGAGACCCTGAATAGCTTTAATCAGATAATGTGTATCCTGTATCTGTCATTTTAGGTTAAGGTATGTTGAGGTAACAATTGACTCAAAATATTATTGGTTTACAATGATAAAGGTTTATTTTGAAATTATTTTATATGCTGTGAGTTGGCTGCAGGTCTGTGCCCTCACTTCCATCTCCAAGATGCTAATGTAGACATTAGAGGATGGGTCATGGCATAGGGAAAAGAGAGTATGGCAGAACCATATAATGGTTCTCAGAAGTTCTGTGCAGTAGTGACATGTGTGTCTTCTGCTTACATGTCATGACAAAAACTGACTTCAATAGAATATAAATGTTTAATTCAACCACAGGGAAGGACAACAAATATTTTGAACAATAATACAGTCTTACCATAGTCCTGCTCTATCTTGGTCACAAATATCTTCTTCCTTCCATTTGGCATGCAAAATACACTCAGTGGCTCCCTAAGGGAGACAACACAAGTGTCCTCCAATCATCTTATCAGACTCAAAGAACCAGAATTCTTGTGATACTGTCTACACCAGATCTATAGGTGGCTACTTTTGATCTGGAGATGTACAACTGAAAAGGAATCCGTGACAGAATAACTATGGTAAACACAGACTTTTGGAAAGGGATTATGTGGGAGGTCCACAGCAGCTTCTGATCCATGACAATGCTGAAAGCCTAATACACAGCCAGGACCCTGAACCATGCACTGGGAATTATTCCTTGAGTAGGTCCTGGCTCTTCCCCCGCAGTAGCTGCCCAGTCCATTATTCTCCATGGCTATTTGTTCTACCTTTGGGAGATCCTTTCTTTTCCATCTCTCCCTTTGGCCACATATAAATACGTTGGGAAGACATGCTCCTTGGGGGCTGAGCAGTTCTCCTGACCTGCTTCTCTGTCAAAGAAACAGGGTCTGAGTGTAATCTTTCTGAGGTGGGGGTGAAAGGAGCAGAACATACAAGGTATACCACACATGCTTTATATTTGTTGAAACCTTCCATAGAAAACCAGTTCCACTGGCCTGGGGCCATAATGGATTCCTTTTAGAACATGTGTTTCAGGTTCTATGTTTTTTAATGAGCTCACAACTTGCCCTAGAGATGGATCTTGAAGGGAGGATTATAAGAGATTCTGAGGGTATTTTTTAAACACAGAGTAAGTCTGGTTGTGGGTATAATTTCACTGATGTTTTTCCTCCTACAAAGTATTAGCCTATGAAATCTGTTCTTCACTTAGTTTGTAACTTTTTTCCCCAATAATATCATTTGATATTTTCTTCTGATGTATTTGCTTTAGCTTTTCTTCATGGATTCCAGTTATTGTACAGTACCTATTTCAGCTTCCTATTCTTTCTACATAGCTATATATATTTTTGTGCCTTTCATATCTCTGTTTATTTCTCTGCACTCATGTGGAGGAGCCCAAGTTTGTAGTCTACATCAATTCTGCTCTTTTTGACTACCAATAGCATTTTAAATTCTGCTATTATATTTTTAATGCATCTGCAGTGTTTCCACATCTTATCCACATCTATTTTTATCTCTTACTGTTGCCTTTTCATGACACCTTGTTGGCTTTCTTCCTGGGTTATTCACACTGAACACATTTCAGCTCCTCTTCATCACAGTAATTTTTCCTTGTATCAATTGAAGATGCCAAAGAGTTTCATGATTTTTTTTTTTTGAACTAGCAGTTGATAATTTTCATAGTTACACTCCTCATCTGAAACTTTCCTATTGGCATTCGTTTCTCATAGGCTTACTGGTGCTTTCCTTTCACTTTTGTTATACTTTGGCATATATCAACAAGCAAGATGTATGGTTTCCCTTGGTTCTGTCCAGTTGAATGACGGCAAATTTTCTTACTTATTACGATAACGAGAGGGCAAGGTGCTGAGTTCATTCCAAGTGCTATGCCTACCTCCCGGAAGGCATTCGTCTATTGCAACTCTGCTTTGAGATGGCATCTGCTGTTGCTGCTGTCTGGTTTTATGACGATCTGAACAAGCAGAATACTTGGAACACAATACTCTTTCATACACATTTCCCAGCATTCTGCTTATCTTTGTGTTCCTGACTTACAGAGCTTGTTTATGGGGCTACATCTCCTAGGATATGAGACATTACTATCAGCATGCTGGTTGTTTTAGCAGTTTCATTCTGGGTAGAGTTATTTCTGCAGTGGTGCAGAATAATGGAGAACTGAAAGGAAAGAGTGGCATTCTTCATCGAAACAGCTGTAGTGCAAAGAAGAGCTTCTATTTTTCTGTTTGGTGAAGATCTTGGATTCTGAGTAGGGGACAAATAGTGGGAGAATATACAGTATCATTGTTGTTTTTTTCCCCACCTGGAATATATTTCATAGGGGTGAAGGTTAGGCATTTTATGAACTGAAACTCAAGTAGTTTTGTTTTTCTGTTCAGTTCCTTTTGTCTTCTAGTTAGCGGTTTGTTCTTCCATTAAATAGTTCATAAATCAAAGTTTTTAGAATTGCTGTGAGTTTTCATTGTTTTCTGGTCTTTACAGTTATTTTAATTGAAACTTAGATGAACTGTTGTACCGTGACTAGACAGGATGGCATTGTAACCTGAAAATTTTTCTTGACATTATTTACATTAACAAGAAATGAAATACTTTAAATGCCCAGCAATAGGGGATAAACAAAATGAATTATGGCATATCTTTGTAAAAGAACACTTTGTAGTCTTTAGACATCACATTGTTGAAGCACATTGGAAATGCCCACAATTTATCATTTGTTAAAAAAAAATTACAAAACAGTATGAACAATGAGATTCCAATTTCATAAAACAACAAAAAAGGGGGAAAAAAACCCCAGGAAAGATATATATTATAAAATTCACAGAGGTTCTCTGGGCAGTGGAATTAGGGGTAGCTTCTATGTTTTATTTTGAAGGTGTTTTCTTTATTTTAAATTTTCTATTAAAATATGTATTAATTATTAAAATAGGAAAAAAAAGGAATTTTGTAATTACCAGTTTATGGCTACAAGTTAATTTATTTGCAAAACTACTAAGTATTAATATTATATACATACTGGTTGGGGGTGGGAAGGGAAATGTATTATCAGATATAGAAGGAAGTTTTCCCATCCCTCTAAAAGCAAAGATATGTGAGAACCACAGTGTTCTATATTTAATGTAACACAAGCTAGGTGTGGCTTTGTTGTCCTTCAAAGTAATTGATATATACGTATTATAACATGTGCATGTACTCACGTACACGTGTGTCTTCTAAAACTGATGTGAAGGCATCTGATGGCAACTTTAACAGGATACTAGTATCTTGCATCCAGGAGAGGACAACATCTGGCTGCAATAAGGAAGATTAATCTATAGCCCAGTTGATCTAAAAATTCAGTCCCTGGACCAGAGCATCAGCATTTCCAGGGCTCATGTTAAAATGCAAATGCTCAAGCTTCATCCCAGCCCTAGACCTGCTGAATCAGAAGTTCAGCCTGTGTTTTAACAAGCCCTCCTCATGATTCCGAAACATACAAGTTTGACAGTCACAGCTATGGGCATTAATTAATGTCTATTAAAGTGGGCATGACCAAAAGAACAGAAGGCTTTTATAAGTAGGGTCATGAAAAAAAAAAAAAAAAAAACTCTCTGAGAGGCAGAAGCATCTCTGATACTCACTTGGCTAACTGCTCAAGAGATGTGATTTATCTCCTGATTAATGTCTGACTGGACAACAGGAAAGTGAGAATTTGGTCTTATTTTCTCTGTTGTTCTGATATCCCACCTATATTTACTATGGAACATAAAGAATAAAAAAATCATGTGTACTAGAAACTTCTTGTGAACCCATCAGTGTAACTTGCATACCATCATCAGGTAAGAATTAGCAGAGGCCCAAAACATGGTACCGTGTGCTTTGGTGGAAATGTTTTGCCAACTGGGTGGAAGAGGGTGCTGATGTTGATACGTCATATGTAAGGTCATTTGTTAAGGTCATTTGTTGGATCATAGCATTTGGTGGGAGAAGTCTGAGTGTAAATATTAAAAGTCCTCGAACTCAGAGACCCTGAAGTAGTCTGGCCCCTTCTAGTCTCCCTTTTTCTTATACATGGTTGACATGATGGAGGGTCCTGGACCATCTCACATTTAGGAAGAGGCATCTTCCGGGGAAAACCTGACAGAGAGGATTCAACACATTTGCTGTAGACTTTAGGGAGGAAATCTCATGCTTTTACCTCCTTACTTGTGGTGTCCTTTGCTGGCAGGTGGGCTAGTAATGACGTATATGACTGGGATGTGGGTGTGTGTCCAGGTGAAACGGGCCAAGCAGGACACTTGCCTTAGGCTTATAGGTGGCCCAGGTACTGGGAGTGCTTTTCTTCTTACGATGGTTGCCCAATTTAGTAAAAACCAAGCCAAACCAACCAACCAAACAAAAAACCCAATGCCCAGTTAAATTTGAACTTTGAATTAACAACAAATAATGTTTTAGTATAAATATGTCCTATGCAATATTTGGGACTTACTATACAATATAAATATATTGCATATATTATTTTAGTATAAAGCATTTTGTATGTATGCTATTTAGTATGTTATTTTAGTATAATTAATATTTCATGTCTGTATGTCTTGTCTCACTATATTGGATGTTTCTGGGGGGACATGGATTATATTTTATATCTCTAGAAGCAATATTTTGGAAATACTTGTACTAAAAGGTTATCTGTTTATCTAAAATTAAACTTTAACGGGATGTTCTATGTTTTATTTGGCAGTCCCATTAGGTAAACTTAGCTAGCTAGGAGACTCCATTAGGATTTGAGACAAAAACATTACAAGTGAAAGAAAGATTTTGCCTAAACGTTCATCATCTTTCAGAAACCTGGCCTGGTACCAGGTGACTGACTAGCTGTGAATTTGGCTGTTCAGTGTTCCTTTACCCCATCTATTCTGACACTATCTCAACACGACTCACAAAGAGCAGTTATACACCAGATTTGCTGTATATTTAAGTCATCTTTTTTTTTCTGGAAGAATTTCCAAATTTTTCAAGGAGTTAAAAAGGGGTGAGGGGTGGGGCTTTGCTCTTTGCATGATGTATAATTAATTTATTTTAAGAAGTATATTTTCCTGGTTCAGTCACAATTATGTTTCCTCTGCATACACTTTCCAAATAAAAGTGATGACATAATTGATAAGAGGGTCCATCTCTAGGACTAGCAGACAAATTTAGCCAGGAGCTCAGAAAAGCATTCGTGATTTATACTTGGTTTTCACATTTCTGCTTCGATGGCAATTTAGTGAACCAATTTTGGTACACCCCCATTTTTTTTTAATAAGAGGAAAAGCCATTTTATTTAAAAAAATCAAGTCTGAAGCTCATCAAAGAAGGTTAAAGGAATTTATTTCATGTTCTTCAACTTGGCCTATTTGTCAGTCTGGGAGCACGTTCTATGCAAAGGCTTTGTGTACTGCAGGTTTTCAGCTGGGGAAGTTGTGTATGAGCTATTGCTCCTCTCCCAGGTGAGAACAGGTGTACACCACTTTAAATTTCCCGTGGATCTGATTGCATCATTTGTTATATTATCCAACATAATGACATGAAATACGTAAATAATAAAATGCCAGTTGCCTGCTGAAAATTTAAAGTGGCAGATCCTTTCTCCTCTGTTGGAAAGGCTGCTATCTGTTGATGGAGCTTTCGCTGCTGAAAAACGACGACCAAGCTGAAGGGAGCCACAGGGGAAAACTTACTCCTCTGGCTGATAAAGTGAATACATAAAGGAACAGCAGGACCTCACCCTTTCCGCACTCAACACAATTGCTGTATCTTCCTGCAGTTATCATATTCTTGACAAAACAAGCTAACTTTAAAGTATGCATTTAAATCATAAGACTAAGGAAGGGAGTATAAGCAAAGGTCAAACGCTCCACTATAAAGAGAGTAAAAGAGGCAGCAACATTTTCCATTTTATATATATATATATATATTTATATATGTATGTATGTATATATATATATATATATATATATATATATATATTTATATATATATATATTTATATATGTATGTGTTTATATATATATGTATATATGTATATATATATATGTATTTACTTTGTCTTTTTTTATTTAAGTATAGTTGGTATACAGTTTTATATTGGTTATATTCATGCGTACAAAATACTGACTTTTTTTACTTTAAAATGTGATCACCCCATTAATTCTACTAGTCATCTGTCACCACGCAAATTTATCACAATATTATTGACAATACGCCATTTCCTGTTTTCACCCATCGCCCACTCCTTCCCTTCTGGTAACAATTGCTTTGGTCTCTGTTTCAGTGAGTCTGTTTTTGTTTTGTTTCTAGATTCCACATGCAAGTGAAACCATACAGTATTTGTCTTTCTCTGTCTGACTTATTTCACTTAGCATAATACCCTCTAGGTCTCTCCATGTTGTCACTAATGGCAAGATTTTATTTTTATTTATTGCTGCATAATATTTCATTTCATACACACATGCACACACACACGGACGATTAAGTTTGCGAACTTTCCACTGTGTAAGTGCTCCATACCCTTGTATACCACATCTTCTTTATCCATTCATCTACCAAAGGACACCTAGGTTGCTTCCATATCTTGGCTATATAATGCTGCAATGAACATAGCAGGGAATATACCTTTTTGAATTAGTGTTTTTATTTTCTTTGGATAAATACCCAGAAGTAGAATTGCTGAGTTGTATGGTATATTCATTTTTAGTTTTTTGAGGAATCTCCACAGTGTATTCATAATGGCTGCACTAGTTTGCAGTCCCACAAAATGGTGCCCAAAGTTTCCCTTTTCTCCACATCCTTGCCAATACATGTTATTTGTTGACTTTTCAATAATATCCATTCTGTCTGGTTGAGGCGGTATCTCATTGTGGTTTTAAGTTCCTTGATGATTAGTGATGTCGAGCATCTTTTCATTTGTCTATTGACCATCTGTATGTCTTCTTTGGAGAAATGTCTTTTCATGTCCTCTGCCTATTTCTCCATCAGATTGTTTATTTATCCAAGTGTCCTCTTAATAGGTAAGTGTTTGTATTGGGTAGAATTCATAGCACTGGGAGAGATGCAAAGCAGAATTGGTTGATTGAAGGATTTCCCACAAATTTGGGAATTTGAGGGAAAACTCTTTCAACCATTCCATCTACTGTTTGTCTTGCTACCTAGGGTCTTTAAAATCCAAGAATTTTCCCCTGAACTTTAGTAGCATTATCATCAGATTTCCATATAAACTATAAACAAAATGAACCACAATTTTTCATTTGGTTGAATTCAACACAAATGCACCAAGCACCCATTCTGGAAGCTTTATGTGAGGTGCAAGGAATAAACACAGTTTTCTTCTCCTGAGGATCTTATAGTCTTGGGGATCATTTTTAATATGAATTCAGTTTGAAATCTATAATATCATTTACAACTAAGAGATGAAACATAAAGAAACCTTCATGAAATTGTAATTCTTTACCTCTAAATTCCTTTTGAAAAAGAACAAAGGTGTCATTTTCAGCTAGTGCAGGAATGACAATTGAAGACTAACTCACCAAATGTTTCTAGGTGGTAAGACAAGGCAAGTATTGTCAGGAATAAATAAGTATATGGAATATGAGAAGAAATAGCTCGTTAACAAACTAGCATTTGTTCTAACTAATATTATTGGGCTTCTAGTTCTGGACTGACAAAGATGAGATGTACAAAATATATTCTGGAGTCCCTTACAGGAGACATAAACAGTGTGGTGAAGGATTTAACAGGGGATTTGGCTATGGAGCAGTTGCTGGTGTGCTGGATAAGGAATGGATGCCAGCACTGTACACAGTTACGAGACTTGCCAGCTCAAAGTATTATCTGCTCATGAATTAAGAATGCATTTTGATGGAGCTCTGCTAATTTGCCTAAAGTGAAGAGCTATAAGAATAGAAAAATCCCCCAGACTGGTGAGATACTGATGACCTCAACTATAAGCAAGTATGTATGTGGGAGGAGGAAACATTATGTATTTATATTATTATTGTTTGGGGCAATGTTTTGGATAGTGTTCCATCTGACTATATCTACGCTGACTTAAGACTTGTCATTTGCAACCAAGTGAAAATGAGTTTTTGAGATATTATTCAGAACTATCAGGATGTCTTATGTCTGTTTTTTCTTCGTATACATCACCATCCCTTCCCTTTGTACCTTTCCCTTCCCTCCATTTTCAATCTACTTCCTCTTAGGCATGAGAGTCAGAATGTATTCAAACTGATGACCGCTTAAAAGTGTGAATACGGGTTAATGAAATGTAAATGGTATTTCCCCTAACATTGACTATTTTCAAAGTTCCATTATAGTTACATGGGTACATATCTTATCTCATTTTTGTGTGTTTTTGAGAGCATGGATTTTACCTGATACCCCATGAACCCTCTATAGTGCCTTGAACACAACAGATGCTCACTAAGCATTAACTGGATAAATGAATAATTCTAGAAAATGGGAGATAATCATTCACAGATCTGTTGCTTTCTACGTGTGTTCTTTGGATTAGAAATAGAAAAACTAAGGAACAGAAGTACAGAAAATTGTGTGCCCATAACACAAACTGCTTTCTAGTTCCAAATCTGCCCAATTAACTTTATTTTATTGTAATAGATCTCAATTGTGTCACCAACATGGTAGCACATCAACTCAAGTTTGTAGGATGCTGGCCCCACTTGATCTTGGTCTTTCCATTCAGAGTTCACATTCCATAGCATAATTAGAGAGCTACAAAACTAGTTCTGATATGCTTGGCTGACAGAGGCCCAATAGCTAGAAAATAAAATAGTTAAGCCATGGTGTCTTGCATCAAATGTTCATGGGTTTGATATTCAAAAGGAATATTCAGGAAGATATTCAAAGCCACGGACTTTGAATCTCAGTTCTCTTAATTGCTAGTAACTTGACTTTGGCTCTCATTTTCCTCCTTTATCAATGAGGGAAAATAGTTGTGAGAATTAACTTAGGTAAATCATATAAAGTATATGGCACATAGTAAGATGTTGTGCATGACAACATTATAAAATACTGGGGAAGATATGATCATTTTTCCTGATGAACACTGAAAGTAAATTTTGAGCTGGGCCTTAAAGGATGAGCAGAGGTTTGTTTTGTTTTATTTTAGGCACAGAAACAAGGGAATGAGATTCCAGACAGAGGGAATAGCATGATCAAAGGCACGGTGATGAGAAAATATATGATATCTTCAGGGATCAGAGCATCATTCATATATGGTCCATAGGTGAACCCTAGTGCATAGTAAAGAGTATATAGTGGATGGACAGGAAGATATTCAAAGCCACGGACTTTGTCATAGCACAGGAGGTTCCAGAACCTGTCTCTTGACTTCCAATGAATGATTTCTTTAACAAATACCAATCATTCTGAAACTAAAATTTAAATTTCTAGCAGTTTTTAGTATCTCCAAGGAAGCTTAAATGCAGTCTACGTAAATTGCTGGGTAGAAGATCTTTATGCAACCTTCTGAAAACCAAGAGCCTACCTGTTCTGGGTGAATATTAAAGCCTTCTCAGCATGTGTTGACAATGAGGGCAGATGTTGCTGCCAATATTTTTAGACAGAATTCAGAGACCTGCTAAGAATTTCGAGCAGCTGAGCATTTCACTCTCCACATAGGCTATTACTCATCCCACAGACATATCTCTAAATGCCCTCAGATGAAGTTTGCTTATCTAGATCATTCAATTCCAACATCAGCTGTTTGTGGATGGTTACTTAGTAATTGTGATTTAAAGAAGTACAGTGGGGTCCATTTAGAGTAGACCAACCTATTTATAGACAGGAAGCCCAGAATTACTTCCAGACTGGAGGAAAATTATGGTTCTACTTATAATGACTTTTTAACTCTCCATTCCACTCAGTTAGTGGGAAATAACAACTGTACACTTTTAACTTCGTGTTTTACTTCACTCTTAGGAGTGCAGTGATTAGCATAAAATGTTCAATAGCGTGTAGGTGCTCAGCATATAGTGGGTGTTCAACAGCATATTACAGGCATATTTTCAATAAATATTTGTTGAATGAATGAATGAATGAATGAATGAATCAGCTGAATCATACTTTTAAATTGTGTTTCAGAAGTGTGGGCATTGACTGAAGCTGACAACCTATGACTGTGTTATTATTATATGCAAAAAAAAGCAAGATATGTTTCTAGAACCATCCACGGGAAGGTGTCAGTTTACTGACTGACCTTGGCCTAGTAATTTAGCTTCTTTTACTTCCTCTTAAGAAAAATAAAGGGTTTAAACTCAATGATAATTAATGTCTCGTCTAGCTCTAAAACTCTATGATCCAAATTCTGGTTTGGCTGAAGACATGAAATGGTCCCTCGTAACAATGGCCCAAAGTTGAATTACTTGCTGCACATTTGAAGCATTGCAATCCATCTTAAATTTCATCATGAAAATAATGTCTTCTTTAATGGTTTGCTGCCTTATTTGAATATTTTTCTTCTATGCAACCATTGCACTTTGTACGTGAGTTTCTTGCCCTGAATCATTTTTGATTTTGGTCTCTCCCTCTCTAGCTGAGCATCTTGACAGGCAGGAACTCTGCTTTATTCATCTTTGTGTCCTTGAGGTACCGAACACCATGTCATGCAGAACGGAATCCCTTCTTTACAATACCAGTGTTATTTGTTTAACAGTCATCCTGGAATAATTGTTCCACCCTAATTTGCGGATTTAATAAAATCATCTGTCCCTCCCTCATGTGGCTGCCTTTTGAGTCCTCAAATATGCCAAATTTCGTATGGCTTCCAGGAGTATGTCCTGCCTGGAATGCTTTTTCCTGAGGTTCGTATGGCTTCCAGGAGTATGTCCTGCCTGGAATGCTTTTTCCTGAGGTCCTCATTCAGGTCTCAGTATCAAAGCCACCATCTCAGAGACAAATTTCTTGGCCACTCCCTCCAAGTCACCTATTCAGCAAATACTGCCTCCTCCTTATAACACCACTACCTGAATTGATCATTCAGGTAAATTGTAAACTTGTTTTGTTTTTCTTTCCCACTAGAAGAATATAAGAGCTGCAGAAGCACAAAGTGTTTCTCACTTTTTTTTGCCTTTATTGCCAGCAGCTGGGACAGTGCTTGGGCTGTCGTAGGTGCTTGTTAAATATTTGTGGAATAACTTAAGTGCCCCCTCCCTCTGCCTTCACTGTCAGCCTCCATCACCTGATATCCCTTTCCATTAGGTCTCCACCATTTTCTCCCCTTTGGCTTTGGCTTACCTTGGTCACTGACCATCACTCAGCACTTTCATGAAATAATCCTCTACCACACTTTATTTTTTCCTACCTTTAGCATTAGCAATCAGAAAGTTCCTTGTATCTGCCCCATTTTATGACTAAAAATAGGAATTGTAATCTATAAACAAGTAAAGATTTCATTTTATCAGGGAACAGAGAAAAAAATCTTTGAAATTTTAATGTGATGTTATTGCTAGACATTACATGATTATAATAATGGGAATGAAGTTGAAGACATACCGGAAACTTGCCAGTTTCTGGAATAAGAGTACGCTAATAATAATTGTTATTATAAGACTTCATTAGCACTGATATTATCTTGGTTCTATATATAGTAGACAGAAAAATAAATAGCTCATCATAAGGCAAGGCAAATAAACTAATATTTTTAAAATAACCATAATCTGATGACATAAGAGAATATTTTGTGTGTATTATCAGAAGAGCTTTTTCTACAATGAGAGCCCTCATGGAACAGTTGCCTCCAGAAAGCCCCATTAAATAACTTATAGGCAGAAGAATAAGTGGAAGCAGTTTCAGACATAATCCTGCTCTACTTTCAAACTTTTCCTTAGATTGTTGTGTAGTCATCAGACTATTTGCTCTGCAATGGATTTCCCACACTTACCCTAACCTGCCATGTGTCACAAAGGACTGAAATGTGTATTTCCCAGTTTCCCTTGCCAACTGGCTTTCAGTTAGACTCCATCAATGGGAGGTCCTGGCAGGATATGGTAGAAGGGGAAAGCCCAGTGTATTTCTCCCCATCTTTCTCTGCTTTGAGCTGTGTTTCCATCAGTGGCTGCATGTTCTCTCTGGTCCAGCCATCTGGAGGGAAGCTCTGGCATCTGGGCTCTGAGTACATCACCTCTTCCATTTGTCCTTAGAGCCCCAGAGATGAGAGCAACTTTCTGCTGTTGTTACTGTTTAGGCTACTTCACCATCTCCTCTTTCCCTTTTTGTTCTCACAATATCTTTCTAATTATTTCCTAATACAGGTGCTCCTCTACTTATAATGAGGTTATGTCCTGATAAATCCATCATAAATTGAAAATATCCTAAGTTGAAAATGCATTAAAACACCTAACCTAATAAAATCATAGCTTAGCTTAGCCTACCTTAAATGTGCTCAGAACACTGACATTAGCTTAGAATTGGGCAAGATCATCTAACACAAAGCCTATTTTATAATAAAGTGTTAAATATTTCATGTAATTTATTATGTGCCTCACATTCACACCATTGTAAAGTCAAAAAATTGTAAGTTGAACCATCATAAGTCAGGGACTTATCTGTATAAACTTCCCTCTATTGAAAGACCTGGAGTGAGTCCTCTTGTCCTGAGTAGATCCTTATTGTTATAATAGCCTAGTAGATATTCGTTTGGGAAATTTTTATTTTTAATTTCTGAACCTATGATCTTTCAAAAAGCTTCAAGAAAAAGAAAACCCATCTTCACCAACTTGGACCATATTCTTTCCAGGCACTTGATGATTAATCTCCATTGAAAAAAAGTAATTGAAGTTTAAGAATGCTAGATAATTCATACATAGTAATAACGAAAGCATGATTTAAATGTAATAATGGCAACTTTAGTTTTTAAAAGACCCATTTAAGTATCTAATTAATAAAGGAACAAGGAAGGGCAATAGAAGGCGCAACACAAAGCAATTCCCCAGGAGCACGAACAAAAACAGCTTTCTTAGAAACCAAGAATGTCGCCTCTTCACAGGATATGGACATCTCGAAACTCATTTTACTGAACCTTGAAAACAAGCCAAATTCAAAGTCAAATGACATTGAACAAAACATAGAGAGCTATATAACTGCAAACAATATGTGGGGAAGATAAGCAGAAGGGATTCGGAAGGCTTCACTAATGATACAAGCCCCAAAGTCCCTCATTATACCAAATAGTAGTGTTGTGGGTTCCAGTAGTCAATAGCAGCTACAATAGTGTGGTGGGGTGTGTGTGAGGGCGGAACAGTGTTATTAGGAAATTGGAAACAATTAGACAACACATACTTTGAAAAGTTTACCTGAGTCAAATACCATAAAATGTAGACCAGAATCTCTTTCATGAAGATACAGGAGCTTAAGGAATTTTAATGTCACCTTTCTATGGTATTCTCCGATTTTCAGACTATGCTTTGCTAAAGACATGACCAGACTAAATATGCCTCGAAGGGAAATTTCTATGAAAAAATAGTTTAACCTATAAAACTTTGCTTTGCACATTGATTCTCCTTCTTCGAGCCCTCCCCAGCCCACCTCAGATCTTCCCTTTCTGCTCAGGCTGTGGTGGTGTAATTCTTGAGACCATGAAGACACTGTCTTTTTTATGACATATTTTCTCTTGTCACGACATATCATGTTCTCAGGTTTTAAAAAATATGTCATTACAAAGGATCAGGCACAAATATGTCCTGAAGAATATATGATTATTAACGATTCCAAATGCTGCCTCTTCTGGGAAGAGGTTTAAAGGTATGAAGTAGCAAAGCGCCAGTGATTTCAATTCTACCTCCAATGCTTAGCTATCCTTTTTGCAGTATTAGACAAATTACTTAGTTTCAATTTATTTCATGCTTAAAAGGAGCATACTACTAGCAGTACTGGGTTGCTCGGGTTTTTTCAGTTGCAGGGAACAGAATCTACTTTGGCTATTTTAAAGCGAAATTGATTTTAAGGCTAGTAGGCAGTTCACAGAATCAGTAGGAGCAATCAAGTAACAGCCTCAATTCTAAAGTTTCAGGAACAATGAACAATACCCTAAACCGTGAGGAAGAATTAGATGAATGAGGAGGCTACCACGACAGCTGCCTCCTGTGCCCAGGTTGAAAGGAACTCTTCTGAATTCACCAGTGCCACCTGTTTCTGCTTCCACCAGGCCAGAAAAATAAATGCCCCCTTCTGGCCCATGCGGAGCCTCTGAGCTCAGGTAACTCAATCCTGAATGAAGTCTTGCATGGGTGGATCAGTTAGGTTGAATTTATGACATATCCACCATAGCTGCAAAGGAGCCTGGGAAAACCAATGTTTGTGTATACCTTGGGAAGTTGGGACTCATGTAGGGACTTATCAAAGCAATAGATGTCCACTGCCAGTACCAAATATACTTGGAGTAAGGAACGCCTGAGGTGATGATGTACACAAAATGTTTAGTAGGTGTTCAGCCTCCAATACACCCTAATGAAAGGAGCAGTTTTATTAATAATTGCTATAGAAAGCTGGGTATAGACCCAGATACACAAACTAAGCACCAACTAATGGTTTGTCAGAGAAAATTAGCTCATATGACTAACTCAGTATTTACATTGAAAACATCAAGAACAAGGCATGAACCATGAACATGAAGCCCACGAGCCCAGATATGGGGCTAAATACTTGAAAAGCAGGTACAAGGATTCTGTGAATTCATGTGAAGAGATGCAGGGTAAGCCTTGGAAGGACAAATTTGATTGAATAGACATGAAGATATCATGAGAGCTTTGAATGCAAATAAAAATCCTGCTTATGAAAGAATTCTTGGCCTTTTGTCACTGTTTCTGTTCTCTTACTTCTAGATAAAAGGTATTTTTGATTATTTATACTTTGGTTGAAGTGTAGTTATGAAAAGAGAATATTATTTTTAATGACACTGTTGAAATATAAAACATAGAATATGTAACGAGAGAAACTTAGGACCCTTACAGTACCCTGAGGGCCCTTCTTGTTTAAACTCTATTTAGAATTATATACCATTGTGTAATACAAAAGATGTTGTTTTTCCACCATCAAATAAGGCAATTGGTGGTTTGCATGAAAGCTTGGATGTTGCCATTTTCCTTAGCTTCTATCCTGCCTTCCATTAGCATACGAGGCACCTTCAGTTTAAAATGCAGATGTTCTTGGTTACAGTTGCTATGTGAAATGTTATGAGATAGAAATTACTGTCATAATTAATAATAGGTAAAGGTTTTACCTTTGATGTGCTGCATTCCACATTTGACTGAGTCTTTTTGATTGTATTTATTGTATGTCTGTATCATCCCATTGGTTTTCTGGCTGTTCGTGGGCTTAGCCTGATGTCTGTTTCTATTTAGTCAAAGCCATTAATGCCTTCAGACTTATTTTTAACTGCTCTGTAAACCCATATGGTTGAAATTTAAAGGGAGATTTACACTATTACACTCTTGGATATTAAAACCCACTTGTGTCCATCTACATTTTGCTGTCCTTAAAAGACATTGTGATTTATTAAGAAAGTATGTATAACTTTGTGCTTACAGTAGCCAAAATAAAAACAGAGACAGTCCAGAAACTAGGCTCTACCAAAGACAAAAATTTTCGTAAAATAAAGATCCCAAATACAGAAGGTGCCAAAAACATGTATACACATTTTGAGAAAGGAAAACTGTATTAAAATTGTAATACTCAATATATACCTATAACAAAAGATGAACACAAGTCATGTTTGACTTCTGCAATTATAAGAGATGCTCAAAGTGGTTACCATTAGCGTCCAGACACTTCTGATTATGGCGAACTGCTTGAGCAATGTTGACCAAAGTGTCCACTTGTATACATTGTTTTTGGCACCCCGGTAGATGTAAAATCATTACTTACAAAACCCATTCACCTATACCACAGAGATATTTAATGTAACCAGTCATTGGGTAGACACTGCAGGCTTTTACTTGTCCAGCATATTTTCCTCTTTCTTCTGGCAATAACATCCTAACTTTGCCTTGGGAAATGCCTCCTTCCTAATTGAATACAATATTGGTGAGCCTTAATCAAGGAGACATGATGCCTCTTGGCAAAAGGATGGGCACGTGATTAAGGAGACACTAGTCTCCTTCCTCCTGGAGAGTGAATATTGAGCATAATTCCTCAAAGATCAAGAGTAGCTGCAAGCCATTTATTCTGACCATGCACCCTAAAGAGACTGCATGTTCATTTTTGTTACCTAGCTATCCAGAGAAGTTCTGGGTCTAGTACTTCCCAAAGCTTAAGTATGAGCTATTCCTCTCATTTTAAGGCCACTCTGATATCCATTTAGGAAAACCATACATTCTTTTTACTTAGGATCTTTTGTTTGCTATCAAAGAACCCTGATGCAAAAAATCGGAACGGTGTAGGGGACGGCTAACACCCCCAAGAAAATGTGTAATATTTGGAATTGGTAATTAGGCAAAAGACACTGAGACACAATGGCAAAATAAAAAGTTTGTCATCACCTCTGAATACTTGGCATCATATGCACATCGAAAACAAAAACCTCCGATATATGTGTCAGTGTCACGGAACAACTTAGAATGGCATGAGGAATTCTGGGACCAGAGTGAAATTAGCATTGGCTATCTTTAAGGTGAAGGGATGACAAATTGCAATACATAAATTCTTGCCACAAGGCTCCAGATGAAATTCAGAGACTGTCCTGACCATGCTGAAAGAATCTCTTGCCTCATATAGATAAGGGCTAAGATCACCAAACTACAAAGCCCAAAGTAAGATTCACAAGGTTGCCAAATTAGAGTGACAGTTGAATTCACAGCCACATAAAGCTTTTTATATGAATGTTAGGGAGTGGCCTGACTCCTGACAACAGGAGTGGTGATATTTGTAGAGAATTTAGAGTGATTGCAATACCCTGAACCCATCAACGTCATCTGAAAAAACTCTCATGAAATATTCCCTTACTTCCTCCATTGCCTGAAGAAGCAGAGAGCAGACTAATAATAAAGGGCTACCTCCTATTTACCTCCATGCCAACCCCTTCAATTGTTTTAGGCCAGTATTCAGAATCTGATTTCAGCATGGACTGGGGTGAAAAATATGGAGTCAGAGCCAAGAAAGGAGTTGTACAACTTGCTTACATGTATTATAAAAATCCGTGGCTTATCCATGGGGATAGATTTTGAAGGTACTTGATCTGAAAGCATGTTTGGTCTGAATTCTTTGATATAAATGTGCCTTAAGAATGTTTGCCCTCAACGTGTTAGCTCAGATAGCTGACTATGGTTCTAAAAGCTCTCTAGGTTGGTTAACGCAAACACAGATCTAATGCTTTCCTCAGTAAGTTACATTGAACGGCCAGAAACCCTGGGACATGATGCAGAACAATGATTCTCAAAGTGTGGCTCCCAGACCAACATCATCAGCATCATTTAGGAACTTGTTAGACATGCAGACGCTCCGGCTCCATCCCAGACGTGCGAAATCAGAAACTCTAGGGATGGGGAACGACAAACTGTGTTTTAACCAGCCATCCAGGAGATTCTGAGGCATGTTCAGGTTTAAGAACCACCCATGTAGGGGAGGCTGAAATGATGGTTTGTTTCTACCAAGCACTTTCTGCTCACGCACTCCCTACCTATGCTCTTCTAGAGAGCCCAGTAGAGTCTCATTCAGGAAGGCTTTGAGCACAAAATCATAGCAAGAACTCTCTTGGCTCTTCTCTTTGGGATGGCATTCCTAGAAAGGACTACAAGAGGAAACTCCCCCGAACTTTAGTGGGCATGGTCCTATAGTGGCAGAAAGACCAGATGTCAACTGAATACAGGTATCAAGGCTGGTTAGACAATCTAAATTTCTGAGGCTACTTCAACCCACAGGTATTTCTGGATGTGTTTAATTAAACATAGGCTGCAAAGATTAAATTAATAAGCAACCACCTTTAAGTCTTTCTTGATTTATTTAATAAACAATCAAAAATACTCCACGTCTGGTGACTAAAAGTCCAACTTGAGCCATCATCCTAGGACCAACAGCCTTCATCAGATTCCAGAACTAAGTCAATTATAGACCCAGAGTCCGAAGGATTAAAGAAAGGTAGAAACTCAGGAAGAGAAAGTCTGCTGTTACACTTTTGGTGCTTATTACATATTTTCCATGTAACCTTTCCAGCAAGGGCTCTGTACCTATATATCAAGGTAACTGCATTGTGAAAAGGAAAAATTTAGGGAGTGTTTGACTCAACCTGCCTCATGATAAATCTAATAGGATCTTGAATCTATCCAAGAGTTAATTCCTCAGATTTTTTAATATACCGTTGGAATAGATGTTGTGAGCATCCACCAGAATTCCTTCTCTTGATTTTTGAGTAAGTCATAGCCATGCCAGAAAGGGACCAGTTGAACTGATGCTGCGCCCTCTCCATATCATAGAAGCAAATCAAAAGGCACTGAGCATCGCTGAAGAGAGTATGGTAATCAGAGCCTCTGTATCAGACTTGATGAATGTAGGGGAAGTGTAACATTCACATGCCAGTCACTAAAAATAAGGGTGAGTTAGAGCATTGATGCTGAAGATGACCACTGGCATGGCACAGTGGTCAAGAGCATGGACTCCAGCATCAGACTATACCTGGATTTGATCCCAGCTCTGCCACTTACTAGCTGTGTGACTGTGGGTGTCACTGAACCTGTATGTGTGTAAATTTCCCCTGTGTAAAATGGAGATGGTAGTACTAATGCCTAACGGGTAGGATTATTATGAAGAATGAAGGAGATAATATTTATGAAGAACTTAGTACAGTCTATAGCAATACTAAGTGCTCTATAAGTTGTTATTCGAAATCAGAGAATTTCAGAATTCTTCCTTCGTTTGCTTTTATTTATTCATGATCAATGGCTATATTTGTCCTATAGATCATTGTGTCAAGGGTTTAAGTTGGTTCAGATCAACTGTTCCTATCTAGACAATGGATGGTCCTTTCAGTGCATCTGTATTAGTTTCCTAGGGCTGCTGTCACAAAGTATCACAGACGCAGTGGCATGAAACAACAGAAATTTATTTTCTCATAGTTCTGGAGGCTAGAAGTACAAAATCAAGGTGTCAGCCAGGGCGTACTCCATCTGAAACTTGTAAGAAATCTTTCCTTGGCTCTTCCTAGCTCCTAGTGGTTTGCCAGCAACATTTGGTGTTTCTTGGCTTATAGATGAATCACTCAAGTCTCTGTCTTCACATGGCATTCTCCCTGTGTCCCTATCTGTCTCTTCTTCTCTTATATGTATACCAGCCATATTCGATTAGGGGCCCCCCATACTCCGTTTTCCCTCATGATCATACTTCCTCCCATGACCTCACATTAATTAATTGCATCTGCAGTGATCCTATTTCCCAATAAAGTCACATTCTGAGGTACTATGAGTTAGGACTTCAAAACACCTTTTTTGGGGGAGATAGAATTCAACCCATAACAGCATCTTAAAATGAATTTTACTGCCTTTGGATAGGCACATGTTTTTCATTTTGCCACAGGTCCCATCACTCCATATTGTCTCACACCTAACTTACTTTATTCATCTCTATGACCTGCTTTTCTTTTGCTCTAGACCATAAGAATTAATTGACAATTGGATCACAAAAAGAGAACAACTTTATAAAAATGTCGTATTAAAAACTGGATCCTATTCCATACGCCTAAGAAACTCTCACGTGTCTATATTTAAATGCCATACAGAATATCAGATTTTTAACTTTTTTTTTCTTTTTAAGAGCTCAAGCTTTGGAGTCAGATTTATTTGGGGCCAGATTGCAGCTCCACCACTCACAAACTATGAGTCTAAACTGAGCCTGTTTTATTAGCTAAAAAATGGAGAAATAAATAGTCCGCATGCAGAATTGACCTGATTAGTAACTAGAACCACGTATATGAAGTGTTTAGTATAGTTCCTGGTACGTAGCAGGCTCTCAAAAAATGGTAGCATAGCAGTAGCAATAGTTGTAGTTATTCTTAGATTGGTATTAATATCAAAATTGGCAAAATTATTCTTTAGCCATTTTTTTTTGTTATATGCATTGCTTGCATATTCTTACTCTTTTTTTTTTTTTTTTTACTGATTATATATTTCATTTAGCATCTTTTGCCAAGGAAGCAAGGCCTTCCTTATTTGCACCACGGGGTCTTACCTGCTCTTGACACTGACTGACCCTGTCTGCGCCCAGCGACATTAGTACACCACTTGAAAATTAATTCCATATATTTTTTATATTCAGTTATCCCTTCTGCATGCTCTTAGCATTCAGACTTCACGTATCCTTGGGTCTATGTTTGCATTATTTGTTCACCCCTTGAGAAGAAAGCCAAAGAAAGATTAATTCATAAAAAATGAATGGTTGTTGAAACTCTTCAAAGCCTTGATTTACTGCATAATTAGTAGACAACACTAGAAAACAGAATATCTTTCTGCACATGAATTAAGTAAATTGATTAATTCATTAATTACATATGATAACTCCATAGATAGCATAATTGTATCACCGCTTAACAAAACACAGCCAAAGAATCAAGCATGTTTTGAACATGGTCAAAAAATTAATTTACAATATCAGGTTCCTCTCTCAGAATCCTAATTAAAGATCTCAGGAAAGCCACATATAGTCCAAACACATTTCTAAAGGGAAGATTGTATCCCTTACAAATCATGCCACAATTAGGAATCATTCTGTTTTCTCCCAGATTTTCATCCTAACCGGAAATCACCTACTGTTTCTTTATCATTAACCAAATATTACTGAGCATTGTCTGTGTTTCAAGTACTTTCGTAAGCATTAGGGATAATAGCAATGAACGAATTAAACAAAGATCCCTGACTTTTATAGAATACACATTTGAGAGCTCTTCTGTTCATTATGGTAACCACTAGCCACAAGTAGCGATTTGTATTTAAATTTAAATTAATCAAGATTAGAAATTCAGTTCCTTGGTCTCACTAGTCATATTTCAAGTGACCAATAACCACATGTGGCTAGTAGTTACTATATGGGACAGCACAGACGAACATTTTCAACGTTGCAGAAAGTTTCTCAGAAGTGCTATTCTAGAAGGCGGAAACAGAGAACCAATGATAAAGAAGACATTTTTAGACCATGATTAAAAACACTGAGGAAAATGAATAAGAGGATGTGATAGAGACCAATTAGAGACTGGGATGGCCATGTTTTATAAGATGATCCGATAGACATCTCTGAGGAGAGCGTATTTTAACTGCAACTTAAAGAATTCAACTCTGTGAAAAGCTGTCAAAGAAAAGGGAACAGCATGTGCAAAGGCTCTGAGGCATGAAAGAACTATACGTGTGCAAGGGAAAGAAAAGAGATGAGTGTGGCTGGAGGAATGTGAGAGAGGGAGGAAGGGGCACAAAATGAAATAAGGGGAAAGGCCATGAAAAAGAGTAGGGTTTTATGCCAAGTTCCATGGGAAATCACTGAAAGGATTCAAAAGAAATAATACGTTCTGATTAATGTTTTAAAATACAGGCTTCTGTGTGAGGAAGAGATTGCATGGGGGCAAGAATGGGAGGCAAGATGCCTGTTTAAAAGTAAGATATTAAGAAGGTAAATGAGTTAAATGGAACTAGAAATGTGGCAATGCAATTGTAAATTAGGCTGAAATTGAAATATAATTTGGAGGAGAAATGACTGGAGTGATGAAAAGGGAAAAGGCAAAGATGACTCCTGAATTTCTGCATTGAGTTGCTGAGGGAGATTGATCGTGCCATCTACTGAGACTGAGATTCCCAAAGGGCAAGTTTGAGGTAAATTAACGTGATTTCTTGTTTGGCTATGTTAAACTTCTGAATCAGAAAGTTGAACAGTAGATAGTTGGATAGATAAATCTGGAGCAGAGAAATTAAGATCAGATGTATTTGAAATGATCATCAAATAGATAGTATTTCAATCCACAAGACTGGACGAAATCATCAATGATGAATGGAGGTAAAGAGGAATAAAAGAGGGCCAACGACCAAGCCCTGGGACACTTCTCCATTGAATAGTGGCATCGAGGGAGGGGAGCCAACACAGGGGACTGAGAAGGAGTAGTCAGGGAGGTCAGAGGAAGACCAGGAGAGTGGCAGCAGGCAATCAAAGTAAGGAGTAAGAAAACTGCTGAGCAGTAGAGTAAAATGAGGACAGGAAGGTGTCGCTGAAGCTATTTTCAGGTCTTTGAAGACCTTGTCAAGTGTAGTTTCAGTTGAGTACTGGGGACATAAATAAGAACAAGAAAGGTGGAAACATGAGATGTGAAGAAGTGGAGACAGTTAAGTGCATAATCTTTTTAGCAATGGGGCAGAAGCTGCAATGGGACATACACACAAAAGGGGACCTCTTCTAGAATGAAACTGATGTAATAGCAAGGGAAAAGAATGATGGAACTAGGAGATAGGAAGGAAGATCTTAAGAAAGCAACATAAGAGGAATACAGAGCATAAATGGAAGGAGTTGTTCTTCTATTGTACAAGGGGAGGAAGAGCCAAAAAGGTGTGTCCAGATGCAGATGTGTAGATGAAGTGGCTTGGAAGGTGAAAGAGCTCTGGTGACACTGCCGGTGGTGTCACAGCTTCACAAATTAAAAAAAAGAATTTTCAAAGCCGCGGTTATAAAATACAGTAGAGCAAATTATCATCTCAGGCTCTGAAAAGAAAACATTTGGGAGTCCTCTGAGGTTATCAGCTGAGGATGCATAGGACAGGGCTTTGGTATCAAATCCTGCCTCCATCTGTTATGAGGCATGTGACTTAGAGCACGTTATTTAAATTCTTTTAGCCTCTGCCTCTTCATCTGTAAAATGGCAATTATCACATACTTAGCCCGTTGTAGTTCTGGATAATATATACAAAGCATATATACATATGAAGTACTTTTGCAAAGACAAGCAAAGGAAACATAAAAGCAGCAATCAGAGACTGCAGTCAGAGATTGAGGAACAAGAAAAGCACAGTATCATGAATGTCAAGGAAGGAGGGAATTTCCAGAATAGGAAGTGGGACATAAACTCATGTGATTCAGAAAGATACTGGAGAGTCCAGATGAGAAAAGGCACTGGATTTGCTCACAAAAATGCCACTGGTGACCTTCAACATTATGGTTTCTCTGACACCATAGGCACCCAAATCAGAATGTATGGGGTTTGGGTATAAGCGAGCAGAGAGAACACGAAGGCCCATACTGTGACGTCCTTTTCCATAGTTTCAGGGGTGAAGTAAGAAAAACAGTAAGAGCAGAGTTGGAACAAGAGAAGGCCCTCTTTTCATATGAAGGAAATGGAGCCGTAAGCAGATGGGAAGTAATGACCCCAAGGGAGATTGCCTGTGTGAACAGGAGAAACGTATCACAGGGCCGGCGTGGAGTTAGAACTTTGAAAACACAGATACATTTCTGTTCTTATAGACGGATGGCAAGGAGGGAATGGGACTGCAAGGGATCAGGCTGTTAGGTGGTATGGCCTCTAAGTAGAGAAGAAGAAGAGGAGTGAATGCCAAATGCAAATCAGAGTTATAGGATATTTAGCAATGGATGTTCAGGTTTAACGGCATCACGCTTGGTAGATGGAGAAGTCTTCAAAATTAGGATTTCTCTGTCTAGAAGATGGATTTTCCCAAGAGCCAATTAGGGGCCACCCTTCTTGACTTTCACAAAACAGAAATGCCAATTTATTGTTCTTTAGTTATTCTTGTTACAGTATCAGTTCTCAAACAGGAAACAGCACACCAGATCAGGTCTCTCTTTCCTACACTGCAGTTGAGTTTCCAATCTATCATTCTAAAACGTTTCCCACGTCACTCTGTCACTTTGAGATTTCTTTAGGTATTTCTAAACTTGTGGATATTCCTACAGTTACATAATCAAATCTACTGTGCATGGAATATATTCATTTACTTCTTAGTTGAAAACGTTAGACTGTTGCTTCTATGAAGACCACTAACAGGATGTAGCTGAAAAGCAACCAATTCCCAGACTGATGGATGAGGAGCGCATATTGAGATGAGCAGTCCATCAAAAGCTCTTATCATTCTCTCTCTCTCTTTCTCCCTCCCTCCCTCTCCATTGTTTGCACCCCCACGGAAGGCCTGAGCTGTAGAATGGCAATGGTCATAAGACATGCTATCTCCATTACGGCCTCCAAGCCTGTACACCACTCCATTAATCAGCTGGCATTCCCAAACCTCCAGGTTCCAAAGGAATCTATTTATGAAATATCTGGCTATAGTGTGTAATCAACAATGCCAGAATGAACTAAAAACAGACTAATTTAATAAGCAATTTCTTTCCCCTACACTGTTTAAATTTACATAATCAACTGGCTATCATATTTAGCATACTTTTAATGTTTCTCATTTGTTTACACTACAATTCTGTGCTTCAGACTTCTGCAATCACCAAAATATTGATTGGTCTACGAAGGGTACAAAACAGCAAATATTCCACTGGTAATCATTACACGGATGTAAAGGAAGTGAGAGGTGGATCTACTGTATTTTTCTTGTTATTTACAAACCTAATACTCTATTAAAATGTATGAGATGATAAAATCTCAACAAACTCTTTAAAGCTATTACTAGCAGATAAAGTATTCTACTGAAGTATTAATATTAACATCATTAAAATAGTTTTATCAAGTGCACATTTATCTCGAGATTGGAAACAATAGCAGCCTGAAGGAGAGAAATGCCCTTGTGTATTGTGGTATGAAAATCGACAGCAGTTCTAGAGCCACATAAAGTCTTCTTGTGGCTTCACAACTAAAACAAACAAACAAAATTCCTGAAGCCGCAGTTATAAGATGTAATAGAGTAAATGAGTCTATTTTTCATCACCTTGGGCTCTGAGGAGAAAACATTGCAGAGTTATCTTGATAAGGAAAGAGCTCAGATATTAAAATACATTAACTATACTTTAATTGATTTAAACAGATCCAGAGCTTTCGAAATGCACATGATGTTATTTCTCCATTAGTGGACAAAATAGATCTGTTTTAGATTGCCAAGCTCCATCTCTGTAGCTCTTGTCTGTTAGGGAGAGGAAAACCTCCTCCTTTTTCAGTCTCTTACAAAACCCAAAACAACACAGGAAACCATATACATTTATTTGCTGCAGCGAAATAATTTCTTTCTTTTCCTTTCTTCAAAATGTCTTTGAGTAACATCAATACATTGTTTTCCTGTAGTTCAGTCAAAGAACAATAACAACAGATAACATGAATTTTTACTCTGTCGCAGGTACTGTGTTCCATATATGTTTACTTTGTTTAATCTTCAAATGAGCTTTAGAGGTAGATCTCATTATTTATTATCTCCATTTATGCAGATGAGGAAACAGAGGCAAAGAGAGGTTGACAAACTTGCCTAGAAAACGAGCAGATGAGATGGGCTATGAAGTCAGCAGGGGGCTCTGGGGTTCTTGCTGTTTACCAAAATTTCATGATGTGGCTTCTGGATAGTTACATCAAAGGCCAAGGTCAAAGTTTCTTCTATACACCACGACAATAATACATTTACATTAACCCCTCCCAGTTTCCAACTGAATTTGCTCCTTTCATCAGTTTCTTTCTCTCTGTTATATTCTTTGTTTCTGCTTCATGATTTTTAAAAGTCAGAGATGAATTGTTGAAGGGTAGAACCAACTGGAAAGGCTCACAAGATGTCACATCCAATCTCCTATTCAAGATGAATGAGGAAACTGAAACTCAAAGAGAAGAAGTGCCTTAACACAGAACTTGTTTATGGCAGAGTCCACTTTAGACTCTAGGCCTCCTGTATGTTGATTTTTAAACACATTTACAGTGTCCAAGAGAAAAACAAAAAAAGAGAAGTATAGGCTTCCATTTCAACTAACTCCTTTTACATGAGTATTTCAATTTTTGGTCAAAACCAGCAACGATCTCCTGTTCTGATATGAGAAGAATGTGAGACTATTTTGGTGTTTCTCCGGCAGTTGAATTAAATGATGACGCCTCTTCTGTGTCCCTTGGTTCACACAAAATAATTTCTTCTAGAGAGTCCCTGCAGATTGAAGTTCTGCTTTTAATCTTGGGTTCACTAAGCACCAGTCAGGGCCATAAAAAGAATGCTAGAAACTTACGCTGATTCTCAGGAAACTAATGTCCAAGATGATGAATGAAGAAGTACGCCACTGCCACCGCCATCTCCACTCCACACGCGAGGATCCGCAAATGAAAGAATCCGTGTTAGTACACAGTGTGAAAGCCAAAACTCTGTATGTCTTTAATAATCCTAACACAAATGCTATTGAATGGACTGTTTTAAGTGCTTTGTTTGTTTTAGGGAAATATTTCCAAAGGAAGGCTTCCTATGTGGGGACATGAAAAGCTTTTTTATAAAAGGATATTAATTATATGCTGAAAGGTAAAAGTATCATTGAGCAAGAGTACTGCTGAATAAAATACCAATATACCATCTCACAGATCTACTAATTTAGGCTAGTCCTGATCCTAGATTTCCAGCTGAGAACTGGAATTATTTAGCAATTATTTAGCTGAGCATAAATATTTAGAGACAGTTTTTGCTAACAAATCTTGCCTCTAGGAGCCAGGCCCATAACAATATTCCTGGCGCTCGTTTTCCACAGATTAATCAAGCATCTAACTTCACACCTTCTCTATTTCATTTTTACTATTTTGTGTGTGTACCATTGTTCTCTTTTATTCCTGGCCTATTTTTGCACTACCCTGTGGAATGGAAACCTAGCAGACCTCATGTGGTCTGTACTGAGCGTCTGAAAAACTGCTCATGAGAAACAGGTTGGGCTCTTTTTAAGTATTCCATTTTGGATTTGTAACATTTATGATAGTTGGGGATTGTCCAGGTCTGGGGTCTTACTTTTATAAAATGTGCTTGCTGTTCACCATTCTCTCTTTCTCTTGTTTTGTGTATGTGCACATGTGTGCACAAATATATGACCCTGATTTATAACATGAAAGGCTATGAAAAACACGGGGCTATTTCTCAACCTGCTATTTCTCAACCTGTTTTAAATGACTGACCAATTTTGAATATGAAATCAAGTGTTCAAAGAAATATATACCCTTCGGTGGTCTGGCGTAGACTTTCCTGTACCTTGTGATTTTTAAGCGTTATGATTCCTGTTAACTTTTATCCCACGAAAATGTACTGCTTCTTAGGAGAGTTCACTGATTTTCCAACTCTTTGCTAAAATTTCATTGGGAGTGTCATTGACAGCAGCACTCCAGCTGAGTTCTCTCTATATGGTAAATAAATCATGTGAACAACAGTCCCCAATTTCACATTAATTGTTTGGAAATCTCCACAACATCAAACATTTTGTTAAAAATCTAGAAAAAAATAAGTGTAGCTCTTTTGTTGTCATCGTCATTGTTTTGCTTCAGAGTGATTTGTTCTAAATACAGCTTAACAGGCAGATGACTGGTTTGTGACTAGAGTATCTTTTCTGAGATGAAAAAGCAATACAAACGCTCTCCAAAAGGATGCCAACCAGGCACAAAGCAACACCGGGACCATGGAATGGGTGCACCTGGGGAAATCCTTATCACAAATTGGATTGACAGGGAGGGCTCCGTTCTTTCCCCAGCACACGTGCCTCTGAAAAGCTGAAAGGGAATCACAATACTTCAGGAACGAGAACTGGGAATTGCCTATATTATGAGAGTTTCAAATTGCTCAGGCATTAAGAGAATAAGAGCATGAAATACAAATATTGCAGGAACGAAGGGGGAGAAGATATGGCAAAAAAAACCAAAAAAAAACCCCCAAAAAACAAAAAACAAGAAAAACCCCTCATAATCAGTGAGACATAGAAGCAGAATCTGGAGCCATACACTGAGTGGATATGGGGAGATTGCTTGTTCTTCGTGGAGGGCAACTCACCCTCATCCATCTGGTTCACAGCTGACTTCTGCGCATCTAAACATGGAAGATGGGAATTCCCTCAGAATTCAGTGGAGCATGAAGGTGGAAAAGCTATTTAGACCCTTGTTGGTCAAGTTCTTTCTCACTTGTGAAAAAAATTACCAGACTGGAAAGGTAAGTAAAAGCCAAGCTTTATTTGTCTGTAAGAGTCTCTGTAAGGGTTAAAAATTAAGGGCTTTGGTTTTTCCTGCGATGGCCCCTTGGCTCTTCTAGAAATTTAAGATACCAATGCTTCTGTTACCTCGAAGGCTTAACTAGCATGAGTATAAAACAATGAACTTCATTCCACAAAACTCACAGAGACACGTGGTCAGATTTCTTTAGGATTCTCTTATGTTAACTCTCCACTTCAGGGTCTGCCTTGCAGGTAAGATTATGATGAATTGTACCCATGTTTTTATTTTTAGAAGAAGGATTCCAAAATCCTTGTTTTAAAGTGTTTCTATCCAATCGATCATGTCCCCCAAATAATCAGTATATTATTCTCATAAACCCACTCTTTCAAGCTATGGGCATGTGCATAAGTTACTGATTTTCAAAGTTTTATGAACCCCCAGACATATTTTACACAAAGATTTCTGGAGATGAGAACGCTGAGCCCCACTGAGGTGAAAGGACTGACTGAAAAGCACAAAAGCAATTTTAGGGCCAAACCCACAGGCAGAAACAGCAGCCTGGATCCTTTCCACATTCCGTTCTCTCTGTGGTCTCAGGGAGAAAGCAGAACTGGGATATTTGCATAGATTGGTGTCAAGGAAGCTTAAACCTTGAGGTATCAGGATGGAAGAAATTCTTCTCAAAAGAAAACAAGAGCTCGTTCATGAAATGAACCATGTGAGCTCATGGAGTTTCCCCTTGGAATATTCGCTCCTATATTTTCTCTTTCTCCCCACTCTGGAGAGCATAGTAAAAATTCTCAAGAAGAAGCAAAGTGTTCCTTTCTCAGAGCTGTGATTGACACACTGATGAGCACATCAGAGTGGGAGGCAAGATAACCAGATCAGGAGGTTAAACACTGTCCATGGCTGGTGGGAACCATGCCCTGTCTCATTACACTTCATCTAGACCCAGATCATTGCTATCTACACTGGAGACAACTCTGACCGACTATTTCGCTAACTTGACTTCCCTCTTCATAGTGATGTTACCTACAAATCCCACAGAACTCTTACCGAGGGGCTCCCTTATGGGCAGCATGTACACTGTGCCTTCTAGAAGGCCATGCAACCTAGAAAAGAGGAAGCAAACTGTTCTGTTTAAGGGAGGGGGCTCTGCTACTTGTTAGACCTGAGTTGGCTCTTGAGCAAGAGGCTGCAGTTCTCAGCCGCAGCTGACTCCTGTGTACCATGGAGCTACCACTGCTGTCTCTAAGGGTGATTAGGAATGTTGAAGGAGAGAGTGTGTGGCAGCATAATCCGAAAAATGCCTGGCTCACGATAAACTTGCAATAATGTTTGCTATTGGTATCATTATTCTTAAAATATGTTCAGTAATGTTTTTGGAATAGTTACATGACCAAGCAGGGAACAACTAGGCAAAGGCCTCTGCCCTCCAAGTTGAAAGTGCTTTTCCTTACAAGCTTGACCCACATTTCCCTGCATGGCTCTGTCAACATTTGGGTATCCCCTAAGGTTCTACTGTTCTACACACAGCTGGCCCTGAAGTGAGATGGGCTCCTATCCTGGAATTCTTTGTCTTTTTACCGGAAGCTAAAAATGAAAGGCTCAGATATGCTAGTGATCCCTGGAAGAGCAAAGCAAAAACAGTAATACTAATTAGTAGCTACCAGAGCTGTTCAGCATGGCAATAAGCTGTAAATTTATGGTTTTGTTAAGAGTCAGGATACATTTGAAATCTTTTATATAATATTAGATATGAAAATACACACCATCTGGACCTCTTGCTGGTAGCCTTGAAATGTCTACATCTCACAGGAATCAAACCCATTTTACCTGCTAGGGAATAAAACACCTGTTTCACATATTACTTCACACTGGGTGATGAACATTTCCACCATCTCCAGCCAGAAAGAAAAAAATGAAACTGTGGCTTCACATTGTTTAGTAGATTTTAAAAAGCTAGCAGGGTTGGAGGTTGTTTTACTATCTGGTAGGAAGAAGGCTCTGCAAATTGCCCCTGTATTAGTTATAGCTCCCTAATAATTTGGGGGAGTTCTCTGCAGCCCTGCTTCGTATGGATAAAAATGCATTTCCCTCTCATTATAAATCTGTTTATGAAAACACTTAGTGAAATGAGCCAACTGCATCTTGGCTGCTAGTTATATCTTATAATAAATGGTCCCAAAGTGGATAGAGGGCTGTAATTCACTGGAGGAACTCTGCTGATGACATAAAATAGTTGAACACTTTATGAATAGCCCTAGAATCTTGAGAGAGAATGAGGTTTTTGCATTCTTCCCTAGGACATCTGCTGTTATTCTATAGATATCCTCCTGCAAACTTAAAAAATAAAGCATCCTTAGTATATCCTTCCTTTGCACTTTCCATAAATCCTTTTGTTCTTCAGCTCAAATCCAACTGCCTAATATGGAATTGGTTGCATTTTTTAAACATAATCATAATACCATTATTTCTCTTAAAATTTCTTCATCCATTCATTGTTAATGTTTCCAATTGCCTCACAATTTTTTTAAGTTTATTTATTTGAATCAGAATCCAACTATGATTCACACATTGCTATTTCCTTTCCATTTATTCCTTGCATGGATATTTATTGTATAGAGGTTCCCACAGTCTGGATTTTGCTAATTGCATCCCTGTAGTGTCCTTGAACGTGTTCTTATGTCCTCTTTTAAAATGTATATTAGTATGTAGTACATACAGTATATTGTGTATATTAGAGGCTTAATCCAATTCAGTTTGATTTCTTTGGTGGTCAGAGGACTACAAAAGAAAAAAAAACCCACAACAACCCTTCTTCTGTTACTTGGCAATATGACATCTTTATTTGAAAATTCTCAGCTGAGTATGGCAGAAATAGTATCCTCACAAAAATCAGAGCCAATGCTACATTATAATGACTTTCGTTACCATTTCCATTTCATTAACAGACAGGAGTAAAAGGTACTGGCACGTGAAGACAGTAAAAAGATCAGTGGCTGCAGGGATGGGGGGCGGCGGCGGGATGAACAGGCCGAGCACAGAGGATTTGGGGGGTTGTGAAAATGATGAATACATGTCATTCTGCATTTGTTCAAACCTATAGAACATGTAACACCAAGAGTAAAGCCTATGGTAAACTATGGCCTTGGGTGGCAGTGAAGTGGCAATGCAGTTTTATCAATTGTAACAAATACAACACTTGGTGCAGGATGTTGATAGGGAGGGAGGTTGTGTGTCTGTGGGGGCAGCCAGCATGGGAAATCTCAGAACCTGCCGCTCAAGTTTCTGTGAACCTAAAACTGCTCTAAAAATAACCTTTTTTAAAAATTTGTTTTAATAAATGTATATGTTTCTTTCTTCTTTTTTAAAGGTACTGGTGCATGAAGGAAGGAGAATCTGCAATGTTCAATGTACAGCTTGTCAGGATTTGGATAACTCTACAGTCATTTAAGGAGGGATGGGAACACATCAGCACAATGCTGATGTTGAAGGGGAAACAAAAAAGAAAACCCTGAATAGATTAAAATGACAAGCAGAAGAAAAACCAAATGCAATGACATTGCAGGTGCTTGGAAGAACTCTGCGGTATTCATGAGGAAGTCCTGTTAATGCTACCAGAAAGAAACTCATTAAAAAGGCAAGTAAATAGAATTCAAGACAGATATTGACCTCCAAACCCAACTTCATTACATGGAATTTAAATTCCAGAAGAATATAACACGGCCAGACATAGAGAACCATTTCTTATGCATGATTCTGGTGCTCAAGATGACAAAATAATTCTTATTTACCCAACGTATGACAATATTCCATATTTAAGTGCCAGTACCCCATTATTCAGTGATGGCACCTTCAAGATGGCACCAACACAGTTTATTCAGTTATTTACTGTGCATGGTGTAGTACTGGGTTATACTATGCCATTGACTTAAGCACTAACAATGAAAAAAACGCGAGAAGACACGGACATATATATATGAGAAAGTACTTGCATTTGCACATGAAAGAGATCCCAACATTAACCCTTCATCATGCATGATGGATTTTGAGATTGCAAATATGAATGCAATTCAACCACTCCTACCAAATGCTCAAATAAAAGGATGCTTGTTTCAATTTTCACAATCCCTGTGGCGAAAAATATCTTCTTTGGGTCTAACATGCAAGTATATGACAACAAAAAGTCATACCCGGTAAGTGTGCATCCTTGTTGTTTGAACTTGCATTTATACCTTTGAAACATGTAAATGAAACTTTTGAGTAGACTGTAGAAAATTCAGAAGAAAATGTATATGACCTAATGGATTACGCTGAGAGAGTGCCTGTGTGTGGAAGGTGTGGCCGAGGCAGAAGGAGACCAGAAGCTCCAAGATTTCTACCAGAAACTTGGAATGTTTATAGATCAGTACTGAATGGCAATAACAGGATGAAGCCTGGCACAGCAGACTTCTAAAGCTTATGGTAATGCATCATCCTTCAATTTGGAGATTTACTGAAGGATTAAAAGACGAACAGCATAGCAATGATCAAGTTATCCCCTAGGTCACACTTAAATATGACCACCGACTTCACTATGATACTGACAAAATCAAATTCATATAACCAAAATTGTTGACAGCTATAACAAATGTAAAGCTAATAATCGGGTTGATATATACCTGAGAGCAACTGCTCATCGACTTAAGAGTAACCCTGCCAAACTTCAAAATGAGAAAGAACAAGAATAAATGTGAAATCCAATGTTCATCCTGAATTACAATAAAAATAACATAAACACAATTTTAACAAAGTTAAATATTTGTATTATTAAACGAATCATAGACCAAATGTCTCAGTGGACATTTTGGACAAGACCAAATGTCAAGGAAATTTTGGCATGGACCAAATATCTCCATGGACATTTTAGTAGGGTCAAATAACAAGGACTTTTTGGTGTGGACCAAATGTCCTACAGTGGTGTAATATACATATAGCATACATGTTCCAATCTATGATACACATGTATGATACATTATATGACAAATGTAATATAGGTCTATATATTGCAAATATCTATTCTCATTATATTTTATGAGAGCATCTCCTAATAATTCTCCTGCATATCAATCTTGACCTCAGAATCTGTTTCCTGGGTTACTTGACCAAAAACACCATATTTTTATGTTTATGTGTTATTTGTGTTTGCTTTTTTGGATGTTTCTGATGATGTCTTTTCCCCATTTTTAATTGATTGGGATGTTTGATTTTATTCTTATTGGTTCGTGAATGTTATTTATATATTCTGGAGATTAATTCTTACTTTTACTACAACTATCTTCTTTCACTTCGTGGCTTGTTTTTTTTCATAATCTTTATGGTGACTCTTGGTGAGCAGGTGAGCTTATTTTTAGGTTAGTTTCATTTGTCAATCCTTTCTTACAGTTAACGCCTTTCCATTTTATTTAAGAAAGTCTTCTATACATTGAGGTCCAAAATATATTCTTCATATTTACTTTAAAATGTTATACTTGGTCTTACACATAAATTTTAATCGTTAAGGAATTTATTTTTGTCAGGAGTGTTTGGTAGGGGTTCAATTATATTTATTGCTAAAAAGATCTCAGATCTATACATCTTGCTGAACTCTCTTATTTCTAATAATTTGTAACTATGGAAATTTTTCTATATTGAAACTATATCCTTTTTGAAAACTGCACTTTTGTTTCTTTCTTTCTGGCCCTTATGTCCTCTATCCTTTTTCTTGTTTTATTCCACTGGCTAAGAATTAAAATTCAGTCTTAAATCAAATGGGTAGTGGGCAGTATTGTCTTGTTCCTGACTTAGAGGAATATTGTCTCCATGAGGAAGGATATTTGCTTTGCCTTTTCTGTGACAACTTTTTATCAGTCTACAGTACATTTTAATTCCTGTTTTGCTAAGGGAATTTTTTATCAGTATTGAATACTGAAATTTATCAGATGTCTATTTTGCATATATCAAGAAGATCATATATATATATATATTTAATGTTTTAATGGCATAATTGATAATTATAGGTTTTTATAATGTTACATTGTCCTTGTATAAGTGTGATGAATTCAACTTGATTATAACATATTATCTCTTTTAAATGCTTCTTGAATTATTTTGCCCACATATTATTTTAAAAGTTTTTATCTATGTTCACATATAAAAATATGACTTCTCTTATACTCTCCTTGGTCTGCCTTCGATATTAAAGTTGTACTAGACTCACAAATTGAATTGGAAAATAGTTGCTCTTTTTTCTATATACTGGAAAGTTTGGAATGACTGTTCTTTGAAAGTTTTGTAGACTCACTTAAAAAAAACCATCTGGGACTAGTGTTTTCTTGTAGAAATATTTTTAACTACTGATTAATTTCTTTAGAGATTACTGGGTTATGCAGACTTTCTAATTTTTTGTGAAAAGTTTGGTAAGTTTCATATCTCTAGAAATTCTCACATTTTGTATCAGCTTTAAATTTATTGCTGGAATATAGTGGTTCCATGTTTGTTTGAAAATAATGTGCTTTCTTTGATTTCAATATTCCATGAATGTCCAGAATTGCAAATTTCTTCAGTTGTTCTTTTCAAATAGTCTGGCTCTGCTAATTTTTTTTGCCATTTGAAAGAGGTATATTGAAACAGTCCACTGTAATCATGCATATGTCATTTTCTTCTTGATTTCTATCAAATATTGATTTATTTATTTTAAGATATTTTAGTGAAGCATAGACATTATCTCCCTAGCAAACTGAACCTTTCAGTCCAAGAGTAGGCCCCTCCCATGGAATCAACCACATCCAGTGGCTGTAGTGCCTTTTGTGGTTGGAAGAATTCTAAAATGTCTCTAGTGATCTTCTGCCCTCTTCTTGTACACACCCAGCATAATTCCTAGAACTGGGAATTTGATGGCTTTTACCCCACGATTATGTTATGGCACAGTTGACCTTAAGAAAGGGAGATGATTTTAGTGGGCCTAAACTAATCATACAAGCAGTTTTAAAAGCAGAGAGGTTTCTCTGGCTAGGAGCAGAACTAGAAGTCAGAGAGATTTGAAGCGTGAGAAAGATTTGATATAAGATTTGAAATTCTCTGTTGCTGAGATGGAAGGGACCACAGGGCAAGGACCGGAAGCGGCCTCTAAGAGCTGAAAATGTTCCCTGGTTAACAGCTCACAGGACAACACAGACCTCAGTCCTAGAGCAACCAAAAAATCAATTCTTCCAAAACCGGTAGGTACTCGTAGCAAATCTCTCCCTATTCAAGCCTCCAGATGGGGATGTAACCTGCCAGTACTTTAATATCAGCTTTATGAGACCCTGAGCACAGAGCCTAGCCATGCTGTTCCAGACTTCTGACCCAGGGAAACTGTGAGACAAATGGGTGTTTTTTAAGCCTGAGTTTTTGGTAATTTTTTATGCAGTAATATAAAATTAATACACTCTCTCTATCCTTAGGAATGTTTTCGTCTTAACATCTATTTTGTTCATTAATATTATAGTCATACCACTTTCCTTTCATTAGTATTCTTGGTGTATGTTTTCCATCTCTTTATTTTCAGCTTTCCATAGTCTTATATTTTGGGTGTTATTTTGTAATCAATACCACGTTTACCCGAAAATAAGACGGTGTCTTATATTAATTTTTGCTCCAAAAGACGCATTAGCGTTTATGTTCAGGGGATGTCATCCTGAAAAATCATGCTAGGGCTTATTTTCCGGTTAGGTCTTATTTTTTGGGGAACACGGTATATACTAAATTTTTAAAATCCCAACTAAAAATCTTTGTGTTTTAACAGGAGAATTTTACCCAAAAACATTTATTGTAATTACTAATGTGTTTGAACTTGGATCTATCATGTTCCTTTATGTGCTTTTTGAAAATATCTTTTCCTCCTTTCTACCTTTTCAAAAATTATTAAATATTTGCTTTTTGTTTTCTCTGTTTCTTATCGAATAGTTCCTCCTATATTGATTTGGAAGTTATACACTCTAAGTCTATTCTTTTGGTGGTTACCCTTGAAATTTTACTATGTGTATTTAAGAAACATCTGCGAAGTTGATGGAGTTGGGTATCATCCTTATACACGGAACCACGAAAATTTTCCTATAGTATTTAAATTTAGTAAACATATAACCAAAATAAGAAGTTTCCTGGTGATTCTTTGCCTTCTCACTTCACTTTCTCTGGAAAAAGGGAGGGAGGCCTCGCATGTTTTCTTATTCTTTCCACATTTACTCTGTTCATGCTGATGTCATCTTACACAAGGGTTGAATTCCAGAATTCTTTCTGGTTATGTGCCACTGGGCAAGTTACTTATCATCTTTGAGCTTTACTTTGCTTATCTATAAAATGGGGACAGTAAAACCTAGCTTATTGGGGGTTTTGTGAGGAATAAATAAGATAATCTACATCTTGCATTTAGATAAATGCCTAGCATTCAGTAAAATCACTATTTTTTTTCGGTTTTGCTTTTTTTTTGGTATGATAACTTCCTTTGCTTATACAACTTTCTTCTTAAGAATATATGTATTTTATGTATGTCTGTGTTCGTATAATATTCCATTTTTGTCTTGATAAATAATACCTCTAAATTACACAGTCTATTTAACGCCTATATGTAGAGAATTTAGAGTGTGAAGGTTATCTCTGTCAAGTGGAAAGTGGTCCTTATGGAGCACCATTCATATGTTCTCATAATACTTTTGACTATAACATGCCATGTGATGAATGAGTAGCAATAAGTGATAACCTTAAGGAAAGTATTATCACCATGAACAGCCAAGAAGGACAGAGCAACTGTAGTAAGCTTGTGTAAATTGGATACAATAAAAATTTTAATCTATATATTTGGACTTCAGTAAAAGCCAGTGGAGAGCATTGCTCCAAAACAGGCTTTCAAAAGAGGTTCATAAGATTTTAGTAGCTTTCTAAATTTGACCATGAATGCTTATACCTTTTAATTTAGTGGACTTGAAATGCTTGGCTTCCAAGTAGCACATTGTAAGGTTATTTCTGGACCTTCTTCGCATGTATGTATAAAATTAGCATCCTTCTTTGGCAACTGAACCTCTTCGTTTCAAAGCCAACCCAACTCATCGGATTGTTATAAGTGAAGACTAATTAAATATTCCTCTGCTCTCAGTTTAAACTCTTTATTGGCATAGACACCTATGGGTCAAATTTGAGAGCTGCAAGTCAAATAAATGATCAGAAGTATTACAATTACCTTGGAGCAGTTCAAGTTCTTTTAAAAAACAACAGAATTACTGCTTTAGGATCACAATAAAACTACAATGTAATTATAATTGCTGATCCTCAAAGATTCAACGTAAGCATAAAAAGAAGAAAGTCTGCTTAAAGGATGCCTCCGACCCTCACATTTCTTTCTTTTCTGAATTTGAGCAGCTGTAGTAGAAGCAGCCAAAACGTGTGCCTTCTATAAGAACAACGAATAACATCCCCACCATTGCCAAGATAGCTAGAACCCACGCGGGTGGAGAGGCCAATGCTGTTAAAAAGCGTGCAAAACATCGCTATACAACAGCATAAAGAGACTTGTCCTAGGTCTCCGCTGCCAGGGGCAGGCGGGAGAGTTCTTTGAAGGTAAAAGACATACTGAAAACCATGTTGTTTTCATTTTTCAAGGAACTGGGAACATTACAGGCAGGAAAATGTTGAATGTGGGAATAGACAAGCAATAATACAAGCTTTCATTGTATTTCTCCTTTCAAGAAGTTCCACCAAAACGAGAAAATTGAATCATTCTGCAGCAAGATCTCATGAAAAAAACCTATGGAGTACTTGAGGAGAAGAGGTGAGTGCAGAAGCTGGGCTTGTTTTGTTTTTAGAAATCTATATAGGGTTGATGCCTTTGCTCCAATGCACTTTGAATTATGAATTGTATTTATTGATTCTTCCCAAAAGCCTCGGGAGGCAACACCATTTTACAGATAAGAAATGAAGGTAAGGCAGATTTAAGAAATAATACTCACAACACTTCTACCATTTGTCAGGTATTAGAGGTATTAGTGCACCAGAGATTGAATTCCTGAATGAGAAAACATTATCTCACTAAATATGGGCAACAATCACAGGGATAGGTCACATGACCCCAGTATTACAAGTTTGAGATAGAATCAGAGTAGTATAATAATTTCCCCTAAGAGTAAGCTGCAAAGGAATAGCAGAGTCAGAATTTGAATCCAAGCTTGTGGGATTCCAAAGTCTTGTACTTTAAAAAAAAGTTATCTAATGAAAAGTCTCTCTCCATGCACTATATTGTTGATATGTCCAGGAAATTCCAAGGGTGACAAGTGCAGAACAATACATATTCCTGTTAGCTCTACCTCAAAAGAGGAGCTATTGATTGTTAGTATTCCTGGTGGTCAAGATGAGGAAACAATTGAAGTGCCCTTTGATACATGATTGGATAAAGAAGATGTGGTACAAAGACACACTAGAATATTACTCAGCCGTAAAAATAGATGAAATACTGCCATTTGTGACAACATGGATGGATCCTGAGATTGTCATGCTAAACGAAACAAATCAGATAGGACAAGTCAAGAACCATATGATCTCAGTCATATGCGACTAAAAGCAACACGTGAACAAGACAGACAAACAAACAAAAACTCACAGACACAGACAACAGTTTAGTGGTTACCAGAGAGTAAGGGGGTATCAGGAGAGGTAGAAGGGGGTAAAGGGGGTCACATATATGGTGACGAAGGAGATTTGACTCTGGGTGGTGAGCACACAATGCAATATATAGATGATGTATTACAGAATTGTACACTTGAAACCTATATAATTTTATCAGACAGTTATACATTTGAAACCTATATAATTTTATTAACCAATGTCACCCCAATACATTTAATTAAAAAATAAATTAAAACCAAACCAAAACAAAACAAAACAAAAAACAAGCAAACAAACAAACAGTGGCGGTATTGCTCAGATACACGCCTCCTGAGGTGGACGGACCACATTGCTCCTAGAAACTGGTAGCTTTGTAATGAGTTACCATTCCTGCTGGTGGTCCGGTGTCAAAGCCAAAACTGGGATAGACCAAACAGATCCTCTCTGCAGCTGCAATCTCAGGAGCTGGAGCCCGCAGTGCGGCCCCTCATAATGAACTTCAGCCTCCTGCCTTGGTTGTTGTTGCCGCCACTGGTGTAAATTGTTACTCAAGCATCCATGTCTCTTTTAAGATGTAAGGGAGGTCAACGCCCAACTTAGGACATTTTCTGGGGACTCTGGTGCTCTTTGTCGTCATTTACATTGCTGCTTCCTCAAGGTTCAAGCCTGCCCTGGGCATGGCTGGTAAACACAAGCTGCGGGGACCATTCTCCTTAAACCACTCAGCTCAGCCCTGGATCTTCCTACCTTCATGGTGATTTATCTCAGAGATCTTCTTACCTGATTTTGAGTTTTAGAGACATTTTTTTTTCTCTACCCCAATGAGTTTCTGAGAAATTCGGTATCCTGAGGCAGTGGTGGTTTTTTTCTGCTATCAACTCATCAGAGAAGAAATGTGACATCTCCCTTATTTCTCTCAGGTGAGAGATACAACCACCATGTTTCTAAAGGACTGATTTCTTGCAGAAGTGGGCAGTGATGCAGAGAGGTGATAACAGTGTTTTCTATTTCAGAGCAAATAGAGAATTTGAATGCTGGCTTCACCACTGTTTGACTTTGTGTAAATTACTGAACCTCTCCTTTGTCAAATGAAGATAATAATCGTGCTTATTTCATAGGATTTTTGTGAGAATCAAATGAATGAAAACATCTAAAGTGCTTAGAACAGGTTTTGACTCACACTACGAGTTACATAGTGTTTGTTCAATAAAATAAAGAGAAGCTCTATCAAGGTATTTCTACCATATTGTCATCAGGGGGGATGGGAAGAGGTTGTGCACTTCAAGGACTAAGGTTATCCCGACTCTGGATGATTCTAGAAACTGGGAAGAGTTGACAGAAAATTATGAGTACTACAGAGGACAGAGACCAGATTGCTATGCATGATATAATACCAAGTATGTATTTGGTTTTTGTCCCTGGTTCAAGATGCACAGTTCTTAAAACCTTTGGAATCTCTGGAGTGATAAGAATTTCTCTTGTATGTTAATGAGATGACTGGTGTCTGAAGATGAAGCAGGTCAACAGAAAGACCAAGGCATAATTAGGGGATTGAAACTTGAAGCCCCTTCCCTGACCTTCAACTTCCAGGAAGGGGGGAGAGGCTGAAAGTTGCCTTAATTACCATGGGACAATGATTTAATCAACCATTTCTACATACTGAAACCTCCAGAAAAACCCCAAGAAATGGGGTTTAGGGAGCTTCTGAGTTGGTGAATACATCAAGATGCTGGGAGGAAGGATACTATGCCTGGAGAGAGCATGGAAGCTCCCCCACACACCCTTACCCTCATACTTTGCCTTATGCATCTCTTCCATTTGGCTCTTTGAGTTGTACCCTTTATAAGAAAACACTAAATATAAGTAGTGTTTTCCTGAGTTCTATGAGCTCTTCTAGCAAATTGTAGCACCTCAAGACAGGGTTATAAAAATCCCCAATTTATAGCCAGCTGATTAGATGTACCCTCAGGTGGTAACCTCAGACTTGCAACTGGAGTCTGAAATGGGGGCAGTCTTGTGGGTCTGAACCCTTAACTTGCAGGGGTCTGCTGCTCTTATTTGAGGTAGTTAGTGTCAGAAAGGAATTGAATTGTGAGACACTTAGTTGATGTCCAGAGAGATGGAGAGTTGATTAGTGTAAGGAAAAACCCCACATATTTGGTGCCAGAAGTTGTGCTGAAAAACTGTGCATACCCTGTGAATCCCCACAGGAGGCTGGCTGTCTGGTACCCGTGTAGGCTGGGCTTTCAGACACGATGGCCTTAAAGGTTCCAGAGTTTGAATTTGATAAAAGGAGTCGAATGACACCAGAGCTGGAATTTTAAACCATCCATATAGCCCTGAGGAAAAAAAAAAAGAACTACATAGGGGCCTGAGAACCTAGGTCTTCCTTAATTACTCTGGATTACATAAATCCCTAAGATCTTGTATGAATAAAAGTAGGAGAAGCGGGCCCTTGAAACTGAAAATTGACCAATGTTGAATTCCTTATCAAATCTATTGAGTGTTGGCTAGATCTGCATTTAATTTGATTTATTAAAAAAAAAAATTTAAAAAAAAATGTGACCTTTTTTTGCTTTCAAATCTATCAGTTATATTGATTTTTCCTATTTTTCTTTAATCTGCCAGTTTTATAAGTATTATGGACAACTGTAATGCTTGGATAATTTTGCCAAGCACTGTGGAATTTTATCATGAATTGTGGGAAGCAGGAAGCAGCCAAGCAGCATGAGGGTACGCCCCTAGAAGAGAGCTACTATTTTACACCAAAATTTGCCTTTCTAGTGATATAAGACGTAGTGAGATACCCATTGCCTTCCTATCCCCGTTTGATGCTATAAGAGAGGATTCTCATAAAGGGTAAGGACACTTAGAGAGGGCTGTAGTCCCCTTCTGAAATGATATTTCTATCACTATAAAGCACTGAACTTGGCTTCTGCCACACACATCCAATATGGTGGCTGCTGGATATTAAAACTCAGCATATGTAACAACTCACTAAGAGATCAAGCTGAGAGAAAGCTCAGAAATTGCTACTTTGTCCTCCTGGAAATTCATGGAAGGTCTTGGAAGAGGTGGGAATCTTCATTTTGAGAGCTGATGGACTTAGGTCTAAATGTTTTAGTTATCTGAAGTATCAGATGTTCATTATTGTCCTCAGAATATCTTAATGGTTAAAAGGATAGGGTCTGGCACTAGAGTACCCGGTTTCAAATCCTGGCTTGGTTGTGCTGGTTATGAGACCTTGAGCAAATTGTTTAACTACTTTAAATCTCCATACCCCATCCCTCCTATTATAAAGAGAACAAGAATAGACGCTTAATTGCTGTGAGAAAAAACAATTGCACTTGTAATTCATAAATACAATGCACTTGTAATTATTCTGGCACATGATAAAGACTCAAAAGTTGGCAATCATTCTTTTACTAGTACTATTATTCTTTACCCTGGAGACTTTCTGATGCAGTCATTTGTGGTCATGCAGGTATGCACACCTATGGCCCAGGCCATTAGGTTGTGTGGTTTCTACATTGGATATTCACTGGGATGTCCCAGCTAGAGTTTAGGCTCTATTCACTGCTAGAGGTCAGGAAAGGCAAAATATTCTGAGCGGCACGTGGTGTGAATTCCCAGGGTCTATTGTATCCGAAGATAGAAGAGCTTCTTGGAACATCTGTGAGAAGTCACCTGAGAGACAAACTCATGATGGGGATAGAGTCATCACCTACACAGCATGGCTGGTTAACGGTGGCCAAGTTTCTGGAGAGGAGCACAGAAGTGATTCTGAATATATCAGTGGGGCCTCCCCACCTCCCTTTGTTATTGAGTCCTACAAAAATTAGGGGATATAAGAAAAACCAAAAGCACTATTTTCATGGAAATCTCTCCTAGACTGTTAGGCATCTTCAAGAAACTCCCTAATGTAATGGTTTTCCTTTCTCCCAGGAATAGATAGGGTACTAATGGATTGTGACCCATTTTGTTCCTTTTAAGCAAAGGAAGTCGGGGAAATACCAATCAGATTCCTAAGAGCTGTCCATCCAGGGAATATGAAAATGTTTATTATGGGCAAAATACTTCTATTCCTTTCTCTTAGTAATGAAGAGAGTCTGGGAGGTTGGTGAGAACTGAAAAAAATGCAATTGATTGCACTCATCCTGGTGGTCAAAGTAAACTGAACAAACCCCTTGCTCTAAAGTTGGCGGCCTAATAATTTTTTAGAAAGACTGACCTGGCTGACCTGCATTCATATTTGAAAATTATGATCTGATAAAGATAAACTGGAACTTGAAGCAAATGTAATCAGTTGGGAGAGTCTAGGGATGGAGCTAGGGTTTTTGGAAGTTCTTATATTCTATGTAATTGTGAGAACCCTACAGGCAAGACCCTTTAGGAAGAACTCTATGTTTATAATGAAGCCCTATGGTTTTAACTTCCCCTTCCATTAATTTTTTTTCCCTTCTGTAAATACCGCTCCACCTTGATACACAGGCCAGAGTATACACGTGGCTTGCCATGTCTGCATGCACTGGGTTGCAACCTTTCTTTTTCCCGAATAGATGCTTTTTGATGATGAAACATCTAGTCAATATTAATTTTCAGTTGACAGATCAAAGAGTACAAACTTTCAGTCATTCAAGAGATGTAAGTTCAAGAGATTTACTATACAGTGTAATGCTCATAGCTAACAATACTGTATTGCATACTTAAAATTTGCTAAGAGGGTAGCTCTTAACGTTAAGCATTCTTACCATACATACAAAAAATTACAATAATAATAACAACAATAATAGAGGGGTGGGAGGAAATTTGGGGAAGGGATGGATATGTTTCTGGCCTTGATGGTGATGCTGGTTTCACAAGTGTATACTTATCCCCACATTCATCAAGTTGCATGTATTAAATATGTGCAGCTTGCTACATGTTAAATATACCTTAATAAAGAGGTTTAAAGAACAGTAATATAATTTTTTTAAAAAAATATTTCTGATGGAATTTTTTCTCTGTCCTTTTCCATGTTTTCTCACGTGGGCATCTTTGCCTCTGGCCCAAATCCAGAATGATAACTGTGCACGCCATTTGGTTTTGGCCTGTATTTCAAATAGACTTTTTAGCTTCGAGAGTGCAGGGATATGCTGTCCTGCTCTCCACTCCACCTTCTACTCTGCTCCACCCTCCCCTTTTCTACTCTCCATTCAAAAGACGGGAGGTTTTGTTCACAAAGCCCTGTTTCAAGATAGAGACATTTATCTTAAGGATAATACACTCCAGCCCTCCAAAAAGAATGAAGCAAAGGAACAGTTACTCTTAGAATAAGAATGGGAAGCTGATGGGACACACCATATCTGTTCCAGGCGTGGGATCTGGCTTCCACTGAACTCCAGCCTGTTTTTGCATTGTGACTGGCCAGTGGAACTAGAAACCAAAGCTGTGGCCTGGCCTGGATGCAGCATGAATAGAGTGCAGCATAGATCATTTACAGAAGATTAGCTCACAATACCCCTGGAAATAAAGAGCTCTAATAGGGCTTTGGGTCAGAAAGCCTTCACCTGGGTTATACTCTAGGACTTGGGTTTTGTCCCAAGCATATTCCTTGATTGAGGATTTTCTGAAATCCAGTAAAATCTCTTGTTCTGGTGACTTACAATTGAATTTGCCACCTCCCTGGGAGCTTTTGAGAACTTCCACATATCCAAGTTGTTGAATTATACATTCCTTAAATAGAATGCTTCAATTTATTGTTGTACTCCTTGACAGTTGCCCTATTTATCTGATATCGCTGGTCTGACTTAATCTAGCTAAACCAAAAAAAAAAAAAAAAAGAAAGAAAGAAAAAAGGCTGTTTGGCGCCACAAAATGCAAGGGAATCCTCTTCCCTTTCTAACTACAAAGCTTGCTGCTTAATTGTACAAATATTTGTGGGTTTGGCGAGGTGCGTGCTAATTTGTTGTTTTAGCATAAAGCTGGAAAGGTTAGGAGAGTGCTAAGAAAATAGGACCGAAGTGCACGTAATGTGCTAAATTCTTGGGAGAAGCAGAGGCTCCTGCCGATAGGAGTCCACAAGTAGAAGCTTGCAGAAAATCTTAACGGGAACATTTTTGGTGGTTATCAGGTACACGGAAGACGCAATAAGAAAAACAGGCAAGAACCCGTTTCTCTATATAGATATGCCTCCATTTGCTCGCTCACTGCATTTGAATTTTACTTTAGAAATTGGTTTGGAGATTACAAGGGAGGGGGTGATTTAAAGAATCATAATGCTTCAGCCTGGAAATGAGAATACCAGGCTGGCAAACAATCAAATAATTAAAAATGGCAAATATGCCTTTCCTTATGTGTCTCTAAACTAGGTGGAGTGTCCTGTTAGGAAGATGAATTAGTTAATGACTGGGAAGCACTTAAAGACCCTCAGGTGGGGGCTTTATCACTCTAGTGAGTTTGTCTCAGTTAAATGTTCTATGGGCTAAGGCCCGGCTTCTCAAACTTTAACAGGCACAAGAATTACCGCAGGTCCTTGTGAAAATGAGGGTTCTAATTCAGCAGGTTTGGGGTGTGGCTAGAGCATCTGCATTTCTGACAAGCTCTGAGTGTGTTCAATGCTGCTGGACCACACTTTGAACAACCAGGGTCTAAAGTCTGTTTCTCAAAGTTGGCTGCATATTGGAATCAGCTGGAGAGTTTTTTTTTTTAAAGAACTCCCCAAAGATTTTGCCCAGGCATTGGAATTTTTTGAGCCCATACCTCCACCTCCCCCACCCCCCATTATGACTCTAAAGTGCATCTAAGTGAGAGAGTCACATGGGTCTAAGAGACCAGAATTCAGATCTACTCCAAAAGGTTGTTGTGGGGATTAAATGAGATAATATAGCAAAGTATTTAACCCACACAGTGGTCCATCAATAAACCTTGTTACAGGCAGCTTTGGCTGTGACAATATATACCACCCAAGGCACAGACGATACCAGCCCACAGAATATCAGTGCTGGCAGATGACTGGATTAGAGGCAGGGCAGGGGAAACTTTAGCCCGTATTAGAGACACAGTAGATATCATTATGTGAGAAGAACAAGAGAGGAAGGAATGGGACAGCTCTGAATTCATGTGTCACAGCCCCTGAGGATTCTTAAAACTTGAGAAGGAACCTTAAAAGAGGGAGGGATATAAATGATAAATGTCTAACTATTACATTGTTCTGTATACCTGAAACAAACAAACAAAAAAAAGTGGCTAACACTATGGAAAACAATATGACAGTTTATCAAAAAATAAAATTAGAATATGATCCAGCAATTCCACTTTTGGATATATACCCAAAATAATTGGAAGCAGGGTCTCATAGAGATATTTGTACAATCATATCCGTAATAACATTATTCACAGTAGCCAAAAGGTGGAAGCAACCCATGTGTCCATCAATGGAGGAATGGATAAATAAAATATGGTATGTTAATACAATGAAATATTATTCAGCCTTAAAAAGGAAGGAAATTCTGACACATGCTACATGGATGAATCTGGAGGACATTAAGCTAAGTGAAATCAGCCAGTCACAAAAAGACAAATACTGTGTGATTCCACTTACATGAGATACCTGGAGTAATCAAATTCATAAAGACAAAAAGAATGGTGGTTGCCAGGGGCTGCAGAGGGTTCCCCTCTGGGGAAATGTTGTTTTATGAGTATAGAGTTTCAGTTTTGCAAGATGAAAAGAGTTCTGGAAATTGGTTGCACAACAATGTGAATGTACTTAACACTACTGAACTGTACACCTAGAAATGGTTAAGATAGTACATTTTATGTTATGCATATTTTACCACAATTTAAAAAAGGTGGGTCAAGAGTCCCCAGAATGAGTGGAAAAGGATTCAGAAAAATGCTGGCTGTTATTGTGAACTGTCTTTTTCCCTAAATTAGGAGAGGATGTAAGTGAAAGCATCTAGAGTAACACTTGACTATTGAAATGATAACTTTATACATAGAGTAATAATTGAGAATTTACTGTGTGTCAAACATTGTACTAATCACTTTATATTCATTATGTCCATTCATCCTCATTTTAACTCTATGCATGAGGTTCAAGTACCATCACATTTTTCTGATGAGGAAACTGAGGCTGAGAGAGGCTAACGATATCTGAGAGATTAAGAAGTGAGAGTCAAACCAAAACCAAAACTATGCTCTTAACTACCACACGAGCCTATATATAAAATACACTGTTAGTAAATATTTATTATATGTTTTTAATCCTAAAGGTTCATATTATATATTGGTTAGAAAATGAGACCTACTTAAAATCTGTCATGGAGAAATACTGATAGGTAAATTATTCAGGTATTTAAAAAATTGAATACTATTCCTCAAAAGATAATGAAGTGTTTAAATTAAAATAAGAATGCACTTTGGCACCATAAATGTCTGTATATTGATGTACTATGCAACTAGGGATATCCCGGATTGAAAATAAAAAGTCAGGCAATGGCATTTCTTGGGTGGACTAAATGACTTCTTGAGTTTTGACTCCATATATAGATTTATACTACTTTATAACTAAATGTAAACTTGAGGTTATTTTTTAATGCTTCATTTAGAAATAAGAAAAGCAATATTGAATACCTTATTGAGTTATATGGGGATAAATAAATACACACACACATACACACACACACACACAAATAAGGAAATCACTACAAGTACATGCATATAATTCTAAAAGAAGAAAGAGGAGGCGGAGGTGGTGGAGGAGGAGGAGGAGGAGGAGGAGACAAAGGCCTTTTGTTAAAGGTCTTTGAGAACAGTCTGAGAAGATTCAGTATGAACTCATGCAATTATTCAAGAGCAAGACTTCATAAGGTGATATATTCCCTCTGTATTCACCTTACTATGAGATAGATACTGTTGCTAGGTATTTTGTATATCTTATTTCAGCTGATCTTCACCGTCACTCCACAAGCTAAATATTATGGTTCTCAGTATACAGATGAGAAAACTGAGGCCCAGAGAGATTGCATGACTTTTCCAAGGTCACACAGCTAGTCAGTAGGAGGGCCAGGATTTAGGTCCAGGTATTTCTGACTTCTAAAACTGTCAGACATACATCATGGAGGGTGAGACAGAGTTTCGACAGACAGAGCAAGTGGGAACTTACAAAGAATGATACCAAGGACGTTGAGATGATGCTTCTATACACTCCCCTTACCTCCCACTACATTCCCCTTCCCACTTGCATGACAGTCTATATTATTAGTGACTGCTGGGATATAGCATTGTGTCACAGAATATCCCTTTTTAAAATGAGATACTGATTCATGACTGGGTTCCAAGGTGTGTATATATTATATTTGTTCCATAATATGAACTAGTTTATCAGGTCATTTAATCTCCTAAAAGCACCTGAGATCTGAGCATCTAGGCAATGGAAAGTAGATGAACTGGTCAAGAGAGGGGGTAACTTGGAAGCCCACTTGGAAGAAGCCTCAATGGGAAACTCAGAATCATGGGGCACCGGGTGTCTAAGAAAATGGACAGATTGAAGAGCATATGAGGACCAAGAGCAACCCTTGTACGTCAACACTTACAAAGTGGATCTTGAAATGACCCTTGAAGGAAACATTCAGAAATAAAAAGAGAGCCTTCCTGATAGAAACCAAGATGGACAAGACTGGGTGGACAGTCAAGGGGTTGTTTTCATTGGAGAAGGGGATCCATGTTTTGAGAAGTGAGATTGAGACATGTTGGATGAGATGAGATTCATAGGCTGGCTGATGAATCAATGCAAAGTAAAACTAGAGGGGGGCAGGAAGCCACTGCGTGTTTTAGTCGAGAAAGTAATGGGTCCAGGATAGCAATACCAATGGCTTAAAAGGGAGAAGCAAAACACAAGGTGTCTGTCATCAGTTCACATGCTGGTGATCCTCATTGGAATAGTGACCATTGGAATGGAACAGGGGGGAGACGCTGGGGGAATATGTCACCAGATGAATAGGCAGGATTTAGGGATGAAGTTTACCCTTAGGGACTTAAGAAAAATCCTTAAACAAATGAGCCAGTTTAAGAGAGGAAATAATGAGTTCGATTCAAGATTATGGTAAATATGGATTCATAGTGCTAATTCAACATAGACTCCCTCATTTTAAGATATACAATCATTTTCCTTTATCCTTTTAAACACTGTAGAATTATTGAATTATAATAACATCAGCCAATATACAAAGAGCACTCTATACATTTCCAAAAGCTGTTATGTACAAGTATTATCTCACTGAGTAAGGCTGAAATTCAAATCTATGACTTCTGGCTTCTTCTAGATTCCATATTGACTTCTCCAAACTGCTTGCTGGGCCTTTCTTCCCAGTGAAGGGAGGGAATACAATGGTCAAATGAATCTGAAAGAAGAGTTTCAGCCATGGGTGAAAAGGGAATATTTGTCTATAAAAATGCCAGCAGCATTTCTCGAGACCTCCTTAAGAAACTATTGGTTGCAGCTATGTTTCCTATAAATGGAATTTTCTCGGAATTGTAACCACCATATGATAGAGTAGGCATCTTTGTTATCTGCTCTGCCCTTTACTATTTTGCTACTCTGTCTTTAAAGTGATAACAGCACACTGGTCAGTCCCTAGAATGAATAATGAAATTCTCTGGGGAAAAAAGGTCTCGGCTAATGTGGCTAGCAAATATCTAAGCTAGTACTAGAGTGATAGATCAAATAACCCTGTCCAGGTCAAGCACATACAAATATACTATTAGTTTTTATTCTTTTCTTTTTTTTTTAAATAACTTTATCGAGGTGTAATTTACATACCATGAAATTCACCAATTGTAAACATACAATTCATTTATTTTTAGTAAATTTGTAGTTTTCCAACCATCACCACATGCTAGTTTTTTCACCTTTCTATTATCCTAAAAAGTTTCCTCATGCTCACTTCCAATTAATTCCTGCTCTCACCCCCAGCCCTAGGCAACCATTGATTGGCTTTCTGTCTGTGTCAGTTTGCCTTTTCTACGTAGACATTTCAGATAAGTGAAATCATACAATATGTAGTTTTTCATGTCTGCCTTCACTTACTTAACATATTTTGTGATGTCCTTCCATGTTATAGCAAATATCAGTACATCATTTCTTTTTATTGCTAAATAACATTCCACGGTATAGATATACCATATCTGATTATCCATTCACTAGTTGGATACTTATGTTGTTCCCAATTTGGGGTTATTATGAATAATACTTCTATGATCATTTGCATACATGTTTTTGTGTTGACATGTTTTTATTTCTCTTGTGTAGATTCCTAGAAGTGGAACTGCTATGAGGTATGGAAAGATTGTTTATTTATTATTTTTTTAAGAATCTGCCAAAATGTTTCTAGAATAGCTATACCGTTTTACGTATCCACCAGGAATGCATGAGGGTTCCAGTTTCTCCACACACATCCTTCCCAACATTTAGTAATGTTTATCTTTTTAATTAGGGCCTTTCTTGTGAGTGTATAGTGGTATATCATTGTGATTTTAATTTTCATTTCTCTAATGACTAATAATGTTGAGTATATTTTTATATGATTATTAGCCATTCATATTTCTTTTTTAATTTTTTAAAATGTAAATATACTTGGTACCCAATATTATATCAGTTATATTAGTTTCAGGTGTACAATATAGTGATTTGACATTTTTATACCTTACAGTGTAATCACTTCACTAATTCTAGTGATCATCTGTCACCATGCAAATTTATCACAATACTATTGACTATTCCCCTTTACCTTTTTCATCCATCCCCTCCACCACCCTCTTTTCTGGCAACCATCCCTTTGGTCTCTGTTTTCTATGATTCTGTTTCTTTGGTGAAATATCTGTCAGGTCTTTTGTCATTTTATAATTGAGTTGTTTGTCTTATTACTATTAAGTTGTAATACTCTTTATGTACTCTGAATAAAGTCCTTTATTAGATATATGATGTGAAAATATTTTCTCCTAGTCTGTAGTTTGTCTTTTCATTGTCTTAATGGAATCTTTGAAAGGACAAAAGTTTTCAAGTTTGATCAAGTCTAGCTTATCAGTTTCTTCTTTTAAGGATCATGCTTTTGGTATAGTAGCTAAGAACTCTTTGCCCAACCCAAGATCACAAAGATTTTCTCCTATATTTGCTTCTAGAAGTTTTATTTTTCATTCTTATATCTAGGTCTACAATCCATTTTTGTGGGGTAAGGGTTTAAATTCATTTTTTGCGTGCATATATATTTCTTTTCCTTTACAACACCCACATAAGGAATATAAAGACAAAGCTGTGTTCATTGGGGTTAACACAGAATCTAGTATCTTTTCAGTGTAATCTGGAGGCCAAGCATAAAAGAGTGTCTGAAATTTGAGTCCTAGTGGGTGAGCATGAGTTTGTTGGGGAAAGTGGTTTCTTTGTGCGACTTTGATAGAAGAGCAGAGGAGAGGACAGAGCTAGGATATGCTTCAAGCATGTTCTTTTCCAGGTCAGTCAATCAGAATGTGCTAGATGGAATGGCAAGTAGAACTGGCCATCTGGTCTCAGCCTAAAATTGAAAAATGACTACTTAAATCGACTGTCTGTGTGCTCTGGGCATTACCTAGTATATCTACTTGATCAATAAATAACAATCAATTCTAAATTCCATTTCTTTTCACAAGTCTCTGTTCATGTAATTACAGGGGTGGTTTGGGCACTAGTAGGGGCAAATGGGAGAACAAGGTAATAAACTAGGATAAACTAGACTTAAGAGGCAAAATCATTTTGATTGATCAGGGAAACTGAGAATTTTGTGTTAGGCCGAGGGGAAGACAGACAATTTCAAGGACCTAGGGATCTTCCAAAATACTCCCCTGGCCCCAGACATTAGCCACTTTAAAACCACCTTGTAGCCATCAGATTCTCAGCCTCTCTCAAAGTTTTCGTGTTCTTCCCAATTATAACAGGTACCTTCATAAACCACCAACAGGGCTGATACATAGCACCTTAATGTAAGATAAGCAAATAGTGATGATGATGCAAATGATAAAGGAAAGGTGTGTGTTTGTTTTCTTGTGTTTTTTGTTTTTTGTTTTTTTTTTTACATAAATGGTGTTAGATCATATGATCATTCTGCACCTTGCTTTTTTCATTCATTAATGTTGATATTATATTATTTATATATTAACATGTATATTATCTCTTAGAGCTCTTTCCACCTCAGGACATAGAGACCACCACATGTTAGTGGTCTAGACATGGTACCTTGAAATGGTTGAGTATCCTGTGTAGCTACACTACACGGACTCAAATCTCATCTCTGTGCCAGCTGGGTCACCTTGAGAAAGTTACTTAACCATTCTGTGCCTCAGTTTCTGCATCTCTAAAATGGGGGTAAGGATAGTACCTATATCATATTAAAAAGTTAATGCAAGAAAAGCACATAGGACAGGATCTGGTACATTGTAAGTAGCCAGGAAAAGTTATCTGTTGTTATTCATTTTAATGGCTATGTGGTATGCGTACAATACGAATAGAGTTCATTTCCCTACTGATACACATTTAGATTGTCAACAATTTTCACTATTATTAATAATAAATAAATACTTCAATGAATGTCCCTAACCATGCTCCTTTATGCATCTGTATGTTTCTGTAGGGTAAATATCATAAAGTTGAATCAAAGACATAGGGATTATAGATGTCAGATGTAGCAGTAATGCCAATAGCCTCCAATTTGTATTCCTGTCCATAAGTGAGAGTACCCATTTCTCCACACTCTTGCCATCAATCTGTGTTTCAATATCCATTCCTCTAAAGCATGAGAAATGATCTTTTGTTTTTAATTGGGGAACAGTGTGTTTTTCCAGGACCCATCAGCTCCAAATCAAGTCATTGTTTTCAATCAATCTACCATGTTTCCCTGAAAATAAAACCTAGTCAGATCATCAGCTCTAATGCATCTTTTGGAGCAAAAATTAATATAAGACCCGGTCATATATTATGTCAGATTATATAAGACCGGGTCTTATAAGATATTAAATTAAGACTGGGTCTTATATTAATTTTTGCTCCAAAAGATGCATTAGAGCTGCTGGTCTGCCTAGGTCTTATTTTGGGGGAAACACGGTAGTTGTGGAGGGCACAGCTCACTGGCCCATGTGGGAATCAAACCAGCGATCTTGGTGTTATGAGCACTGTTCTCTAACCAACTGAGCCAAACTGCTGCCCCAAGAAATAGTCTTTTCTTAATGCTTTAATTTAAATTCCCATTAGTAATTTAATTTGAAATTACTAATGGGAACAAAAATATATTCTCATATGTTTGTTGGTCAATAGGGTTTCCTCCTAGGTGAATTCCCTCCTCATAATTTCTGGCCATTTTTATATTGAGTTCTTGATTTGTAGAGCTTCTTTATATATTCTGCATGTGAATACTTAGTTTGTTATGTACTGCAAATACCTATTCCCCCCCCCCCCCCTTTTAACTATTAATTTATTGAAGTACTCCAAGAAACCCTTAACCCATCCTCAATGAGTAGGGTAATTGGTGGGATCTCAGGAGAATTAAACCACACAGAGGTCACCATGGCCATGCTCAGACCACAGCTCTAATAAAGGTTGAAAGATGACATGAATGAGCCAGGGACTGTGGTCACAGTTTCAGAAAATAGCTTGTGCACCAAACAACATTTAGCCTCCACTGGTTCAAACATAAGTGATTGTCAGAGTTTCTGAATTTTGTTAAGCTGATCATTTTTATGCCTGGAACTGTGGCTACCTCTGAAATAATGGTTCCAGGTGAGGAGGTGGTGAACTGCAAGGTCCTGGGAAGAAGATGCACAATAGTTCTGGCATAATAGACGTGAGATGGGCACTAAGGAGAAACTGCCATGAGATTCTTCTGGGACCTTGCTACTCAAAGTAGCAGAAATGCAGAATCTTGGTCCCCACTCCAGATTTACTGAATCAGAATCTGCATTTTAGTAAGAGTCCCAGGTAATTCATGTGAACGTCACAGTTTGAGAAGTAGTGCTCTAAGTCTATTGAAACACTCCAGAACTATCTGGTGGACCTAGAGTTTCATTTACCATATGTAATAAGTTGATTTGTAGCCCCTCAAATTCTATGTTGAAGTCCTAACCGCAGTACACCAGAATGTGATCTTATTTGAAAATAATGTTTTTTCGGATACTCGTATAATTCGTTAAAACGACGTCATACTGGAGTAGGGTGGGCCCTTAATCCAATATTACTGGAGTCCTCCATATAAAAGGGGAAATTTGGGCACAGGAATGCACACAGGGAGACCATATGAAGATGGAGGCAGAGAGTGGGGCGATGCAACAGAAGCCAAACCATGCCAGATATTGCCAGCAAAGCTTCAGAAGCTCGGAGAGAGCCTTGGGTCAGATTCTTCTTCACAACCCACAGAAGGAACCAACCCTGCCAACGCCTTGATCTTGGACTTCTAACCTCCAGAACTGTGAGAAAACAACATTCTGTTTTTTAAACCACAATTTGTGGTATTTCTTAGGGCAGCCGTAGCAAAGTAATACACTAGCCCATAGGTTTCCCATGATGGAGGGTCTGGGTATGCAGTGCTCTAGAAAAGACACCCCCTGGTTTATCTTCTGGGTCATAAAAATAATTTAAGGAGAATATATAGGATGCAAGATGCTCCCTCCCTCTCAGGCAGTCATGGTCTCTCCTTCAGCACATTCTGCACGTTGTTCTTCACTTTTCACAGGGTCAAGGGATGCCGCCAAAGGCTTTCAGCAGTTGGCACTCTTGCTATGCTCACGCTGTAACGCACATTTAGCTTTTCCTAACTTAAACAGAAGTGGGAAGCAGTTGGGTATAGAGAAACAAACCTTGGCTGATGAATCAAGCCCTATTATCCTTGCTTATACACTTCCACTCAAGTGTTTTAACTAATGGGCTGTCTATGTAGAGGCAGTTTGCCCTGGTAATATTAAAAGAAAAAAATGCACTTGACAGAGTATCCATTTCTTTCTTTACCACTCATTAGTAATTCAGAGCAGTTAAGTCCACAGTTCCTGGTTTACCCACAGCCTGTTTAAGCAAGTCTGTGGCTTTTATTGAAATCGTTAGACAAATCACCATCTTCCTGATCACGGTTAGTTACTTCCTCCTCAGGCTTTCCTAAAATGGACAGTACCTGGGAAACAAGGTACTTATCCACTGACTGTTCTCTTAGGTTTATCTCCGTACATTAGAATATAAACTTTTACTTGTCCTAAATACATCTTTTAGAATGATGCCTAATTCTTTTCAGAAAGATTTTTTTTCTAATAATAATAGCTAATCTTTATCAAGTAGCTAAATATGCGAAGCTCAGCACTTACACTTGACATATGGATTGTCACACTTAATCTACATTATATCCACTTGAAATAGGTGATGTGATGATTTCCATTACATAGCTGAGGAAAGTGAGGTACAGAGAAGTTAACTAAGTTGCCCACACACAGCTAACAAGGTGTGATGTGTAATCCCACCAGGTCACCTCTAGTGGAAAACACCTAAGAACAGCTCTACAACGGAGGCTCCCTTGCAACATCTATGACTCCTAAAGGGTCTGTCACCGCCACCTCACAGGAAAGGGTTGGGGGAATGATGGAGGGCAGAAGGAATGGGATAATGAGATTTTTCTCTGGAGATAGCCAGATGCAAGGGCTAAATCCATCTGAAAAGATCACTTTAGTTCTATAGGTTACGTTCTCCAAGCTAAAAGTGCCTCCATAAAGGTAGGCAATATAGGCTAGTGTAGGCTTCTCAAACTCAGAATCACCTAGAGAGCTTATTACTTTATTACTGTACAGATCACTGGACTCTACCCTCAAAGTTTCCGATTCAGTAGGTGTTGAGTGGGGCCTGAGATTTTGCCTTTCTTATAAATACTCCGGTGATGTTGACGCTGCTTCTTGGGACCACACTTTGAGCATCACTGGGCTAGCAGTTAACAGCACAGTTTTCTTGTTTTTTAATTAAAGTTTATTGGGGTGACAATGGTTAGTAAAGTTACATAGGTTTCAGGTGTACAATTCTGTATTACATCATCTATATATCACATTGTGTGTTCACCACCCAGAGTCAGTTCTCCTCCTGTCACCATATGTTTGCTCCTGTTTACACTCACTCCCACCCCACCCCCACCTTCCTGCCCCCTTACCCTCTGGTAACCACTAAACTATTGTCTGTGTCTATGAGGTTTTGTTTCTTTGTATGTTTGTCTTGTTTCTTTGTTGTTTTCAGTTTTATATCCCACATATCAGTGAAATCATATGGTTCTCAACTTTTTCTGTCTGATTTATTTTGCTCAGCATAATAATCTCAAGATCCATCCATGTTGTTGCAAATGGCACTATTTCATCTTTAACAGCACAGTGTCTGAAGTAACAGAGAGCTAAATTCAAGTTCCAGCCTGCTGCTGACCAGCTGTATGACTTTCAGCAAGTTCTTAATCTTCTCTGTACTTCTGTTTCCTTCAGTACAAAATGGGTTAAAGATTGTACCTTATCTCTTACAGTTATTGTAAGGCATAAACAAGGTAATACATATTTTCAAAATAAGCACAGGACCTGGTACTTATTAAGCATTCAACAAAGCCTTGCTACTACCACTACCATCACCATCACCACCATCATGACCACACTTTTCATTCCTATATAAATGGCTTATTCTTATACCTCTCCCCTTGCCTCTAACATGCCAGACCTCTTTGTGTTTCTTTTTGAAAAACGGATCTTCATAATATGCCCTATGTCATAAATTTGTTGTGAGATTTAATGAGTTACTCTGTATAAGAAATGTATCACCACGCTCCATATATAGTCAGAGTTCATTATTATTATTTTTCTACCTGCTATCAAATATGCATTGTACTAATTGTTTTATATACATGATTTCATTTAATCCTTACAATATTCCTGCAAGGTAGAAACTGTTAGGATAATTTTATAAAGGAACAGAACTAAAGCACTAGAGGTTAAATTACTTGCTCAAGACCACTCAGTGACTAAGCTGAGACTGAAACGCAGTTCTGTCTGACCCAATAAACACTTTATATCACGCCAAACTCCTGCCAACTTTATACCTCCCTTCAAGATGGATTGAGGCCTCCTGGATTGGGGATTGCGAGTAGTAAGAGAAAGCAAAAGTTTTTGATTTAGAAATGTAGGTTTAGGAAAATAGTTTCACTTATTGGTCCATGAAACGGATCAAGGCTTGTTGCCATGATAGCCCCCTTTTCTTTTTACACAATCACGATGACTTCCAACTTGTAAAAATTTACTCAGAGAGAAAACAGAACAGCCATGAGTGAGGCTCATACATATTTTCTGCATTATCAGCTGAAGGTCATTTATCTTACTTCTGGTTCTACGTCTTGTTCCCTTGCTGGGTCATCATCTATCCACACAGCCAGACATGGGAACATTGAAATAACAGTTACAATAATAATAATTTAAAACTGGCATATGCAGTGCCACAATGTTAGACTCGGGTTTCCCTCCAGGAAGAAGTATATAAGGATAATCTAGGCACCAGCTTCAAATCCACCTGAGTTAACTACGAGATGAAAATTATTTTTTTTTCTGCAATTACTGAGGTGGTTCCCAAAGATGTTTATTATGTTAAACTGGTACGGAGTGTCAAGGAGTATGCATAGGTAGCTTCCAAGGTTATTGAGGAGGGAACCACAGGCTTGACCTAGGAGTGGAATGCCTTCCAATCGATGCATGTGGTTAATGTTTGCAGGAAGGAGAAGCCTCCAGCAGTAGATCAGATTTCTATTTACCTGGAGGCAAAAAGTAATCATAAACAGGTGCTCTTGAATGTTCGACCATGCTGTCTGACTTCTCAACCAAATGCCTCCTCCACTACCTCAGGATTCTGGTAGGAAAAAGCAATTTTAATTCACTTCCCCATTATCCCTGGCTTTTGTTAAAAATGTAAAATAAAATCTTTTAGGATAACAACAGAACATGGGTACAGAATGTGGTGGTAGCCAGAAGTTATCCCATCGCTCTGGCCTGTGACCAGTTTGCCTGGGAGGATTTATTTTAAGCTATTCTTATCTGAATTCGTCTGGCTGCGCCAGCATGGGAGCTAATTCTCTGACAATAAGCCTGCTGGGGTGTGTTTGGGTCTCTGTTTGTTTGTTTTGATGTGTACAAAGACTGCAAAATGGATAGTGGCATCACACTCCGCTCTAAATGAGAGGCGCGAGCTGGCACAACGGGGGAGGCTGACGATATTTGGGAATCTGGGTAGTAGACAAACAAGCACTTCAGGGAAAATGTAGGTAGGCATATTCTCTCCCTGCAGGGAGACCCAGAAGTGCAGGGTCTCTTGAGATGACTAGGACGACCGGAATTCAAAATACCAGCCTATCAAGATTACTGGGAGGAGACATCCAACAGTCTGCGAGAGCAAGAAGGGAAGTGAACAGAAACACTGAGCTCTGAGCTGAAGTTGCTTAAAGGACATCCTTACTCAGGGCATTTTACATCATTCCCGCATCCAGCTCAGGGGTGTCCTCACTCACAGTCTTGTGCTGTCACCCAGTCTCAGGTGTGGACATTGATGAAACGTCAGGTTTCAGTTTCTTAACCTCCTTGGTTCCAAACTGCCCAGTCTCTGCCTCACTTCACCTCAGTCATGAACCTTAAACATTCTCTCTCAGAACTGATCCACTGCCCAAACTTCACTCACTAAAATTCTCCCCATCTCCTGCTACCAGAGGTCCATGAGCACATGCCTTTTACCTTGCTGTCTCTTCTCCCACTTCCCCACCACGGTTCTGACGTCACTTCCCTCTCAATCAGCCTAGACCTTCTTGCCTCCTTGATATTTCCAAAACCCTTTACTTGGAAATACTGTGGTCTGTCAACTCCTACCGTGTTTCCCCGAAAATAAGACCTGCCACGAAAATAAGCCCAGTTAAGATCGTCAGCCAGATGGACACATTTAGTACGTTATGACGATGTTCCTGAAGAAGATGACATGACTGTATTTGAATAAATGTAGATTGTTGTACATGAAAAAATAAGACATCCCCTGAAAATAGGCCTGAATGCCTCTTTTGGAGCAAAAATCAATATAAGACCTGGTCTTATTTTCAGGGAAACATGACAGGAGGTCAAGATATTGATACTGGGCTGATGCAGTCTCCCGCTTGGTCACGCTGTTTGACCTCAGGGAGGCCCCTTGCCTATACCAACACATTTTGTATCGCTCTCTAGTTGACTCTATCAAATTCCCCACAGTGCTTTGTTCCAAACTCTTCGTCTCTCTCTAATACTCCCACTCCAGCCCCTGGCTCTTCCTTAGAGAGAAATAACCTGACTGCTCCGTTTGCCCAGAAGACTGAGATCATACAACAGAAGAATCTTCAATTTCCCTCTTCTTCACCTCAAAATCAGTCCACCCTCAGTTTTTCTTTAGCCCTTATTTCAGAGGAAGAGATATTTCCCTTTTCTACAAAGACTCGATCTACCTTATCCTATGACTGGATCCTACCCCTGATAGCTTCAGCTAGCTTTGATCTCACCCCCCATATCTCTTTCTATTAGGTCAACCACTTCTTGCCAATTTCTATACATGCTTAGATCTTCCCTATGTTTAAAAAGAAAATATTTCCTTCACCCTATAACCATTTTAAATTACCAATTTACTCTGGGCCTTCTTTAACAACCAAATTCATTGAAAGATATCTCAATACATACTACTCTCTAACTCTTTGTTGTTGTTTTTTTCTTTTTTTGCATCTGAATTCGATTTCTCTCCCAACAAAAACTATTTGCTCAAAAATTATTAATGAAAATGGCAAACCCACTGGCCGCTGCTTTTTGGTTTCTGTGCTCCTGCACCATCTTGGTTCTTTCATCTTTTTAACAGCTTTCTCTTCTATCTTCTAACTTTCAATATAGCTTTACTTAAGGTTCTATCGTCAATGCTGCTATATTCTCTCTATCCTCTCTGTCAACAGTCTTATATACTTTCCTGGTTCCGAGTGCCATGCAGAGACCTTCCTAGACAAGCTCTAACCTTTCTTCCAAGATCCACCGTATAAATCCAATTTTCAGCTGGCTCTCAGATGAATAATAATAATAGCTATAATTTGTTCAGCACCTACTATGTTCTACACATGGTACTAGGCTATTTGTTTAAATTATCTTATTTCATTTCCTCCATACCTACTCTACAAGTAGATATTGTATAATCTTTACAGATAAGAATTCAGGCAGGTTAAACAACTTGCTCAAGATCATATATTTTATGGCACAGGACTGGTACTTGAACCTTGATCTTGTGAAAAGCATTGGGCTAAGGGTCAGAGGCACAGAAATCTAGTTCTGACCTTGAAATTAACTGGGTCTGGGTCTTGAATGCATCACTTAGCCTTAGTGAGCCATTGTTCTCCTATCTACAAAACGAGGATAAAAGATCCCACCAGTCTTACCCAACTCCAATTTTCTAAGATTTTATAGTTCTAAGAGATATGTGACATATCTCTTTGGCATCTCAAATCCAACAAGATTAAAAACAGTTACTTGGTCATATGTGTTCAAACCTATTGTACTCCATTTGGACCTCATAGTCTCACAGTTACTGACAAGGGTTTCTTCGCTTGCTAGGTGTAGGATTTGCAGCGGCAAGACGATTATTGCAACAGAAGTAGAAAGAAAATTCAGTTGTCACTTTTAAAAGGATGATCACTTTACCAACCATCTGCAAAGAGTGAGTTTAGAACATTTTAAATGAGGTATTTGAAAGGGGTTCATGACTGCCTTATAAAATGTCATTTAAAAAATGTAGTGGTTTTAAAAAATTTTTACCTTCAAATCAATCTGCTTCAGGAAATAAATGTTACCCCATATCTACAAGAGGTTTACTGACTCTTTAGGTTGCTCTTCTCTTTTCCTGAGCTGTTTCCTTTTGCTATGAAGAATATACTTAAAAATAAACAAATAAATAAGTGCCAGGGCTTGTGAGATGTCCTGTAAGACAAAATGACTATTGAAATACATAAAATCGTGTAGAACAAATCACTTCATAGCCTATTAGGACCTACTAAATCAAATTTTTGTGATTTTTAATAACTCTACTTTTTCTCTTTACAAAAGTAATACAAACTTAGTATAAAAAGTTTAGAAACTACAAATCAAAAAGAGAAAAAAGATGTCCTCCATAAGCCTCCATTCGAAGGACATCTACTATTAGAATTGTTGTAATTTTCCAGTCTTTTTTTTCTATACATGCTTTTTAAAAATGTGAGATCCTACTCTAACTACTATTTATAATTGGATATTTAATTTTAAGATATACCTTAAACATCTTTCTATTGTGTCATGTATTTTTTTCTTCATCTTCTCTCTTCAATGGATGCACAATAATCTTGAGTCAGAATGTACCATGATGTATTTACCCAATCTTCTAACATTGGCTAGTTAGGTTATTTTCAAATTTTCACTCTTTTAAACAATGTCCATTAAATAGCCATGCAACTAAGCCTTGGCACAAACCCTTGACTATTTTAAATAAACTCCTAAATATGGAATTTGAAGGTCAAAAGAGTATGCAAGTTTTAAAAATCCTTGATAACCAAACTGTTTCCGAAAACGTTACAGTCACCTCTGGTCCACCACCATATAGGAAATTTCCTGCTTTTTTCCACTTTCACCAGTGCTTCATGTTATTGTTTCAATTTTTGCAAAATTAGCAGTTGTTTTAATTTGTATCAAATAAAACATACCATTGAAAAATGGGCAGAGGACCTGAAGAGACATTTCTCCAAAGAGGACATACAAATGGCAAATAGACATATGAAAAAATGCTCAACATCACTAATCATCAGAGAAATGCAAATCAAAACCACAATGAGCTATCACCTCACCCCAGTCAGAATGGCTATCATTAACAAGACAAATAGTAACAAGTGTTGGAGAGGCTGTGGAGAAAAAGGAACCCTCATACACTGTTGGTGGGAATGCAAACTGGTGCAGCCGTTATGGAAGGCAGTGTGGAGGTTCCTCAAAAAATTATGAATAGAATTACCATATGACCCAGCAATCCCTCTCCTGGGTATCTACCCCAAAAATCGGAAAACATTTAGAGATAAAGACACGTGTGCTCCAATGTTCATTGCAGCTTTGTTTACAGTGGCCAAGACATGGAAACAACCAAATGTCCTTCGATAGATGAACGGATAAAGAAGTTGTGGTATATATACAAAATGGAATACTATTCGGCGGTAAGAAAAGATGATATAGGAACATTTGTGGCAACATGGATGGATCTTGAGAGTATGATGCTAAGCGAAATAAGTCAGACAGAAAAAGCAGAGAACCATATGATTTCAGTGATATGTGGTATATAAACCAAAACAACAAAAGAACAAGACAAACAAATGAGAAACAAAAACTTATAGACACAGACAATAGTTTAGTGGTTACTTATAGAACAAAAACTTATAGACACAGACAATAGTTTAGTGGGGATCAAATATATGGTGATGGAAGGAGAACTGACTCTGGGTAGTGAACACACAATGGGATTTATAGATGATGTAACAGAATTGTACACCTGAAATCTATGTAACTTTACTAACAATTGTCACCCCAATAAATTAAAAATAAATAAATTTTAAAAAATGAAATATACCAAAAATTGTATCTAAATTTATACCGTAATTCTTTTCTTTTCTTTTCTTTTATTTTTGTTTTGTTTCGTTTTGAGTGTATTCTTCATAGCAAAAGGAAACATCTCAGGAAAAGAGAGGAGCAACCCAAGAGTTAGCAAACCTCTTCTAGATACGGGGTAACATTTATTTCCTGAAGCAGTTGATGTGAAAATAATGTGCCAGGGCTTGTACAAATTGAAGTCAGGAATAGATGACAAGAAACAAAACAAACAAACTAAATATCTTGATGAAATAGACTTAAAAAAATTTTAAGCAGAAAACAAGAAAAGAATGAGTTGATCACTGAGAAATTATTACTATTGGGGACATATATTTCCGTATGATTCTATGTGAAGTAGAAGGACATTGACATTACATATGACAATAGTTAACAGAGAGAAGTCTTTAACATAGGAGTCAAGAACTGGTCCACATACGCTGCTAGAATAGAACATTTCCTAAATTGTTACAAGGCTTAGGCAAAGGAACTCTGTCTCAACTCTTGAATTCATCACTGAAAAAATATCCAGCAGCTCAGTTAATAGAATGAACATTTAATCCTAAAGAAGCAAAAGATTTATACCTTGACATTCTCAGCCCTCACTAAAAAAAACAACACAGAATGGTGGGATTTAAAATGTTCCTAAGATGGGTTTGAAGCCTCATGCTGTGTGACCTCTATCAGGTCACTTCGTTGTTAGAGCCTCAGTTTCCACTCCAGTGAAATAGAGATGATATTATTATCCTCCTTACCTCACAGAGTTGACCTAAGGCTCAGGTAGGAAGACAAATATGTAAACAATCTTTGTAAACAGCTGGGATTGAAGGCTATAAAGTTAAATATGGTGGGATATTGAAGTCCATAAATCTCACATGACTAACTTGGAAACATTTCCCTAAGACTTCCCAAGTCCAGAATATTAGTCGCCTGAATAACTTAAAAAGACATCCATCCGATTTCCTAAATCCAGAATATTAGTCACATTTTTTAAATCTCATATTTGCAAAATATTTTAATAACTACTAAGATCAAATATGCTTAAGTCTCTCTGCTGTCTGGGAAGCCTGACTTTCTTAATCTTGCCTTGGCAAACCCATTACATTTGGAAAAATGTGTTATCTCAAACCCACCTGACTTCATCCCCAGAGCATACTATGCTCTACTTTCTGCCAGGTGCTTGGCCTAAAACTTTAGAGTTTCTTGATGTTTGTCACTTCCATCTCCTCTCACTCTATCAAATTTACTAAGAGAAAACAAAACATCCTTTCATGAAGATATATGTATATATGAAGTTCTTAAAATGTTTAATCAAAACTATAAACTTAGCTATATAATCCCCCAGAACTCAAAGTTAAAGTTATTACTTACGTAGGTGAGTAAATACCTTAATGTGCTATATTTTTATTCTGAATGATAATTTGCTATAGAACTTGCTTACTATTTTGCAAAAACAGAAAATTAATGTCCAATGTGAGTTTTATTCTTTCACATTCCAATTAAATAATTGATGTGGTATTACACACTGGTTGATTGAAATTGGCTAGCTCTTTCTCATCAGTTGTCATCTTTTTCTGTCAATCATCAGGTCTCCTGTCCACCTTGAGAACTTGAACAAATATATATCAGCACATCAGAAGGGCTATTTCCTGTATCTTCTCGATAGTTGATACCTCTTTGTTGAATGGCTGCACTATCAAAATACTGTTTGTGAGTCTGGTCAAAGGAGATTGTTTCATGTAAGACAAGGAATAAGACTAATTTATTCCAGATTTTACCATGTGCCAGGTACTATTATAAGCACGGAAATGTGATATTGAACCAAATAAGGGTTTCCACTCTCATGGCCCTTGCATTCTAATGAGGGAGATTTATTTTAAACAAGTGAACAAATGCCTGTATAATGCCACAAGTGACGGTTGTGATGGTTAAATGTTATGCATCAACTTGGCTAGGTGATGGTGCCCAGTTGTTTGGTCAAATACAAGTCTAGATATTGATATGACAGTATTTTATAGATATGATTAACATTTACAATCAGTTGATTTTAAGTGAAGGTTAACTTCCATAATGTGGTTGGGCCTCAGTAAATCAACTGAAGGCCTTAAGAATAGAAACTGAGGTTACCTTGGAGAAAATGGAATCTGCCTCAAGACTGTGACAGAAATCTTGCCTAAAATTTCCAGCCTGTGAACCCGCCATACAGATTTCAATTTTGCCAACCTCCACAGTTGTGTGAGCAGATTCCTTAAAATAAACCTATGTATTTATATGTTTAAACTGGTTCTGTTTCTCTGCAGAAACCTAACTGATGCAAGTGCTCTAAGGTGACATGGAGCATGTAAAATGGGGAGATTCTGTGGGAATGGGAGGAGGCTACAGTTTGGAGAGGTTATCAAGGAAGGGCTCCACAGGGAAATGGCATTTCAACAGAAGCCTGAGATATGTGAGGCAGGGAGCCAGGCAAAGACACAGAGAGAATTTTCCAGGATAAAGGAATCGCAAGGCAATGATGCTGAGGTAGAACTAATCTCAAGATGTTTGAAGAACAAGGACATGGGACTGATGGGACTGGTTAGGGCATAATACACAAGGGGAGGAGTGCTAGGCAATGATTTAGGGAATTGGTCAGAGGCAAATCATGGAGGGTCCTGTAGATCGTAAGTGATAAGAAACCATTGGAGAGTTTTGAGCAGGGAAACAATGTAATCTGACAGCACTAGCTGCGGTGTGGATAATTGACTAACAGGGAGCAATGGTAGAGCAGGGAGACCAGTTAGAAGACCTTCCAGGATAGCTGTGGTGGTGGCTTGGATGAGGGTGAAAGGAGTGGAGATATTAAGAAACGTTCAAATTTGAGATATATTTTGAAGATAGAATTGACATCACCTTTTGCTTTCCTAGCTTTTTAATAGGATACGAGGTGAAAAGAGAATCAAGGATGATACCCAAGTTTTCAGCCTAAGCATCTCAGCAAAAAATGGGGCCATTAAAGAGATGGGGAACCCTAAGACTGAGTGAATTTTGAAGTGTGAGGGAAATCAAGAATTTTGGATATGACCCACTTAAGAGCTCTATTAGACATCCAAGTAGAGCTGTCACGCAGGCAATTGGCTATTCTGGAGAACTGCCCAACTGAAAATACTTTTGTGGGTTTAAATCATGCAACTCCATTTTGCTTTTTGGACATCAGTTATCCATTAGTGATCAGTAAGTTTGTATATTGTCTGTCAATTGCTTCAATAGTCTCCGTCTATTAGTACGTTTATTGAAAGATGGCTACTTCCTTATTAGCTATTCAAATATTGACACAGGTAGTTTAGGAATAGTGATAAATTAAAATTACTTTTTCACAAGGCTAATGTTTTAAGGGTTTTCACATATCCTTTTGATATGGTAAAAGTTCTCGATGAGTGCAATGATTAGAGAAGCAGTTATCAGGCAAACAGAGAAGAGGTAACATCTATTGGGTTGGTGCAAAAGTAATTGTGGTTTTCGCAATTATTTTTAACCTTTTAAACAGCAATTACTTTTGCACCAACCTAATGTTAATTAGTTAATCACTGATAGATATAGGTAATGTATATACTTACCTCTAAGCAAGTGATTCTGAAATCTCCATAAAGAGACATCGGACCCAGAGTCTAGGGGACTGTGACCATAATTGATTCAAAAGGAGATATACTACTAAAGTGCTATCCAAACGCTGGTTTCAGCCATAAGCTGGAACCAGCTACACTTCAACAGTAAGTTCCTTCACAAGAATTGATCTCAAGAAAAGTCCCAGTAAAGCAAGCTGCCTACATAGTCGACAGAGCTTCAGGATGGAGAAAAAGTTGAGTTTTAATCTAATAAATCACCATACACCATCCTTTACATGTTCTTAGAGCGGGCCCTCTATCAAGCCTTTCTGTTTCTTTCATGTCTGCTCTGGACAAAGGACCATAATCTGAGCTTGTCACATGAAACCCAGCCAATTCCATCAGACTTTGCAGGAGTCCAGATCCACTCTCTCTGCCGATGCCTTTGGAGCCACAGAGTGACAGTCAGCCCGGCTGTTATGGATGCCCAACACATGGCAGACCTGAAAATAAATGTTACGAAAAAGGCCACAGGCCTATAATACAGTTGTTATTAGAGCCGAGCTGAGTACTGCAAAATGACTGAACATCCACTATCCAGAGAGGAACAGAAATTTCAGAGACTGTTTGGGGGTAGATGACTAAAGGAGCTGGCTGGTTCCAACTTCAATTTCTGCAACAGATACACAGAAGCTGAAAAATCAAAGTGTATATTCAAATGCCTTTAATAAAAATAATCCAAGCCATGAGTGAGTGTAGTTTCCAATCAGCCCAGGGTGAAGAAGAAATGATTTGAATGTGTTTGTGTTGTGTCCTTTCTTTCCAACAAGAAATTGAGCGCTTAAACTCAGAAATCTGAGTTCCTGGTAAGGCAGGATTCTTGTTTCAGCTGTTCTGACAAAGCGACGAAGGGACAGTGTGTCCCCAAACTTTAGGACACAGATCCTGCAAAAAAAAAATCACCACTACTGTTCCTCTATTCAGCTCCCTCTCTTTATGTGTTAATTTTGAAAGGAATGTGTGGGTTGACGTTTTTCTTTAAGTTTGACTATGCTCAGTCAAATGGTACAAAACATTCTTAGCCAAAATGCCTAGGGTACTCCTCACAGTAGCTTTTTGAATTCAGTGTAATTTGCCCTTGGACAGGCTCTCCTGCTGCTCCTATTGGTAATTCACGACCCAGTTTTCAAAATCAACTAAAGCTACATTTGTGATCACCACACATTTTTACGGACTGTCTATTCAAATGTCTAATTGACACAAAAGTTGTGAAAAGTTTATTTTCTGACCATTCCTCCAGTGTCATTCTTAATTCTGCCACCTTGACATCATGTTGACTCCTTCAGGAAGCAGTGTTAAGAAGAGTGAAAAAGTGTCAACAGGCAGTGTTGTGGGTGAACATACTCCTCGGAAGGCATTAAACTTTTATGGATGTGTTTATGTATTATACATGTTCAAGTCAGCAAGTCTGTATTAGAAATAATCTGCAGAAGCACTAAGTTAATGCTGTTTTATTAATATTTGTTTATATGTTCAACAAATGGCTCCAGGTTTGGGGCCAAAATTCCCCTCATCACGAGCTACCAAACACGACTGTGCTCTGGTGTCCAACCCTCACCAGGCTGAAGCTGTGATGTGCCCTTTGCAGCTCTGAAAATCTCAATTTGCATAAAGATTCTCAGCCTTGTAAATTATCTTGGTTTCTTTGTGGAATTGTAAAGGTTGAGTAGGGAGGGCTTAAAGAATCCTCGTAAATAATTAACTGCAGTAAACAAAGTAACATCTTGAAGAGTGAGTTTTTTCCCCTCCCCTTGGGGAAAAATAGCAAATTCCTTAAGATAATAAATTACATAGAAAGGGTGAGACATTCTTAAAGGATAGAGTCGGGAAAGAGGGTTGAAGAAATAGGGTTTTGGCCAACTGCTTCTGGGCCAGAAATGATTTCTTGTGGTCATCGTTACCAACCTGGAAACAAGCTATGAAGTGAAGATTTTAAGAAACACATGGCAGGCTTGCTGTAGAAGGTATTAAAAACACTCCATTAATGACATAAGGGGGTGTGAGCACGCGTGCATGTGTGAGTGTGTATGAGTGTGTGTTTGTATATATAGCAGAAAATGGAGTTACCCTTTTCAAAAGCGTTCAACGAGAGAACAAAGAATCTAAGGCATAAGGGATTTCTGAGGTATCAACCTTTAACCATAAGAAGTGAAAATGGGAACATTTTCTGGTGCCATTGATAATTTAACGAAAATTACTTATGTGGGGCTGAATTGTATTTTCCAAGGAATGTAGGGGAAATGTGGACTTCCACAGCAAGTTCACTTTTGTAGTCAGAAGTACGACTGAACGAGACAGCCCCAAGTGCAACCAGAGCCAAAGGTTTTCTTCATTCCTTTCTAGTGTTCCTATACGGACTCTCTTTGCAAGACAACCTAGCACACATTTGAGCATTCAACATGCACAGCATATCCAGACTCATTGCGGCATCAGAAACTCCTTGTCATGGTTAAATTCCTTTGCAAGGTAGCTTCAAAAAACTGTCCACTGATTGCCCTTATTTCCTGTTTATTTGAAAATCAGGCCTTAGCTGAACAAAATGGTGCACTCTACGCCCTTGACATCTTATTTACTTCTTCATTTCCCCATGGAAACACATCTTACTCCAAACGTTGCATTCTTTAAAATGCTGCCTAAGACTCTTCTGTTCTGTAAACCTCATCCAGCTCCTTTTCATTTATTGTACCATCCCTTCAGCAGTCATTCATTCACAAGACATTTTTGAGCACTTATTATATACAAGGCAAAAAATAGGATTGGAGGCTACGGAGATGAACAAGTTCCTTTCTTGACTCTCAAGGAACGTACAATCCAGTTGGATGGATGGGCAATATTGTGGCAACTATAACGAATAGAGGCATGCACCGATGGAGGGGAAGCTAACATGGAGGTTTCCCAAAAGTGACAGTGTCTGTGATGAGTCTTAGAAGGTGAGTAGAAGTTAGCTGGGCTAGGCATCCAAGGCATGGAGATCAGTGTCAAGCCTGGAAACAGTACAATAGGAACTGCACTTATTATGGTACCTTCTTTTGCCTAAGTACCTTCTCTTGTGAAGGTACACTCACACATGCACGAAGAAGGGGTACCTTCTTTTGCCTTCTTCTAACCTGCAGACCACAGGTTATCTGAAGGTGAAATTACATGAGCTAATGTGCCTACCACAAAGTAGTAGGAGATGGCGTCTAGAATTCTTATTATCATTATTTAAATCTGGTTTACTGTTTATCTCCCTGAAGTACCATTAAAGTGCTCTTTAAATGAATATTCAAATCTTGCTGCAAACTATTTTACTTTTGTCTTGTCCCTGTGGTATCAGGCAGGGCAGAGGGGGTTACAAGCTAGAATGAGGACTCAAGAAGTGAGAGAGGGTGGTGGAATTAAACCAGCACCCCCAAACTTCCTGTTAGGAGCCCTCTGTTAACTCACTGGGGTGTTGACAGTGACTTCCTGGGGGATGAGCTGGAGGAAGGAAGCCCTGGGCTGGAGAAAAGCACACAGCTGGCTTCATTATTCCATTCCTAACAGAGCATCTCTATAAATCAGAGGGGAGGGCAGTGTACATCGGGCAGGAGGAGGGAAGTTGAGGGCATTCTTTGGTAACTGGCAACAGGGCTTTGCAATCTTCTGATGGATCATGAGCTACTGATTTGGGAACTGAACAAACTCTTTGACTTATTTTCTAAGCATTACCAATAAACATAGGTTTTGTTTTCCGTATTAAATGTGAAGAATGATAGGATTTTTAAACTAATATATTCTGAAAGTCTTCATTTCCTTTTAAGCAGCTGGATCATCACCAAAATCGCAACATTAAAAATGGATCGTAAAGTACATGTATATAATGTTTAATATAAATCTCTGCCTCTCGACCAGTTTCCACGTTGCCTGCACATTTATATCAGATCTAAGAGGCCCCCTGAACATTAGAGGAGAAGATGTGTGAAAAGACAGAAACGGTATCCAGTCCTTGCACTATGTCTCATTTACTAGAATGGGAAAGCTGAAGGGAAGAAATAATAGTACTACTTTTTATTTTTTCCTGTGTAGCCTCATTACTTTTTCAAATTATTTTCCAACTTCAATTTAAACCTCCTAGCTGTTTTTGATAGATGGAAAAACAGAGACGGGTAGTAGCCAATCAAGTGACACACAAGCCACATTTGCTAGAGCTGCTATGTCCCCAGGTTCAGTCCTTGTTGTTTTCTGCAAAATCCCCCTGCTTTCTGTCACAGTGAAGGCCAGTCTCTGATCACGTTTCCAATAGCCAGGATGTTCCTCATTATGGCTTTGTGACCAATGTCAGGAGCTCAGAGATGCTCGCAGCAGGAGTCATCAACTCTGTGTGGGCTGGGACCAAATGGGGTGGGAAGAGTGGAAAGCCGGAAGCATGAAGATTCCATAAAGGGGGAGGGTGCGTCCTGCTGAAAGAAGGTGCTGTGCTGGAGCCAGCTTGCAGGGGCACCAGAGCCAATTGTACACGTCTCTTCCCAAATCCCCTTTCAGTGCCCTCACCTTGGTACCGTATCTTGAAATTAGCCATTTACACCACAGAAATTAGCAAACATTACGAAATTCAAACATTCACAGCTCTCCTACCCCCAGAGAGCTGGTTATTAAACATTGATCGGCATGCTACTGTCTAAGAGCATTCCAATTTAATGAACGGTGTATAAAACAAACAAAACTCATGACTCCTGTATCCGACCCTGAGTTTGAGACCCCTGCTCTAGGGGTTAGGCTGTCACCAGCACTTTACATATCTGAATCCTTGTTAGTTCCCTCCTTCTTTCTTTCTTTTCTTTCCTCCTTCTCTCCCCTCCCATGGCTCTCTGACTTGTAAAGGAAAAGGCCAATAAGGTGGCCCTACAAAATTATTACAAAGGAAACAAGGTAGAGGAAAGACGCCAACTTGCCAACAGGTGTTTGAATAACTCCAGGTTCAGAGAGTTACTTTCTTAACGTTGAAACTCTTCAGCCCACCTCTATTGTTAACACCTGTGAAATTGTTCAATAAAACAATCCCATAAGCCCAGTTCCATCTCTCAAATGTGTAGTCTGTTACAGTTCTTGTCAATGAGGCAGTGCATAATTCATTTAGAGGGCCATGTAAAGTGTTCGTGAATAACAAATTAAGATTTAGTTCAAACATTCCTGACGGGGTCTTGGTGCTCTTACCAGGTTTATGGATCTGTTTCATGGGAACACACTTTATAAAGTTGCATTTGTGAGTTGTTTATTCAGTAAATATGGGTATCCATTATATTTTTGTCACTGCTGAAGACAGGAATGGAAGAAACTAATTGCTGGAAAAAGCTATTTCATACTTTTGCAAGTTGAAATACTGTGTTTGAAAAAAAATGGAATAAAGTATGTCCAGTATTAGATGCTTTGTTGAATAAAATAATACCAAGTATCACTGACTTTTTTTTCCCCATGAAATAATATTTAGCCAGCATTGGAAAAGCTTGACGGATGAAATCAGTAGACAGTCCAAAAACAGTTCCTTAAACTGGTGTTCACAGACCCCCAAGAGTTCATGAATAGAGTTCAGGCTGTCTATGAACTTGAATATGAAAACAGTTACAACATTATTTTCACTCACCTCGAACTGAAATTGAACATATATTTCAATTATGAATATAGGCAACAACCTATAGTACGATTAGCAGTACCTATCTCTTCATCACCAAAAGAAATTACAGATATTTTCCTATCAAATTACAGTTGTTGCAGATATCTGAACACATTGTTTATACTCATCACTTCTTCAAAATTATAGTAATTATTAGATCTATTGCTAGGTTTTGTTTTTTAAAAGCACATATATTATGACATCGCACGTTTGACTTTTATAGATTTTGATAACTATAATTTCATATAATTGATTTTCTTTGTAATCTCTATGCATTTTATTTTATGCATTTAAAAATATTATCCTGAGAAGGGGCAATAGTATTTACCATATTGCCAAAGGAATCAGGTAATGGCACCAAAGAAATAAGAACCCTTGTTCTAAAAGTGACCCCAAATTTCATTTATTCATTCATTCAACACCAACCAACAACATTTAAGTACTGTCAATATGCCCTGTAATGTTCTAAGCACTACGGATATAGGACCAAACAAGACAAAATCCCTATTCTAAAGGCTTTACATTCTAGAGAGACAACTTAACTGATTTTTCCAGATGGAGTAATCTCTGAAGCATTCAATCTCAAAAGCAACACTAGAAATTCACAAGTAGCATAGAGTCTTCCTATTCAAAGTTTGGTGCATGAAGCAACAACTTTGGTATCACCTGGGAACTTGTTACAAATGCAGAATTTCAGGCCCCATCCTAGAATCTGCATTTGAATAACATCCAGGTAATTATAAAGTTTGAGAAGGGCTGGTTTAGCTTTTAGACCCCATGCACCACGCTTATTACTTCCTTCTTCCCATTTGGCCTGAACATCTAAAACAGTCATGAAATCCACAAAGTATCAAGAGGCCACTGATAAAGTCAAGTCTGGATCAAACTCATTTTTCTGAGGCTCATGAAAGAGAGGATGGCGCTTGAAAAGTCTAGTCCTAGCTGCACAGAAGAGTAAAACTCCAAGCTGGAAAAAAGTCATGATCGAAAATCTTCTCACGTTTTCTCATGCTTAATTTGGTCATTCCTGTGTATGAAATAAAACAAGCTCATCTAGTTTAGTGTCACCTCAATGGAGTGAAATTGGCTACACCGTTATTTCATTCAAAGCCCTATTCATAGATTTCTATTCTCAAATATGTTATTTATACTCTGCCTAAAAGTAGGTTTCACAATTATTTAGAATCAGGCAGCACAAACAGTGTACTACTTTCATTCTGATCTGAAGAGTAAAACACATTTGAATTTTCTAATATATTTGGGGAGAACCCCAAAGTGTGAAGATTGAGAAGAGAACAATATGTAAGAAAAGATATTCAACCAAGTGACTGCTTAAGAGCTGAAAATTGGTGGGGTTCCATGTACAATGGAAGATTCTGAAATTATATGCAAACTTCAGTCACGTGGTTTGATAACTAGATCGTAATAATGGTCTGAGAGCAGTGTTCTCTGCTCACTGCAGTCTCTGATCCTGTCTTTATTTAAAATTCTGATTTTTTTCACCACAAATTTTGGCATTAATTTTCATTTTTTAATATTTCATTAAAATATCATTTATCTTGATTACTGAGTTTTTAGGCATCCCTTAGATTTTGCACCCAAGGTTCTAGACCCAACCCTGCTGGACATACATGGTCAGAGGTGAAGAAATAATTACAGTTAGAACAAATTCTAAAAATAAAGAAAAATGTTCATTTCCCCCAAGCAATTATCTTAATCTTCCAATATTATCAATGACATTAGAATAATTTTTAAAACAATCATAATACTTATGTCATAGTGCATCTATCCATCACTCATAAGTATAATTTAAGATCTGTTGTTTTCAGCACATTGTATAGTCAGGAAACACTTCCATTTAATTAACAGGTAAATTGAGGCTTGGATCGTTAACTCACAGACTCATGGTTTCTCAGAACTGCTCTCGAGTAAAATGTAACCCCAAATGTAACCCCAAAAGATAACCCCACTGTAATGTAAGAGGCAGAGTTTTATGTTTCAACATTGTGTGAAATGCTATTGTTAATCACCAAGAAAGCTAGGGCTAATAAATAGCTTAGATGAATTGGAAAATCTGATCTTTACTTGGATTTAAATTAATGAAATTATACGGTATCAAAAACAGCACCTTGCTAGGGCAGTTTAATGTTAACAACTTTCATAATAGTCTCAAAGGGCATTGTTAAGAGGAACTCTCTGAATTGCCTAATGAAAAATTGCACTGTACCAGTATTTTTGCAAACAAAATGTAACATCAAATAGAAAGGGATGGGAAAAACAAAGTTAAGCCCTATCATCCCATAAAGCACAAATAATCCCAAAGATTTCTAGTGGCACATAGCTGAATAAAAATAGTCTGGTGCCATACCAAATAATTCCTTAAAATATAGGAAATAAGCAAATAAGATACTCTGACGAATCCCTCGGCTTTCTGTTGTGTTCAACTGTGTTTGGTTTTAAGAAGGAGAGCCAGTTCAACCTGCTTTAAGTTAAGGAAAGTTTATATTAAGGAAGAATAGGAGGCAATAGGAGGATACGATACAATGCAAACATGGCTAGTTCTAATTGAGATATACTATAAAAACATATTAAATTTCAAAAAGTCAGTATAAAAATAAAATATTTCCTTTTTATATTAATGACATGTTGCTATGACAGTATTTTGGATATATTGGCTTAAATAAAAATGGCTACTAAAAAATATAAAATTACATATGTAGCTCATGTTATATTTCTATTGGGCGGTGCAGCTCTAGAGACATTGGTATTGGGTATAGGTTAGGGGAAGGGATTCTCATTGTACAAAGCAGGAAGGCAGCAGGAGCTGTAGCGGTTTCCTTTCTAAGGAATGAGCTTGATAAGATACAATTTACTGCTGACCTAGGAGAGGGTAAGAGAAACAAACAAGGAAAGAGACCTCCTAGATACCACAAGTCTAGACTAGAAGTCATCTCCTTCCTCTCCCTTTTTCCATGTCCGTCTCCCTTCCTGCTTTCCTCCACCTTTTTGACTCTTCCTTCCCCCCTCTCTCCTCCTCCCTCCCTTCTTTCTTTCCTAACTTTTTTTTTTTTTTTTTTTTTTTTTTAAGAAAAGAAATCTTGATTTTCCTGAATGGGGCAAACAGGAAAGCAAGTGACGATTAACCACTTACTATATAATACTTTCCAGAAAATCTACCAGTGAAACAAACAAGAATTTCAAATTAAATATTTATTACAATAACAACTGAAGAGGAACTCCTCATTGTCTCCTGGCAATGGCAATGTCTTGCTTGCTCTGGATAACCTGATGCCCAGGCCGTACTGAGATGTTCTTGATAATCAGCTCCACAGCGTTAGAGGTGATTCTTAAAGGTTTGTGGAGGCCATCATTCATGTGTATGTCAAACAGATTGCATTTGTAACATTTAATGCCCACAATAACAATAATAAAACATGCTGGCATGTGCTCTCTGTGTAAACGCTTTCTTCTGAAGATAGAGCCAGTGAAATGTTTTAGGAACTTTGACATTTATGGCTGTATTTATAATCTTTTTTGGATCATTTCCTCACAGAGTCACATGTTTGTATATTTTAAATTCTCTGGAGAAATAAAAATGTTTAAACATAATATAATGATGTGATATGCATTTTATGAGCCCTTGCTCACCATCTAGGCATGAGAAAAAGAGAATTGTATGGTGACTCGTGAGAAGGGTTTCTAGGTAAATGTTGAATTTTCTAGATATGTACCACAATACCAAAGAGCTTAGAAGGAGAAAGGGGAGGTATTTATTCAACTCGGAGAGAGACTTTTTCTTTTTCCTTTTTTCTTTTTTTGCTTAAAACTAGACTACTCTAAAAGTTGGAAACTGTACATTTACAAAGTTGAGAATATGTACGGCAGAGAGTTCTTAGCACAGATATGAGCATTTTGTTTTTTACTTTCTAAAAAGGTGAAGGAGACCCAGGAATTGTAATGCCACTCTATACTCACACATCATATGAATTTACCTACTGTTTCTTTTTTGAAATTTTCTGGTCTATAGCACAGCAGCCCAAAATATATCCATTATGGCCATAGAAAATGTTAATATTATGATTTTTCAAACAAACAGTAAACAAACTATTTTCAGCTACAACAATGAAGTTAACTTTTACTAAACACTTAATTTGGTATATTCCAAGTATCTTATATGGGTTAATTTCTTAAACAATCACAAGTCTAAACAGTAAGTGACGCAGATAGTACTTAAACCAGGAAATGTCTCACACATACTAAACCTGTTCCTACTCCATATGTCACCCTGGGGTGAGAGAGAGTAGAGATTTTGAAACATAACCTCTAGTTTTTTATATTCCTCCTAATAAGAGGTGAGATCTATAAGTATCCCCCTTGAATCTGGACCAAGCTTAGTGATTGGTTGACCAATAGAATAGGGCAGAAGAAAACGGTGGCTTCAGAGGTTAGGACGCAGTAGAAGGCCATTCAGCATCTACCCTGCTCATTTGAAACACTCATCTTTGGAGCCCTGAACCATTATGTAAGAAGCATGAGGCTGCCATGTGGTGAGGAAGCTCCGTCTAGTTTTGGAGTTTTCTTGTGCAACTAGAATAGAAGAAGATTTTACGTTTAGCTGAGGGTTGGGGCCCAATTAATAGGAGAAGCCTTATTTCTCATTATTGACAATTTTCAAAAGACTAATTCTTATGCAGGCTCTGTTTTTTCATTTTTATACACCAATAATAATTATGGCTAATACTATATGCCATAACTTTGTTCTAAGGACTTTTAAATGCATTGATACATGAAATCTCCACAATAGTTCTATGAAGTAGACGTTAGCATTATCTGTAATTTTATATATATATATATATATATATATATATATATATATATATATATATATATATTTTTTTTTTTTTTTTTTTTTTTATTTTTATTTTTTTTAAAACAGAGGAACAGAGAAGCTAAGTGTTTGCCTAGGTAATAATTTATTTTCATATTTGGCAGGGCAAGTGTCCCTCATTGTTCTTTTTCAAAAATTTCTTGGCTTTTCTTTTATCTTTTTCTTCCAGAATTTGGAAGTGGCTTGTTGAGTTTCTTTAAAAAATCCCTATAGGATTTTTATTAAGATTTGGTTGAATGTATAGAAAAGTTATAGAGAAGTGATGTCTTTATAATTCAGGAACACAAATGCCTCTTCATTTATTCAAGTTTTCCATAAATTCTATAATATATTTTTCATCTAGGTTTAAATATATTTGTTAAGTTGTTTTGTTACTATTGTGAATGGGACAATTACTAAAGTTCTATTTAGTTATTGCTAGGACATGGAAAAGGCATAGATATCTGTATGTTGATCTTGGACTCAATCTCTTTATCAGTGGTCACTTGGTCTTTTGGTTTCTGAGCATAAAGTGGTATTTGTGAATAATGACTGTTTTGTCTCTTTGTTGGCTAAATTCATAGTTCTATTTATTTTTTTCTGTATTTATTCATTAACTAAGACTTCCAGTACAATTTTGGCAAGTCAAAATGACAGTAAGCACATTTTTCTTGCTCCTGAATCTAATACTTCATTACGTATATTTGCTGTGTGTTTCTGATAAAAAAAAAAAAAAAAAAAAAAAAAAAAAAAACTTTAGTGAAATATAAAAAACTCATTCTATTTCTATCTCAGAGTTTGATGAAAAGTGGAGATAGAATTTTAAACAAATGCTTTTTTGGGGGAACCTATTAAGATATTATGTGGATGTTCTCATTTAATTAGTTAACGTAGCAAAATAAAAGATTAGTTAATGTTCATTCAGGCAACACATATTTATTGAGCACCTATTACATGCCAAGAACTATGATAAATGCCGAGAATAAGACAAACAAGTTTTCTGCCCTGAAGTTGGCCACTCTTTCAATTCTCAGGATAAACCCATTTTCTCTAGATGTGTTACTCTTTTAATATGCTGCTGGGCTTGATTTGATATTGTTTTGTACAGGATTTTTGCATCTCGGCTCATGGGTAGAACTAGATTATGTTGCTCTGGGCACCATTCAAAACAGACAGCTTTACAAGTTCTCAGTAAACAAACTGGAGTAAAGTATAGTGTTTCAAGTCTTCTTTTAAATTCATAATATTGTAGTTTTCTTCCTGTGGGTCTTAACCATTTCATTTTAAATGTATTCCTAGATAATTTATTCATTTCATTATGAGTAGGATGTTTAAATCAAATCTAATTAATTATTACTTGTATATATAAAACAGATTGATTTTTGTATATTTGGTTTATCATGGGTCACTTAGATGAAATCTCTCATTAAGGCTATTAGTTGTTTTTTTTTAACTGCTTTTGTCTTGTTTTTGAAACTTCTGTATAGACAATCATAATATCAGTAAATAATAATATTTTCCTCTTCCTCTTAAACAACTAAACTTTTTTTTTTTCCTCTGCCTGCTCTTATTCCATGGGTTAGAAATTGCAGAGCAGTGTTGAATAGTATTTATAACGAAGAAAATTCTTGTACTCTTTTTCTTTTAAAGTTAATGTTCCTAGAGTTTTATTATTAGATGTCACATATTGAGCAAAATAATCTGTACCAATTTGAGAAAGAACATATCATTTATATTCTGGTCCTACTTATCAGGTGCTTTTACTAAAAATGGATGTTGCATTTTTTCAATATAATTTTGGCATACTCTAGGATAATCACTTTATTTTTCTTCTATGACATATTGATGTGAAAAATTATATTAATGAATTCATAATATTGAATTATCTTTGCATTCTTGAAAGAAAACCTGCTGTTTTCATTATTTCATAAACAGCTGGATAAATTGAGTATTGCATTTTAGATTTTAGCATCTAAATCTAAATATCTGTGAAGTTACTTTCTTGTTTTCTCTTTTGTGTGTATTAGTTTTATAAGTTTTTAATAGAGTTTGGCCAGTATTTAAATTGAGATTTTTTTCCCCCATGTATTTTAATGCTCTTGAAGAGTTAACAAGTCAGGAAATTATTTGTTCTCTAAAATTTGAAACAATTTTTCTTTAAATCCTCTGATCAGGTAAATGTTTACATTGTTTTTCAAGTATATCTTAAGCATGTTTTCTGTTTCTTCAGCAGTTAATATTTATATTTATATGAATGAGAATGATTCATTATATCAAGATTTTCAAATGTTTTGTATCTAAGATGACACCTCCTTTCTATTCCCTAATTTTTTTATAGTCTCTTATTTTTTCCTTGATTAGAATAAGTACTGGTTTGTATATTTTATCCTTTTTGTTCTATTATTGTTTGCTTTTTCTAAAGAGCCACTTTAAGATTTATTTATCTGTTCTATTTCTTTTTGTTTACTAAATTTTAATTTCTACTCTCATCTGCAATAATTTCTTCTTTTTTCCTTAGGCTTGCTTTGTTTTACTCTAAGCTTCTCAAGTTAACGGCTTAATTATTTATTTCTTTTACTATTTAAAAATTGTAAAAGTATGTTTTGTGAATTTGTCCAATTATAGCTTTGACTAAATACCATAAGTTTGAATATGTAGTGTGTTTATAATTATAATTTTCTAAGTATTTTATAACTACACTTTTAATCTCCTATTTGACCCAGAGTTATATAGAAGAATAATGTTTTGTTTTGTTACCATGAAGAGCTTGGGAAAAGATTAATTATTGTTCAATTAGTAATTTTGTTGCATTTTGATCGAAGAATATGATCTATATAGGTCTGCTTTTTAGAAAATTCTGATGTATTCCTTATAATTTTATATATATATAATATATACAATTTTATATATATATAATTGTGTTTCCCAAATACTTAAAAAGAGAATATAGCTTCTATTTGAGGTTATTAAATTTCCATGTGTATTTTCAAAGTGACTCAATTGACTATATTATCAGACCCTCTATTTCCTTGTTTATTGCCTATTTTAATTCACAAGAACAGAAAAAGTTTTCTTACTATTCATCCATTTCAGTCAATTGCTATTTCCAGTTCTAACAGTTTTTGCTTTATGCTTATTATATACTCTGTTATTTGGCAGGATACATTTTCATTTGGGATCTTCTTACCAACAATGAAAAAAAAAAAGATTGTCTATGAGACATTTAAATATTTTTTCCTTGAAAATATACTTCATCTTATATGATTGTAAATCCAACTTCTATGTGCGGAAAGTACTTCTTATATATTTTACTACAATTGTATGCTTTTAATTTTCCTGTATTACACTTTATTAGGTATCTTTGGTAGAAAACAATTGCTGATATGATTAAATCATTATATTTGTCATACATTACATGCTTGCGCTAACTCAAATTTATTCACATTTTACTGTTTCAGTTTCTTTGCTATTTCTTTTGATATTTATCTTTGACTCCATCACACAAGTTTTCTTTTCCCTTTTCTCCTTTCTAATGTAAAGGCATACACCCTAATTTTGCTAAATGGTACCTTTAAAAAATAAACAACTCTATTTCTCTGTACTCATCAAGGGGGGAAATATCAGTATCTACCACGTTCCTTTTATGCCCCATACAGACATCAGTCTGCCATTCCTTCCTTCACATCTCTTCCCTACCTGGGAATTTAGACCCAACTTCTTATTTGCTAAATATTATTATTTACATGCTATGGTTTCTCTTTCAAGAATTATTGATGACGTTTGCAATCTCTGTTGTAGCTACTGTATATTTGCAACAATTTAGGCTTGATCCTACATTAAAATATTTCAGTACTAACTGCCAGTCCTTTTAATAAAATATAACCTTCTTGAACATGAGGTTTCAAAAACTGGGCTCATTTTATGGTATTGTGGAAGGCATTGAACTTTTTTTTTTTCATGAAGAGAACCTGATTGATCTAGTTTTTCACCCTTGGTATCAGAGAATGCTTTTGTATTGATTTTAAATGTGAATGATGACATGTTCAAATTTAGGATTCTTAGATCATTGTCCTTCCCCAAATTGGGCCTCTGAAGATGCGGCTCTAATTTTTGGGCCTAATTTTTCTTTCCTTATAGATAATGTCTTTATTGTTTCTGTTTGTTTTATTTTGTTTCCTATCTTCCAGGATTCTGTTTTGAAAAATCAAAATCCCAAACTTCCATAGGAACTGATCTCTTTCTATTAATTTTGTCTACTACTCACCTAGCTCATTTGATCTGGATATTTACTTACTTTTTAAGTTCTGGAAGTTACTTTCTCTAGACTTTAGAATCATTGCTATTTTTCTATTTGTTTGGCATCTTTTTTGGGGATACTAGTTTCCTTCATGCTGTATTTCCACTCTCCGTCCTCTGAATCCATCAGCTCCTTTCTTAACATTGTTATCACATTTTCATTTTCTTTTAATTCTGCAAGAGTGCTTCAAATGTGTCCTCTATATTATGGATTTCATTATAAGCATTGCCGATTAAGCATTTTATTGCTTCTAATGTATTTTCAATTTTGATATTTCGCATTCAGTTTTATACCACTTTCCTTCTTTCATCTTGCTTTCTATATTCTAGTTTCTCAACCAGTTTCCTTCTCACCTCAATATGTTTTCTTCTCTCATTTTTCATCTCCTGCTTCATGGGGTCTTTGAATGTTATTTAGATCACAAAGCATATGCTGTTTAAAATTTATTCCCATTTCCTGTAGTAAATCTTTTTCAAAAGTATGCTCTTCCTCTGCCTCTTGAGTGCTATATGTTCATTTCTTAAAGTTACAAAATTTTTCATATGCCTCATAATGAGGTTTTATTTTGCCTGTTTATTCATCCTTGAATAATGACTATTTTATCTGGCCTGTTATTTCTCTGCAAAACAGAGTGAATAGATTTCTCTTGAATCCCATCATACTCCAGTTTTCATTCTAATCCTCTCTTAGATCTTATGCTATGTGACCTTTTACCCATCCGGTTAGTAAACATCCTGATGTGAGATTTACGCTGAATTTATAGAAGCCGAGGTCATGGCTTTCTGTATGCATGGCAAAGCCATTTTGCCAGGGGCCAGATCTTGAATGGTCTGGCCTCATTCTTTTTGCTATCACAAAACAGGTTGAGGAACAGCCTTTTGATTTTGTCGAGAAGTCCCCACTCAATAAATAACCCCACTGCTATCCATATACTGCAGTCACAAGTGCCTGGCTTCAAGCTTTGGCTTCTCTCAGGTGTTGTAGGCCCTGCAAAGGGGAAATTCCCTGCAAGTCCCACAGCCTATAACATCCTCCCAACATGGACCCTATGTTTTAGGGTATTATTAAAATGCCTTCAGGATCGTCTTCACAATTTTTTTCCTCGCAATGCCATATCATTCACTCAGTAAGTGAATCCTAGTGTCTTTCATATAGGGTTTATTTACAAATATTTAATTGACATTTCTGCTTGTAAAGGTATACTTCTCTAGCTCCCAACACTAATGAAAGATTTCCCGATTCTTGTGTTCCCTTTGACGCTTGAATTGAAATTTGGAATGCTCCTGTGTTTAAGATGTCATCCTTACCTAGAAGTAAGACAGGAATTTCTAATAAAGAGAGCATGTCCCAGAGGCTGTAGCAATCTTTCTGTTGGGGCTTAGTTTGGGGGCTAATGCAGATCTGTTACCCACAGGGCCAGCAATAACTGGGGGGAAACCACGTGGCTCTCAGAAGTGTTTTGCTGTGAATGCTCTCCTAGGTTACTACTAAATTCCAGTGATTCTTTTTCCTGTTTCCAAGTTGGCCTGGTTGACACACATATCTGAATTTCTACCTTGGTTTTCACCTCTTTTTTTTTTTTTTTTTTTAATTGTAGCCCAATTATATGTGAGTACTTAGGAGGTGCTAAATACTTTACATGTATTATTTCATTCAATCTTCACAGAATGGTATCACATCAATGCTATAATAATCCCCAATGTACAAATGAAGGAATTGAAGCATAGAAAAGGATTTAGATAATTCAAAGTCTCTCAGCTAGCAAGTGTCAGAATCAGCACTCTTTGCCCTGTCACCCTCTAAAGCTCATGCTTATAACCAGTATTTCAAAAGCCTCCTCTTGCTTTTCCCCAAAACATAGAGTTCCCACTTTAATCGTGAGTATTGGCAGCCATTTAGATTCCCTGCCATCATGTTATAACTTCTCTCCATGAACCAATATCAAACTTATTCTTCCCTCTTATCTCAGAATAAAAGACATCGTTCTTTCACAGCAGCTACCTCTCTATGCGCTCAAAATTCCATTCCCTTTCTTCTCCTTCCATTATTCTTCCACTCTTCTTGTTCAGCATATAAACATATTCAAGTCTCTCCCATCTCTTCTCAACATCCCATTGACCTCTAACCACTACTCGTTATTTTTCTTTCCCTTTACTGGCAAACTCTCGCTTCCACTGTCAAGGGAAACTCATTTGCACTCGATTTTTCTATTTCCTTTTTCCCCCTTAATTCACCCCATTTCACTCATAATAAACCTACTAAAACACCAAAGCCAAGATGACATAAACATGCTTTGGTCTTCCATTTCACTTTCTGTTACATGTGGCAACATTGACTGCTTCTTTTATAAAATTGTCTTCTGTCCTCCACCTGCCTCCTTGACCTTTATTTTTCCAACTACTTTTCAGTTTTCTCTTTTTCCCTCTATCCAAATGATTGGGCAAATTGTCCCAGGATTCCACTCTCAGGTCTCTTTTGGTTTCTCTTTTCAAATCATAATACAATGTCATTCACGTCCACCGCCTCAGCTAAAACTTTAATGCTGATTGCTTCCAACTCTATATCCAGAGCCTGGCCCTTTCTCTTATGCAGTAAAACCACCCTTCTAGCTGAGACAGAACAGCTATATGAAAATCTTCCATAAGCACCTCCATGATTTTATTTCTCCTTCATCATCTTGGATTCCTGATTGGAAGTACTAGTAATGATATCTACAAAATTATCCTCCTCTCCACCAAGCCCTGCATTTAACCAGTCACCAAGTTCTGCATTTTTTATTATTTTGTCTTTTTTTTTTTTTTTTTGAGTTGATAACTTTTCCCCATCTCTGCTTAGTTCAGGTCTCTATCCTCCTTGCTTATTTAATTTAATGACCTCCTACTAGGGTTTCCACATTGTCCATAATTCTAAAAGAATGTTATGTTGAAATATAAATGCAATCATTTTACTACCTTCTTAGAACGCTATCATCTTCGGGATAAAATTCATACTCATTAAGATTCATATTGAACTTCCTGAAATGTCCAGAATGCCCACATATTATCTCTCACCCTGCCTTTGCACATGCCATTCTTTATTCCAGGAATTTATCCTCCATCCTTTGCAACCTTGTCTTTTTGAGAAATTCCCAGTCATACATCAAGACTCAACCCAAACATCACATCCATTTTTAATTTTGATCTTTCTTCTCAGAAACATTTAATATATCATTTCTCTGTGCTCCCACAGAACCTGGTACACATGTTTCTATGCCAGCATTCAGCATATGGCTTAATAGTGGGTTTGTTCACTTCTTGGTATCCCATCCAAGACTATAAGCTCTTTAAAACACATTAGTTTTTAATGACCTACCTGACTCTCCATGGTCCATCATAGCAGCTGGGCCAGGTATCCCAGCTACCTTACCTTGTCATGCAGATCTTGAGATACATCCTAACTTCTTCCTCTGCTCAATGCTGCTGAGAATAACCCATGATGTTCTTTGCTGTGTCCAAGTAATCATAGCCAACTATTGGAGGAAGAGAAGAGAAAGCCTGTTATAATGTAGATATCAACTAACTCATAAAAGGGATGACTTTTTTCTCAAAATTGTAGACACTCTATTAAGCATAAGACAGACATAAGGGGACTATATGGTGTCATTGGAACCAAAGTACTCTAATAGGGGCATTTTCCAGGGCATAAATCATTGATTTTCCAATTTGTCTCTGTCCATAGTAGGAGTGTGGGCCAAACAACTCATAAAGGAGTGCTGTCCAAAGAAGTTAAAAAATGAGTTTGCTTCATGCCAATAAGGTATTGACATTTGATTGAATCTGGAAACTTCCATGAGGAACTTGCTGTGGGATTGAGTTTTCATCAAATTCTAATTCTGCAATGGAGACCTGTCTCTATTTTCAAGGTATTTGTCCTTGTTGTTGAGTATTTGCCTCCTTGCTTACATCCACTCTATTTGTATTAGCCTCTTTGATTACCATTCATCTCTCTGGGTTCTGAATTGCAATATTTAATCATTTCCATGACAAACATTTGTTCACAGAAATTAGAATGTCTCATACAATTACTAACATCTGATGGTCATTGGTTGGCCAGGTCCGTACATGACTTCATTGCCCTTGTCTGTGCAACGTTGGTTGTTATTCCTGGTCACCTGACTGAATAATTGCAACCCCTCAACCCGTAGGTGAATATTTGTGGTAGCCCTCAGCAGAATGGTGATAGGGCAGGATTGTTTCTACTCTGAACTGACCCAGAGTAATCTCTACTCTCTATTGCTTTCAACTATTGTCAGGAAGCTTCTTTGCCAGTGGCTACAATGGCTACCAGTCCAGAGGAGATGTGAGCTAAGAAAAATGAGAGGAACTGTCCTGCTGACCATTATCTCCATGTAACGATAGATGCAAGAGGAAGGACAGCTGACCTCAGAGTTCCTCCTCTGTACCACAGAGATTAGAAGCAAACACTTCTATATTTGAATAATGCAATGTAAGTGCTAGTCTCCTCACATTCCAGTGTTACCAGATGTGTTTGGAGAAAACGAATGTTACCTCATGGTGGCCTCCCAAACACACCACTTGGTGATTTCTATTCTACTCTGCTGGCTTCTGCCTGTTACTCTAGCTCTACCATAGGTATATCTGTTAGGGTCCATTCAGGAAAATAGACGCCATGCAGGGTATTCAAACAGAGGGGATTTAATACAAGCGACTGGTTACACAGGTGTTGAAGACTAAAAGAGCAAAAATAAAACCTGAAAATAATTGTAACTCTAGGAAACAGCTACTACTCTTAGGATTGAGGAAACCAAAAGAGAAATGTGTGCTCACCAGAACCTAGGAGTCTAGAGGGAGGGCCCTGTGTTGTTAGTGCTCAGGAATGGGGATGCCACACGCTGGTAATCAGGTCTCTGAGGAAGGTGAGGTACAGCTGGTCTTCTTATCACAAAGGAGTGCAGCCATGGGGCTGTAATGGTATCTATAAGGCATTGCCACAAGGCTCAGACTAGAAGTATTTTAAGAAGCTAGAGGCTGGAGCAGTAGTTGCCTTCTGCTGCTAAAAAGATCTACCAGGAGCTGGAAATATGAAGGAAGTCCTTCCTCCCATCCTCCCACTTTCCAGTCACCTGTCAGCACCTCCCATTAACTGAATGAACTTAATGGAAATATAGCCAGCAAGGGAATCTGGGAAATGTAGTTTGCAGACTCCTACTAGAATATAGAGAAAAGGTAGGCTTGAGGTTCAGTGACAATATGGAAATAAATTGTACAGTGGGTCACCAAGCTTTCTGCACCTGGTTACTTTTTGGAACCAGTGACTTTTTCCCTCCTAGATGTGATGCTTCTACCAGAGCACAGACCTCAAGGAGGGGCAATATGAGGAAGACTACATTTCCCAATGCTGCCCCTTCCTGATCATCATCCAAAGCACTATATACACAAGACAATATGTGCAGAACACACTATACAGATGAGCTGAGAATTAAACCATAGGGGAAAATAAATTAGGACGTATAATGTGGCTATTCTTAATCTAAGGCAGGGTTTCTTATCTTTGGCATTATTGACATTGGAGCTGTATAACCCTTTGTTATGGGGGGCTGTCCTGAGCACGATAATGTGCTTAGTCATCTATCCCCTAGATGCCTGCAGCACTGTGCCCCAAATTGTGACAACAAAAGAAAACCCCCAAATGTTGCCAAATGGTCCCTATGGGCAAAATCACCCCTGGTTGAGAACCACTGTTTAAGGGTAAAGAACAAAAGCTTAAACTCTTCTTGGAGTTTTCCTAAGCATAGTCCCCAATTCCTCGAGAGAGAGAAAGAGAGAGAGAGAGAGAGTGAACCCTTCTACTATCTTCCTATTGCAACTCTTAACTCCCTTTCTGGAACACTTCATATCTTTTTTATAGGGCTTGGTTATAATAATCCCAAAGAGGGCGTCTTCAGGCCATTCCAGGGTGCACTGTGGCATTCAATTCCTGGCCCCCTTCAGGGTCTCTTCACCCATATGTGATGGGAATGTCTCTTGATTTTCCATAATATTGAGGAAGATAATGCCCCTCACCCAACACATATATCACTGAAGATAAAATTAATTCTCAGAAATAGTGCAATTCACACCTGTGTTACAAAAGAGGAAAAATTCCCATGTATGCCATGTAATCTTCCTCTTGCCCCAGCAGACATAAAAATGCTCTACTTTGTGGTGTGGTACATCAAAGGTTGCCCTTTATTCATTCTCTGACTTCTAGGTCATAGCAACAGGCTTGCTGGTGTTTAGGGGTCTCTTCAAGCAACAAAGCTACTTAGCCCTCTTTAGCTACATACAGACACTTTGGAATGACACCTTTTCTTTACAGTGTATAAAATCGTATTTTTAGGTAGGGTAGACGCTACAACCCTAAGTAGAAAGCGATAACAATAAAGATATATTTGCATTTTATCCAGAATTGGGAACTGGGATGGGATTGGAAACTGGGAAGATTGTTCTTTCAGTTACACTGTAATGAGATGAATGATCTCTCGTGTAGGGTAGTGTCCCAGAGGCTTATGTGGACATTCTAGAACACCAGCTGGTGGTGATATTCATGGATAACTAGGAAGAGCAAAGGCTTGTTGATAAGCATCTTTGGTTTGGCTCATCATTATTCCAATCTGGGTGAAATTACAAGTATAAGGGAATGAATTCTTGGTCAAATATCAAGTACAAACTAAAAGCTGCCCCCTTTCTCATTTTGGAACTAAGAAGCCCTGTGCTTCACTTATACTTTACTATTCCATCATATTTTAACCAGCAGGTGTCTATTTCAGAAAGCATGTTGCAATGCCTCTTTGGGCTTATAGAAAGCACTAATTGGTATTATTCTTTGGAATAGGATATGAGTTCTAGACAGTCCTTTGCCATTAGCCCATGTGTCTCATTTAATCTCTCTGGCCTCGGTTTTCTCATTCATAATAAGAGGGAAATGAATGAGATGATCTCTAAGTTTATTTTTCACTTCCATAATTCTGTGAACCAAAAATCACCTTCCGTAAAACATGGATAAGATTAAAAATGCTTCCTCTAAGCAGGGACAGCATTAGTCACTGTCATTATTCAAAGAAAAGTTAACTTATTGTGTTGAAACCATATAAATCTTTGTCAGTGGCTTTGGTACAAGAGTTACCCAAACCCACTTTCATTTTAGACAATACAAGAACACGAATAGCCAGATAGTAAACAGAACCTGGGCAATTTAGGCTCATTCATTCATGAAGAGATTTATACAGTACAATATTTTCCTTCACATAAGCTGTTTTTGTTGTGGTGGTGAAAACAAGAGATGATGAGATGAAGCAGTAATCTAACACTTTAGTGGAATACACTTTCCTCCACATCAGTGAGAAATCTTTATTACAAAGTATTCTCTTCTGGTATGAATAAAAGCTGATCAATATGTAAACACTGAGATTTCTTTCCATAAATTGTGGATTTTGCAGAAATAATTGGTATATGCCTAAGTAGTATTTGTTACTCTAGCTCATAATTACTCCATTTATTTCCCCATTCTCTCTTCATCAGTTTGATCATTTTTTTCTCTTTTGAGGCCCCAAAATATAGAAGGAGTTACAGCAAGTCTGTGAAAACAGCTTTACATGAGAGAATGATTATATTTTTAACCACCAAACAAAGAACTAAACAAAGACATGAGGGCTAGAAGAGCCACCACATGTCACTAATTCAGTATCTCTTTGCCATTCAATATTTCCTAAAGTTGAGAGTAATCTGTCAAGTTTCGTCATCTTCTTGACTCTTGTTTAAATACAAGTTACTCCTCATCTTTATGCTTCTTCCAAATATATCTCAAAATTAATTATAACCACATAATTCTACACCCAGTGATCAGATCTTGGAGATTCAGAGCACGCATGAAGATGGATGCTTTATATATGTAATAATCTTAAATTGGAACTACGTTTAGCTAAGTTCCCAAGACAATAGAGGTCATATTCCAAATCAAAGTGTGAATATCCATGTAGGATGCGTAAAGGAAGTGCTGGTTGATAGAATATTTCTGAATTCCTAGTTGATCACCAACCTTTATCCCATGAAAAGGTTGGAGAGGATAAGGAAAATAAAGATCAAATGAAAAATAACATTTTGGAGAGAGCTGTTGGTATTCTATGAAATCCATGCCATTCTCAAAGTAGAGGCCATGAGGGGAAAAGGATGGGTTTTAGGGAATCCACTTGGAGAGTGCAATACGTATCCTTTGAGCATGGGTATCAGAGGACCTTTGTGTCTTCCTTACTCCTCAAAAATCTAATATCTGAAAGGTTGGCTGGTGATAGAAGAAAGAAAGGTAAGTAAGTTGGGATCAGCCTGCACAATCAGTTTTTTCTCACTTATAGTTTGAGAGTTTTCTATGAACCAGAAACAGGTTCCTTTGCAAAGACAGAGACCTGACATAGGGATCATCTTAGATATTGTCCAAGAGAGTTCTACAAAAGGGACACAAAGATTTTAGCAAAGAGAAACTGGAAGTATAACACGGGATGCCAAGAAGCCTAAGAGGCAGTTAGCGATCAGCGGAGACGGGGAGGATGCATTTCCTCATGTCAAGGGAACGGTAGGTGGGAGTTCCCTAGTGATCTTTGTATCTTTGTATGGATTACCCCAAGAAACAGAGCCTGAGATAGGAGTTTGCATACAAGTAGCTTAGTTTAGAAAGTAAGTGAAAAGAAGAGTGGGGAATGGGCAAGAAAGAACAAGGAAAGAGGAAAGCCTACATGAGTGTACGTGATTGAGCTGGCTCATGGGCACCTGGCACTCAAGTCTACCATGACCTCATGGAGTAGAAAGAGCCTCAGAATTGTTCACATGAGGGACAGGAAAAAGGGCATCTATCCGTAATACATAAACTCCCTCATGCTCGCATGTGAGTTTCAAGTGGGTGTACAGCTTCGGAAAATTTTCAGCACAGAAAGCAAGAAATGCAGGGTGTACCAGAGGTGAGATGTCACCAGGTTACACCTGCCCTTTGCATTTGCCACAACAATGACTAAAGCAAAAAGAAGATGTGAGGTAAGGCACGAGAGGTGTCTGATACATAGGGAATCGCCAAAGAATCTGAAAAAACATCAAAGAAGGGGTCAGTTTTAAACTTGACAAAGTCAAAGAATATAGAAACTGGATTATACAACAGCATTTATCAAGTTAGAAATTGTCTGCTGTTTTCCTCTTAGCCCTTCTCTCTTCCTACAATCCTATTTTTAAAAATTATTGTTATCATTACACTGGACTGGAGACATTAATTACAAACCTGAGTCTATATTCTGTGATTTGGAGAGAATAGAGGACATTTGATTATCTAGGATGACTAAAAAAGTCTTGGACTTGCCCTAGGTTTTATATAAGGGAAAAGTAAGAGATAGCCCTACAGAATACATTTAAAGGAACAGGAGACAAAAAGTAAAGTATTATAACTTTATGATTGCACCCAACAGGATATGCTTCAACATAACAGTTGCTTATTGTAATAAAGTTTTGGCTTTGGCTCCATCACCACTTTTAAGTTTAAGTGGATGCCTCTGTGTAATAACCACTTTTTTGTGGAGGGTAACTAGGAGGCAGGAGAAGAATTCTTCCTATATTTTTTTCACTGATTTCATCATAACAAGCACCAGGGGACTCTCAAACATATGGCCCAATGCTGCTATGGACACCACCTTTCCACGGTGTTAGAACTGTTCTCATACTTAGCTCTAGGAAACCCCAGCCCACCAACGCTACTATTTAATAGAGCAAAATAATAGGAATAAAAATGCTAGGAACATTTGCCACCACCTTCCAAGCTATGTACCGACAATGCCTTATATCCCACTTACTGTATTGACCACTGAATGCTGAGCCTCTGTGGCCATCCATCACCAGGTAGCTTCTCCTCTCTGTGTGGTTGCAGACAAATCTTAACCTGGCACCACCTCACATACCTTTCCTCTTCCCCATACCCTTCCAGTGGTGCCATCTGAAACTCCAGATAGAGGGTCAGCTAACCAATCATTACTTTTTCCTGACCATTCTTGAATCTTTCCTTTCCTTTATCCTTCACTTCCAATCCCTCCGCAAGTTCTGACAGTTCTGCCTGAAAAAAATACTTGTATACATACATACCCGTCTATTTTCTCCTCCTTTATCTCTAAGTCTCTCTACTTCTGCGTTTGTCTCTAGATACCCATTTATCTTTCTACAGTCCTCTGAACTCCCCGTTACTGCTTCCAAATTATTTCTTTCCCTACTTCTTATTTAAAAAAAAAGTTCCTTTGAGGCTCTTACCATTTGGCTATCCTATCCAATCCTCTTCCTGCAGGGTCTCTGTTATCTCTCAGTTACTTCCTCTAATTCATGGAGCACACGTGAGCGCCTCACTTAGTGTTTCCCATAACACCAACAATGTTCATCAGTTTTTACGACTTCAATATCTAAGTAAATGAGCCTAGCTTCTCAGTTCCTTGACCTCCTCACCTCAGCTGCTTCTTGACCACCATGGCCATCGTCATATCCTATATCTTCCCAACACTAAAAATTTCTTCAACTCTGATATTGAAATAGCCTATTCTTAGACTTGCATCTTTCCTCCTCACTTAGCCCGTGTTCTGATGTCCTGCAATTCTTCAACCACGTTGAGCCCTCCAATAGACTGACCCACCAATCACTTAACCTCTTTTTCCAGAATCTATGGTTCCTCTTTAAACTTAATCCTCACTCTCCTCACAGATGTTGCTAGAGATCACAATCAAGTTGATTGATTTCACTTTAAATTAATGATCTCAAAAGCCAAATGAGCATTTGCACCAATATTGTTATGTTTCCTACAAAACTCACTTTACCATTATGGCAGTTCTGCTGGAACTAACATAGCTAAAGCTGCAACTATGTTTTTCAGAATGTCCTTTCTGGTACAGTAGCCGGTTACAGCTGACTATGAGAAATTTGTGTGGAATTTGGAAGGCAGAAGTGAAGCAGCAGCCATTATGTCTACAGGTCAGTGTGGAGATTCAGGCAGAATCACTACTGATACACAGTGTCGCTGAACTCCTGGCTCATCATGTTGGCTCACCTGGACCTGCAGCTCATCAAGCATCTGAACGAGGTCTAGTCCACCTCTCACCGGATCTCCTCCTTCAGCTTCCCTGAATCCTGGATCAGGTGCTTATCCACCTCTGTGGTGCAGGACACCAGACTCTTCTGCAGGAGAACCCCGTCATTATCAAGGTTGGAGGCGGTGAGAATCAGACAAAGGTTTCAATTTGTCTTCACGAGTTCCAGATAGTCCACATGGGTTCTGGTTTGTTTCCATGCATCCTAGTTTGTCCTTGCTCTCTCCCACTTCATGTGCAGTTTTCTATCTTTCCTTCTCAAGTACCATCCCTGTTGACCTAAAATGATTTCAGGCCTAATACCAGATACAAAAGCTACAGCCTTGCATGACTTCACCATCATCCACAATTGCGTACGGCCTAATCATTATAATAAATCCATTATTTTTATATGACCCATAATAGTTCTGCTTCTTTAATTGAACCCTAACTGATAAAAGCATTCTCTCCTTAACATTTCCTACATCCCACTGCCATTAGCTGATGATCATTCTTCATATTTTATTGCAAAAACAGAAGCCACCAGAGAGAAAAATGCCTTCATCCTCTATCACTACATCCACCATCATAGCAGACAGTTAGCTCTATTTCCCTCAAAGGCTTATCCCTCCAGACTCCAACCCCAGCCATCTTCTCTCTTGATTCTTCCTGCATCACCAACCTTTTTGTTTGTACTGGATCACTTCAATCAGTCTTATCTTTAATAAAAACTTTTCTAGACACCATATCCTCCTCCATACCCCTATTTCCCTGACTCCTTCATAGCAAAACTTCTCAAAAAGCTTTTACATACCCTCTCTCTACTTCTTTCTGTTCTGGACAGTCTTGAATCCACTCCGAAGTGGCTTCATTTCTCCCTCAATTCCCCCTAAAAATGATCGTGCGCAGTTACCGACAATCTCTACATTGTCAAGTCTAATGGATATATATATATATATATTTGTTCCTGCTCACTTAAATATAAAGATGTATTCTGCTGGGTTGGCCACTCCTTTCATTTTGGAAAATTGCCCTTCTGTAGCCTTCCATTTTTTCTTTCTTTTTCCCTTTCCACTTCATGGAGTGCTCTTGCTCCATTTTCTTGCCGGCTTCTCAGCCTCTATTCCATTATCTGTTGAAGTTTCACAGAGCTCAGTCCTGGGCTCCCTTCTATATTTACTCTTTTTCCCTAGATGATCTCAACCACTTTCATGTCATTAATATGCTGTCAACTCCCCAGTTTTCTCTCCTTACCAAACTTCGCTTCTACACTGAAGATTCATATATCCTAACTATCTACTTGACATTTCCCTTGGATGTCTCATCAGGAACTCTTGATCTTCCCCATAAATCAGGTCCTCCCCAAGTCTTCCCTATCTCAGTAATGACATTAACTGCCCAACCAATCACTAAAGCCAGAAACCTGGAAGCCATTATTAAATGTAATAAACTACCTTAAAACGTAAAGCAGGTCATGTGAGCCCCCTGTTAATATTCTTTAGTTGCTCCTCACTGGTTTTACAATAAAATCTAAACTCTAATCATGGCCAACAAAGCCCCACAGGATCAGGTCTCTGCTTCTACCCCCAACTTCCTCTGGGGCTCTTCTTGCCCTCAGCACTGCCCTTCTGTTAGGTCCAAGAACCTCCTTCCCACTTATATCTCATGTACTCAGAAAGAAGGTTCATGGTCACCCAGTCTTAGTAAGTCATGTACTTACTGTCATGTACTTACATGTACTTTACATGTACTTACATGTACTTTATTGTACCACTCTGGTCATTTCCTTCCTGCTCTTATAAAATAATCTGTACTTAGTCCATGTGATCTTATTTTAAGTTCATATGTTAGCTTATATTTTCTCGGTCTCACTCATTAGAATGTAAGCTCTACAAAGACAGGATTACGCTATAACTGTGCACCTTGCACAGTGTCAGGCATCTAGTTAACACACAATAAATATTGAATTAAAGAATGAATGATAGCAGATGTCTTGGGGGGGGGATGATTTCTTTGAGAATTTAAAAATGCCTCTTGAATTTTCATGATGCTATAGTGAGAATTATAGCCTAAATATAGAATCTTTTCTTATGAGAATATTTCAGAGGGCTAGGGCTTTGCATGACATGCTCATACACTTTAAAAATTGTAAATCAGCTTAATCTTTCACCACAAATGATCAACATTTTTCTCACTGAAAAATTAAGAATCATAAATACATTTAGAGATTTTCCCCAGTACATGTATTTTTTATGTTCTTAAGAGTCAGAAGGCCTCAATGTCATAATCCACTCACCACTGCATAGGCTGGGGTAGCCTCTGAGAGGTAAATTTGCTCTTATAAACCTAGATCATCTTTATAAGGTTTTATTTGTGCGTTGGTTTTAAATTTGGGGATTCACCCAATCTTTAATTTATCAGACAGGGACAAAGTGCCAAAAAATAGCTCACCAGTTTTAGTCCTTTTTCATTAACTGAACAATTGTTATGTGCAGTAAATTTGTATATAATATATCCTAACAACACATCTATAAAATGCACTTTTCAACTTAAACATAATTAAATTTTCTTAGATTTTTCCATCACTCTCCATAAATCATCATTTACTTCCATGCTGATGGTGTTGGAAGTACAGAGTAGACTACTCCCTTGGAAATGGCCACTTTAGCTGACCATTTAGAAAGTTGTCATTCTGTGGGCTTTTTAAGCAGCAAGGCTACATTTAAATATAAAATTATTAGGTTTAATCTATGACAAATCCAATACCTTTAGATTATGTTATTTTGATACCGATCATTGTAAACCCCTGAATTACCCCAAAAGAGGACCATGAAAAGCCAAGAAAAGTATGACATTTAAAATAAAAAGTCACCCATCTAACCACAGACATCTGTCCTCATAGACTCAAGCTCTGAGTGACCCCCTCTCCCCATCCCCAAAATGCTTCTCAGAAGCAGGGCCTGGTGGTGTCCCAATCCCCTTGACCTAGGGCACCTGGTAGCTATCCTATGGGAAAGGGCTGATTGAGACAAGAAGAGGAAGACCAGGTCTACACACCAAGATTATAAAGAAAGACAGCTGGAAAGAGAGAGTTTAAATAACAGCCTTGTACCCAGAAAGTTACAGAAGGTCCTGTCTCCCTTCTGCAAGAGTTAGTTCGGCCCTTTATGGAAGCCACCTCCTGCAGCTAATGGGTATTGCGATGCTTCTGAGCTTGTGACCTACAAAAGGGGGAGATGCAAAAGCCAAAGAAAGTGACATAAAGAAATTCCCATTCTGGTCCTGGGGTTGTCTGACGAGATAGTTCTATACTGTGCGTACATAAAGAGCTCTTCTTGGGTGGCAGTTTAACATCGCTATACCTTCACTTGCAATTACACTGAATGGAGCTGCAACAAATCTTCATAATGCCAATCTCATCTTTCCACCTCATTGACAGCTCAGGAAATGCATCTGAAATTCATAGTAGCCTCATAGCCGATGGCAAGAGAAATCCATGCTGCTAAAATTTTATTTTAGAATTCAAGCTGGTTTTCCTCAGTTTAGGATGCTCCGTTTTTTAATCTTTTGCTGCCTACCACACTGTATCAAAATAACCAGCCAATATTGTTCAACTGTCAGGGGCCTCAGCTGCCTCCGAATTTTATCAGTACAAATAAATACTGGAACATGTTTAAAATAATCCCAATAGATGGGAGCTCACATTAATAGAATACAAACAGGGAAACAAAATGTATGTAAACTTTGACATGACTGTGCCTCCCCCCGAATCTCTGCCTTTTCCTTTACTGACTTAAAAAAAAACACATACAAAAAAAGGTTGAATAGATATTCAGACTGATTTAATGTTTAGGCTGATAGGGATGCTAGGCTGGGTCCCAAATTTGTGCAATGTTCAAAGGGAGAGAGATTTTAAAATCCCAGAAAAAGAGATATTTCCAAATTAATGGCATTGCCCGAATGCCTTGGCTCCCTGCACCCCACCAGGAAGGTTTATTATTTTCTGGTAAAATGTTGCTCGGATGGGGAGTGGTAGTCAGCGATGCGTCAGAGCTGCTCTTTGAACACATTAAAAAGCTGAATGCACAACAAAGAACAGATGTTCCAGCATGCCTTATTTATGCACCCATCAGCAATCTTCCAGTGACCACAAAACACAGCCTTTTCCTTCCCCTCCTCCTCTCCACAATATTATTTTCTGATCAACTCGCCCTCTTTATTAATTTATTTATTTTTACCCCAACTGAACTCCTGGCTAATTGTCTGTGTGTGTGTGGACAAGTGTGCATGTGTGTGTGTGCGTGTGTTATCTGAAAGTCTGCCACCATCAAAGCTGAATTCTATTGAACTGTGGAACAGGTGTGGATTCTGCAATTAGATCACATTTCAGAGTGAGACACTGAGGGTAATAATGGCGGTGAATTCTTCACAGTCGAATGCAGCACCATAGCGACCAGCAACACTGAAGGAAAAGAGGTATTAGTATTAGGGATGATTATTTTTAGTTTATGGGATCATCTGATTGAATACGGCCATAGGGCACAGTGACCCTGTGTTTGGGGCTCACCAGCTGTAAGGCAAACTTGTTTTACTGGCACTTATCAGAGATGCCTCACTCACCCACCCTCTCTGCTTACAATTGGAATGGAAGTGGAGATTAGGAAGTGAGATATAATGCAGACTAAATGTTAGATGGACCAAGATCCTGTTGGGTTATTAAAACCCATTTGCTTTCACTGGCTTTAAAGGCATAGCATCTTTATTTAAACCTCCAGCTCTAGATTTCTGCGCTTTACAAAGGTGGGAGGTGGCTGGGGGGTGGGGGGGTTGGGGAAGTGGAGAAAAATAATTTAGAATCTAAAGAGAAGCAAGACTATTTCCTCTTCCTACACAAGAAAGCTGCATTTTTTTTTCAGTGAGTGAATCTAATCTGTGACCTCAATTTGAGCTTCAGAAAAACATGATACATTAATACAGAAAATGCTCACCACCACAAATTGATTTAATAGACCGAAAATAAATAGTGCAAGCAATTCTCACAACAATATTCAGTCAATTTTGGAACTTCCGATTCTAAGTGATATTTCCTTGATATATTTTCCACGAAGTGGGAAATATTTAGCACTGAACTCAGGGGTGTAAAATCAGCCCTTGGGAGAGTTCCAGCTGTTCCCTGAGGCATCTCAGAATGGTGCTGTGGGCTGGCTGGCAGCAGCTGCTGTCCCTGAAAGCATAAAGGAAGCCAGACAACAGAGGGGAGGGGTTTGCACAAAATGAAATCACAGGCATCCTATGGACACATCAGGACTCTGGGCTCAGAAGAAAGAGATGTGCGTAGCTTGGTAGGATAAAGATTCTCCCGTCCCATAGGCCTGGAAGCCCAGTATGAGAACCTCTGCCCTTTGACCAGTGGTCTTGAACCCTGGATGGCCCAAACCAGGGGTCAGCATCGTAGGTTACTGGATCACAGCCAACATATTGCCAGGGGCAGAATTCTTTTTCTGGCACCAAAATGAGTTCTTCCGATAAAATACCTGAGGGATGGGAAATGGTTCTATTGTCCACAATGCTACCTCATATTGAGGAATCTGTTACCATGACAGAAAATTTCTGATTTGTATATGTGGCCTAAGATTCCTGGCAGAAAACTACATTTTCTGACTAAGAAACAGTAAAGCAAGTATAACAGCAGACATGAATACCAATAAAAAAAAAAATGTGATTTTTTTTCTGTTACTATTCAATTTGTGAATTCTCTAATCACCAAATAGTATCCAATATTTATTATTTCTCTCTGAAGTCTGCAAAATAGTTCCCATACTATTAACCATGTAGCTAACTAAATTAACCTGAATTTAGCTACATGGCCTCGATGTTGGACAAATAACTTCCGCTCTCTGGTCTAAGTTTCTGTGAAATGAGGGGTGAAATTAGAGATGTAGTTTACAAATGTTAGTAGTAGAACCCCTTTTACGAACAAAATATTAGCTAAGAATTGGAGCTGCTATATTCAAAAGAGAGAGTGGGCTCCCACTCATTTTTCTTTATGGCCTTGAGTTGCCTTTATCAAATTCTAAGATTGCTCAGAACCAGGCATAAAATGTCTGAACTAGATATTATTGAACATCCTTTCCAACAGAAAATGAGATTGAACATCTAGGTCTTCTCTAAAATATCCCTGGATGGGGAGTGAAGGGTTCAGTGACAAGGGGCTGAACCAGTTCACAGCCTCAGCTGCAAGGAGAATTTTGTCTCCATGAGGTCAGCCACCCAATTTGACAGTCCCTTTTCAGTGTATTGTTTGAAGAGAATGACTTCTAGTTGTCCTGAAGACACAGGTTTTTGTTGTGTTTCTTTCTCTCTAACTGGCAGTGGAACAAAACTTTTCAGTGAGGTCTGACCTTTTCATTTGTCTTGGCTATCACATATCATGTCATTTTAATAACCATATTGAGAGCCTAAAGATTAGATGTGGGTTGTTGTTTTTTTTTTGTATGATGTTAATTTTATAATTTTTCCCACCCACGCTTCAGTTTCTCTGGTTCTACTCTACTGTATTTCCCCGAAAATAAAACCGGGTCTTATATTAATTTTTACTCCAAAAGACTCATTAGGGCGTATTTTCAGGGGATGTGTTATATTTTCATGTACAACAACCTACATTTATTCAAATACAGTCATGTCATCTTCTTCTGGAACGTCATCATAATGTACTAAATGCATCCGTCTGGCTGACGATCTTAACTGGGACTTATTTTAGGGGTAGGTCTTATTTTCGGGGAAACACGGTAGGTCTTGTCCAGTTATCATGTTGTTTATTTATCTTTAAATGTCTGAATATACCTTTTTTTGCTTTCTTTTGTTTGCAAACAACCTTTTAGCAAAACCAGAATGAAACATAAACAAATCTTTTTCCCACCTTGGCTCTGTAACAGTATCTTTCTTAGCTAAAGCAACGGGAGAGAAATGGAGGTATTACTTATTGATATTGATGTGGTGATGACTCTTTTGCAGATGTTACAATGTCAATGTTTTGTGGTAGATTTGCATTGCAACTTTAACATGCATTGATATACCTTGTGATTTAGTCATTTGAGGGACAAGAGGTACAGGAGCCCAAAGTTGGCAGATTGTAGGAGATACTGTCTGCAAGCTGTGAAAATGAAGAAGTCAGAGTGTAGAATTCTGATTGAAGGTTTGACATCATGGGATCAAGTGATCCAAATAAGAAATCACAGCCTTTGAATCCAAAGAATTCATTAGCTCTCTGGTATTCAGTGTAGCAACAAATTAATAATGGCATTAGCTGGGAATCATATAGCCTTTGCCCAGTAACAAAAATTAGATTGATAAAAGAGTAAGTGGTTAGTTTAAAAAGCAAGGAAACACTTATATAAAAATTTATTTTTCTTTGGAATTTTCCTAAGCCGACCAACCCAGTGCCAACTTAATGCATAACAAAGTAAATGGCTGATAATAGGCAAATATCTTTCCAATGCATATAAACTGGAATTTCTGAATGTTGCTCTTGCCACTACACTTGACTCCCCTCAAGCCTGAAAGAAAGCCTCAGTGCTACCTGTTTTACATTAGGCCAAATACAATAAATTCAACCTAAATACAAGATGTCAATTAAATACAAGGTGTCAATAATGTGTAATTAAGCTTTGACTCCAAATTCTTAAGTTTGAGTAAGCCATTTTATTCATACACACCGAGATGAAATCAGCGAAACATGTGGCGAAGGCATTGGGTCAAAGGGTGATTTTTTTTCTTTGGCTTGTGGCCTGTTTAATAAATTATATTGGTGACTCTCATAGCAGAATGCTGACCACATGGGTCACGCATACTAACAGCCATCACTCCAACCACTATTTCCAATACTGACAATATCATTGCGAAGGAGTTATTTTTTTCTCTTAAAATATACGTAGAGGAAAATGGGAAATTTCTATATTAATGACATGATAATGACATTGCGAAAATAAAATGGTGATGATATATCCACTGTGGGAATAATATGCCCTCAGGCTAACAAAAGCAGCTTACCTGTTTAACTTATTTGAGTATTTTATAAACATATTTGAAATGAGCAACTCAGTTCATCCTGAAATAAAACAAAGCTGTATTTTTCCTTTTATGCACATGAAGAGAGAAGATGCTAATTGCTTACCTACAAGCCACCTAAGAAACTGATGGAAATATATCTACAATAAAATCAGTACTTTCCAGTACTTGCATGATACTCATTCTGGCGAGTCATCCCCAAAGACTTTAACAGAAAATAAAGTTCTGATTCTATGTTTGCCATTAATTTGCTACAGTTAGGCAACCACTTGTTTCCTCAGCTCCCTTTCATCAAAAAAGAGTCAAGACCAATTATTGGAGTGGAGCGTACAGTAGATAGGTGTGAGTTAAAGAACTTCGGAATTACAGAGATAAAAGGTTTTCTCTGATGGAATGCCATTATTATTAATATTATTGCCATCATCATTATTTATGCTCTCAGCACACGTATTGCAAAAATGTGTTATTCGCGTAACTGCTGTGCCCTCACCATGTCATTTGCAAAATCACCATGTTCTTCTCACAGAAATGTCACTGAAATGTCATTTTTACAATAGCTGCATTATGAATCTGCTATAACTTGAATTGCTTTACAATGAAAATGCAATTTCTTAGCAATTAAAATTATTCCACCCACCCCAGTCAAATAATAGAAAATCACCTCCCTGTCCAATGTTGCTTACAGTGAACTGCAGAATACTGCCGACTAAACAAAGTATGGCTCCTCCCATGCCCAGGGAGGCCTCTGTCTTAGCCATAGAAGTGGTAGCACTATTACCACATTTGCTTATCTGCTAAACTTGATTCAAACAAGTGTAACATATTACACTCATTCAGGCATACTCTTTTGAGGTTTACCCAGAAAGCTAAACACATCTAAGTTTGCAAGTATAACAACACTAGATCAAAATCTGTAAGAAACTAATGCCAGTTTTTTTGGGGTTTTTTGTTTGTTTGTTTTGTTTTCATTATGGGAAGAAATTCTTCTTATAAATGCAACACATTATCATTAGGTCTACTTAAATCCCCTTCTAGTATTAATTCAAATTTTCTCCTAAATAACTGCCTCTCAGAAACTGTTGACTTGACATGAATTGGCAGCATTATTAATAAGAATGTAGCAATGTACAGAGCACCATACAAGTTATTAGTAGGCTGCTCACAGGGTGAAACTAGTAATGGATATAGGGTCATGTTTTGGAGATATTTTTAAAGGATCATTTATTAATTTGATTCTTTTCAAGGGAAATACTACGTGGAAACCCAAGATATAAAACGGCTAAAATATAGGGCAATGGATAGTGTTCAAAATGTGAATTGGGACCAGAGCCCTAGAAATAAGAAAAAATAAATATATGTATTCACAAGTATACTTAACCAGATTGAAAAATAAAGAGCAGGAGGGGTCATGAGATAGGTATAAACGTAAGAATACAAGAAAATGTAGACTGGGCATCATGGCCTTTTGGCTTCTCTCTCCGACCCTCACTGGGGCAAAGCAGTGGGTGTGTACCTCCAGACTAAAGAAGGTAGTGTGGGTGTTTGGACCAAGGAGATAGGACAATGCTCCAGACAGCTGAAGAATCGGGAGAAGTAGGGAGGCTTCTATACACGAAACATAAGTACAGGTGTATCCTACCTGGAACCACACCAAATCCATTCCCCATAACCATAGAGAATGTGCTCTACATCAAGGCCAGAATCTTCACAGAAGCAAAGAAGTATTTGCAAATGCAAAAGGAGCAATCAAAATTTTACAAACATTTAAGGAGATTCAACATCATTGAAGAGATAAATGAACAGAACTAACTCATGAAGAAATAAAGCTAATATAGGAAGCAAAAAAAAAAGGGGGAGGGGGCTTTAGAATAAACATGGTGACTATCCTTAGAGAGATTCCAAAAGATGTTACAAACATGAAAATACATAATTCTAAATACCAAAAGCATTATCAAAATTAAAATATATGAACAAATATAAAGTATATAAACTTAATAGTAGAATCAATACAGATCAAGAGCAAATTAATGAGCAGCAAGAATAGAGCTAAAGAAAGAATTAAGACTTCAAAGTAAACGGGCTCACAGAATACCAAGCAAGATAAATAACAATGATTTTTAGAAATACCTGAGAAAAGAAGAAAACTTTAGCCTACTTATAAGAATAAAGCTTCCAGAAAGAAGTTGAAAGATAAAAATAGAAACAAAAGTCAGATTGGAGTCTGAGTTCTCATTGGCAAACACAGATGCTAGAAGAGGATACAGGATTAAAGTTGTGAGAGAAATATGTTTTGTACTTAAATCCTACATCAAGAAAAACTAGCATTCAGTAATTTTATGATCTACAGACCACCTCAGAAAAATATATAGATATATTTATAAAAATGTAAAAAATATTTCAAGAAAAAATGAATAAAAAAGAGTAAGACGTCAGACATAAGAAATGGTGATGAGCTAAGAAAACAATCATACTCCTACTAAAATCAAAACATGTTTTGATATATATATATAAAAGAAAATTATTAACAATTTGGAACTAAAGTTCCAAATGATCTCAACATGGGAAGGATTGTAATAAAAAAAAAAATCTGACTCAATTGATGATATTTGACTGCTGACAGTCCACCACTTCCCCTTTCCTTTCTGCATTACATATGGGCAAGCTGATAAGAAAGGTCAGGTTATCCCTCCTTTGGTACTGGCAGGAAATTCAAACCACACAAGCCCCGGACTGTGTGCAAGAACCCTTACTCAAGCTCCAACCCCTAACCACAATAAAAGCTGAGCCAGTCTCCTTTCCATGCTTTCTCAAGCCATGTTTGGACCAGCCTGTGAGTCCACCCTGCTCTCCCCAGAAAGCCTTATTATATGAGTAATAAACTTTATCATCTTGATGGGTGTGTGATGTCATTGGTCTTGATATCCAAACCAAAATTTAGGAGGGAGATCCATATCACCTCTACAGGATAACCACAACAGGTGTGGAAAGAGAGAGATAGGAGTAAAGTGAGCGAAAATATAAAAATACTGGTTAACTCTAGAGCTTGATTTTTCTAAATTAACACATTTAAGTTATAAATATTAAAAGTAAGTCCTAGAAAACAGAACATACAAATTCAAAACAAGTACAGAAAAAAAAAAAAAAAAAGAAAATGTGTTTGAAAAGGAAATAAAAATAAACAGCAAGAAAAGGAGTTTAAAAAAAAAAAGAATTTTTCATGGAGAAGTCCATAATGCAATACATGAATCAACTGAATGAATTAAATCCTCTGTTAACAAATAGTGACTCTTAGGTTGGTTTAGAAAAAACAAGAGAAAGCACATATAATTATTATTAGTAGTAAAAAATGATCATAACCACTGCAGAGATTAAAATTTTAATAAAATAAGGAAAAATTTACAAAAATAAATGAAAATTTTAAATGAACTGAATAGATTACACACACACGTAAAACATATCAAAACTGACCTGAATGTTCTTTCTGAAGACATGCATTTGTCTCAGAACTTCTCTGCCCAAATTGTAAATTTATTAGGTATATTTCTGCTTTTCAAATTATTGCAGAGGTGATATAGAAAATGAGACTCCAGAAATTTCAGGAGTTGAAGGGTTGAAAGTCATAGCTATTACTCATTTCCAGATGGTAAATTGTTTTCAAATTTGCACACACGGCCATTAAAATACAGACTAGAAGAAAACACTAAATAAACAATCCTGGCTGTCACACCTTTGTTAAACTCTTTAATTGGATTAATATGGCTTCCTACGAACCCTCTTCAATTGAACAGAATGGGTCAGGGGCTAAGACTAAGGCAAGAATCCTGATAAGCTCAAAAGACCCATAATTAGGTTTAGAGTAAGGTCTCACAAAGAAAATAGTGTACTTCATTTTGCACAGTGAAGGGAATCATTTTTGAAAGTGTTTAACATAAATTTGTTTCTAAACATGCCAATAGCCTAGATTAAAAGGAGCTGTGACTATTCAGTATAGCTGAGCTACGAACATTTTATTGGCAGGAACTAGATAAGAAAGTCCCTCTACAGATGTGACTGAGGAAAATTATGGAACAGGAAGAACAATCAAAAGAGTATAGTTAAAAGCCAAGGAGAACAATGGATTGGGGAACTGCTCCCAGGAACCATAACCAGAGTCTCACCAAGAATTACTTTCTATCTCTAGAGTATGGGGCCTCACCACAATTTGCCAGAGAAATTTCAGAATTGCTATGGACTAGTAACAATGATAAACATCCCATTTTTATCCCTTCCAAAAGGGCTGTTTTTTTAGGTTCTACTAACTCTGTTCCACCATTATAGATGGGATGTGTGTTGATGGGTACACATAAGATATCTCTTTTGTATTTAGGTTCCAGAAGTAAGAGAAGTTGAATTCAGTCATAATGTGGATCACTGGCTACTAGATACAAATGCCGTAATTAAATGAGATTTGGGGATGTCTTGGTAAGCAGGTGAGGGTATTTTACCCATAGAAGGAAGAAAAGTTTTGTGATGGCCTTGGTCGGCTGCTATTTATTAACAATTACTTGTTCCTGTTTTGTCATTGTTAAGCATCTCTAACGGACAGAGTGTAATGTCTCACCTCATTGACTCTGAGCTTGCCCATGTGACTGGCCTTGGCCAGTGAATAATGAGAAAATGTGATGTTTGCCACAGTTGGTTTGGCTCATGCCTCTTATATTCCTACCCTCAGTCATGAAAACAGCATGGGCCAAATTTGAGTTGCTTTTTTTAGTCTGGGTTCTGCAATGAAAAGGCACATGGAGAAAATCCCAGATGAGCTCAGCCAAGAAAATCAGAATTACAATACAACTTGTAACATGAGCAAAAAAATAAATGATATTGCAAGCCATTGAGACAAGGGGGTTATTACTACAGAAACAGCTGAATAAAATACTCTCTAATTTATGCTATGAGACCATATAAACTTATGAAAACTAAAAAAGAAAGAGAAAAAAACAAGAAAATATATAGATGGTCTCACTCATAAACATATATTAAAAATTCTAAACAAAATATTGTCCCACTGTATCTAGAATTGCATAAAAAGGATAATACCTGATGACTAACCTGGGATTTTCCAGGAATGCAAGGATGGCTCAACAGCAAAAAATTTATTAATATAACTTATTACATTAAAAAATACAGAAAAACATCATATGATCATCATAGATATAGCATTTAATAAAATTCAACATTTATTCATAATTTTTATAAGCCTCTCAGGAAAGAGAACTGTCGTTAATCTGATAAAAAGTTATCTATGATGAACCCACAACAAACATCCACTCAATAGCAAAATATTAAAATAATTTATTCTCTTATCAGAAAAACTTGATGTGGTTTTAATTGGATGATCTAATAGGGTGTACACAAATATTTTAAAAATGAGAAGAATAAGGATTAGAAATTAAGAAACAAAATTATCCTAATTCATAGATGATGTAACAAACAGCCATGTGAGAAAAATGAAAAATACTATGTTCCTTTCTAATCCTTACTTATTTTTGCTTACGTTTGTATGCTAAGAGTATATACATAAAAAACATAAGGCTCTTAAAATAATACATTAGATTTTAAAAGAAGATTAAGCAAGGTTTCCAAATATTAACAAACAAAGCCCCATTGCATTTTATGAACTAATAACAAACAGAAAACATAATTTTAAAGAGACACAATTTAAAATATCAATAAAAGCATAAGATATAAAGAAAACTCTAACACAACATGTGTAAGGTCTCTATGTGGACATTTTTAAATGTTGAGAGCCACAAAAAAGATCAAATTAGTGAAAGAATCAATCATATTCATAGATAAATAGACAATATTTTAAAGATGACTATTCTCCCCAAATTAATCTCTAGATAAAGTGCAGTCCCAATTGGAATCCCAAGAGGATTTTTGTGGAACTTGGTAAGTAATCTAAAATGTGTAAGGATGGCAAATGGTCAAGATTAATCAATAATCAAAACTAAAGAAACTCGCCCTACTAGATATCATGACATTTTATGAACTTCTAGTAATGAAGACGGGTGGTATTAACGCAGGAATAGACAGATAATTGAACAGAAGAATACAAATCCCAGGTAACAAATACTCCTAGATCAAAATTTTAAAATTCTGTTCATTAAAAAAATATAATAAAGTGTGAAAAGGCAACTCTCAAACTGAATGAAACTTTGCAACACAAATAAACTGACAAAGAATTCAATTCCAACATATACAATGTCCTCATATGAATGTGCTTTTACAGAAGAAAAGTCATGCCTTTCTCATAAACACGCAGGGAGACCAACATCCTTAATATTGGTCAGGAAAATCAAATTTAATATTTCAATGAGATATCATTTTACACCCACCAGATTGGTAATAATAATAATAATAATAACAATAATAATAATAAATCCTCACAAGACCAAATTTAGTTGGTACATGAAGCCATGTTATATCTTGTCCACTACTGGTTGGATTATAAAATGGTGCTGCTACTTTGGGAAACTACTTGGAATTACCTCTAAAGCTCTTTTAGATGCTCTTTTCCTACGACCCAATCATTGTATCCCTATGTAAGTACACCAGAGAAACTTACACATGTGCCCCAGGTGACGTTGTTTAAAATACCAAAAAATAATAATAATAATAATAATTAAAGAGCATCTAACAGTCCACCAACAATAGAACGTATAAGTAAACTGTTGCATATTCATAACATAGTATAGTATATAATAGTGAAAATAAATGAACAATGTGAATGAATCTTAAAATTCAGTGTTGAACAGCAAAAGCAAGTTAATAGAAGACTATATTGCATGAGTCTATTTATATAAATGTGAAAATTGGTAAATTAAAAACCATATTGCTTAGGAATACATACATACATAGTAATATTTTAAAGAAAAGTGGGAACATAAATAACAGAAAACTCAGGATAGTGGTTACTTTGGAGAGGAGGAAGGGAGATGCATATGTAGAAGGACTAAAGGGAGGTTCAAAGGCACAGTTCTTAGGCTCTGTCAGTGCATGTTTGCTCATTTTGTTATCTATTACTATTCTTTAAATTGTACTTATATATTTCACATGTATATGTTATAGGTATGCTTTGTCTCACAATTGTTTAAAAAGCAGAAAGAAAATAGCCTGTGAAGATCACAAATATATTTCAATTGGACAAATGAGCAAAGACAACTCTTATAATGTGACATAAATAGGTATTTTTGGTTTGGGAATGAAAAAAATAAAATCCCAGTGATAACATTTTACATGGATTAAAATTAATGCTTATTATTAAGTTGGTGCAAAAGAAATTGTGGTTTCTGCATTTTTAAAAAACTTTTAAACTGCAATTACTTTTATACCAACCTAGTAGTTCCTATGGAGTGCCCTCAGCATGCCATGGTTTCTTAAAGTAAAATTGCTACTTTATTATTTAGGATTATTTTGGTTGTAAATGATAGGAACCTAAAAGCCTACCTATCTTAAGCAAAATAATGAAATTTATTGGGAGATTCATGGACCCTAAGAAGGGTTAGGGTGCAGCCAGCCTCAGAAATCAGACTTCTATCATAGAAACAGTTCTTTTCCGCTTTTTTTTTTTTTTTTACTTAAGATAGTTAGGTTTTTAACTTAACAATCAAAATAATTCTAAATGATACAATTAGTAATTTAACTTTGAGCAAATGAGTCTTGGTGTCTTTTGTCTCTGTTTAACTCTATGTGCCAACTTTCTTCTTTTATGTCAATGCCTTCTGCAAGCAAGAAACATGGATGACGATTCTAGGACCTCATGTATCCCAGCTTCCCCACAGACAGGAATGGAAACACTTTCCCTGGAAATCAAGTTTCAAA